>NC_057710.1:742930-744578 GCF_004010195.1 Chiloscyllium plagiosum
GGTCGGTTTACAGTAAATGTCCGTGTTGAGTCGGTTGCCCGAGATAGAAATGGAAAGGTCTAGGAAGGGGAGGGAGGAGTCTGAGACGGTCCAGGTAAATTTGAGGTCGGGGTGGAAGGTGTTAGTAAAGTGGATGAACTGTTCAACCTCCTCGTGGGAGCACGTGTTAGCGCCGATACAGTCATCGATGTAGCGGAGGAAAAGGTGGGGGGTGGTGCCAGTGTAGCTGCAGAAGATGGACTGTTCCACATATCCGACGAAGAGGAAGGCATAGCTGGGGCCAATGCGGGCGCCCATGGCTACTCCTTTGGTTTGGAGGAAGTGGGAGGAATCGAACGAGAAGTTGTTCAGGGTGAGGACCAGTTCAGTCAGTCGAAGGAGGGCGTCAGTGGAAGGGTATTGATTTGGTCGCCGGGAAATGAAGAAGCGGAGGGCTTTGAGGCCTTCGTGATGGGGGATGGAGGTATATAGGGACTGGATATCCATGGTGAAGTTAAGATGTTGGGGGCCGGGGAAGCGAAAATCACAGAGGAGGTGGAGGGCGTGGTGGTGTCCCGAACGTAGGTGGGGAGTTCTTGGACTAAGGGGGACAGGACCGTGTCGAGGTATGTAGAGATGAGTTCGGTGGGACAGGAGCAGGTTGAGACAATGGGCCCGCTGGGGCAGTCTGGTTTGTGGATTTTGGGCAGGAGGTAGAAACGGGCGGTGCGGGGTTGTGGGCCTATGAGGTTGGAGGCAGTGGATGGGAGATCCCCTGAGGTGATGAGGTTATGGATGTTCTGGGAGATGATGGTTTGGTGGTGGGAGGTGGGGTCATGGTCAAGGTGGCAGTAGGAGGAGGTGTCCGCGAGCTGGCGTTTAGCCTCAGCAATGTAAAGATTGGTGCGCCAAACTAGCGCCGCGCCTCACTTCCCTGCCGGTTTGATAGTGAGGTTGGGGTTGGAGCGGAGGGAGTGGAGGGCTGCACATTGCGAGGGTGAGATGTTGAAGTGGGTAACAGGGGTGGACAGGTTGAGGCGGTTATTGTCGCGGTGGCAGTGAAGAGATCGAGGGCGGGTAAGACGCCAGCACGGGGTGTCCAGGTGGATGGGGTGTGTTGGAGGTGGGAGAAGGGGTCGTCAGAGGGTGGGCGAGAATCCTGGTTGAAGAAGTAGGCGCGGAGGCGAAGGCAGCGGAAGAATCGTTCTATGTCTCGCTGTGTGTTGAACACGTTAATCCAGGAGCATAGGGGACCGACTTCCACAGCTACCTAGATTACACCTCCTCCCACCCTGCCCTCTGTAAAAACACCATCCCATATTCGCAATTCCTTCGCATCCGCCGCATCTGCTCCTAGGAGGACCAATTCCAATACCGAACAACCCAGATGGCCTCCTTCTTCAAAGACCGCAATTTCCCCTCAGACATGGTTGACGATGCTCTCCACTGTATCTCCTCCACTTCCCGCTCCTCTACCCTTGAACCCCGCCCCTCCAATCGCCACCAGGACAGAACCCCACTGGTCCTCACCTACCATCCCACCAACCTCCAGATACACCGTATCATCCTTCGTCATATCCGCCACCTCCAAACAGACCCCACCACCAAGGATATATTTCCCTCCCCTCCCCTATCAGCGTTCCGAAAAGACCACTCCCTCCGCGACTCC
>NC_057710.1:746560-775426 GCF_004010195.1 Chiloscyllium plagiosum
CAAGTTTTGCATTTCTTGCGGTTGCAGGGGAAGGTGCCGGGAGTGGAGGTTGGGTTGGTGGGGGGTGTGGATCTGACGAGGGAGTCACGGAGGGAGTGGTCTTTACGGAATGCTGATAGAGGAGGGGAAGGAAATATATCCTTGGTGGTGGGGTCCGTTTGGAGGTGGCGGAAATGACGGCGGATGATACGCTGCACATGGAGATTGGTGGGTACCTGATTGAAATGGATACCTGAGTTGGTTGCCGTTTTGAAACAATTCAAATTTGACCAGTTTAAATTATGCTCAAGGATTCTAAAACCCAAACAAAATTGAATTTATTGTTTTGCCAACATTGAACCAATGAGACGATCCAATGTTGGGGATATAAAAGTGCAGGCATTTTGAAAATTGGAGACAGAGCAACTACCATCAACACAGATCCAAGAAATTAGGAAAGACCTTTCCTTTCCAGATGAAACATATCCGCAGTAACAAGAAAAAAGATCACCCAGGGAGATCTTCACCTGGAAGAAGAAAGACACTAAAGATGACAACCACTGTGTGGTTTTGAAATTAAGTTGATATAACTTTAATAAGTGTTTTATTGGAAAAATTGTAGAGTTGGACTTAGGTAATAAGCAGTTAAGAGAAGCGGGGGGGGGGGGGGGTTAGACTTGTGAATAGTTGTTGTTTAAGAGTTCATTTTGAGTGGGTGGCACAGTGGCTCAGTGGTTAGCACTGCTACCTCACATCGTCCATAGTGTTGGGTGCATTAGTCAGAGAGAAATGGGTCTGGGTGGGTTACTCTTCGGAGGGTTGGTGTGGACTTGTTGGGCTGAAGAGCCTGTTTCCACACTGTAGAGAATCTAATCTTAAATAATACATTGATATTATTTTCTTTAAATAGTGGAGGTCTCTGTCTCTCATATTTTAACACATTACGAGGGCGAGGTGAGCTTTCCTGGGTGTTTGGTTTAATTAACAATAGGGTTCACTGCTGTGTTGTAACATTCTCAACCGAGGGATTCAACAGCACCTGACTGATAAGTTCTTCAGACGAGTCCAAGCGACCACATCTTTAGCTCTCACCACCTCTCTTCCCTCCTAGAACTGTGTTATCACCTACCATCCCATCAGCATCCACACCCAGAGGAGCATTTCCACCACTTCCACTGGGATATGAATACCAGGCACATATTTCCCTTCCCTCCCTTGTCAGCCTTCTTCAGGGCATTACCTCCAGGACACCTTGGTCCACTCCCTCTCCACTCTCAACACCTCCCCACAGCACCTTCCCCTGCAACTGTAGAAGGTGTAACACCTGTCTGTTTACTTTGTCCCTCCTCAGTATCCAAAGCCCAAGCACACCTTCCAGGTGAAGAAGTGCTTTCCTGTACTTCATTCAGTCTTTTTTTTAATGTATTCATTTTGTGGGATGTGGGGGACACTGAGTGGCCAGCATTTATTGCCCATTCATAGTTGCCCTTGAGAAGGCAGTGGTGTGCTACTTTCATGAACTTCTGCTGTCCATCAGCTGTGGGTTGACCCATAATGCCATTAGGAAAAGATTCCAGGATGTTGACCCAGTGACAGTGAAGGACTGGCAGTATATTTCCAAGTCAGGATGGCAAATGGCTTGGAGAGGAACTTAAAGGTAGTGGTGTTCCAATGCATCTTTCCAGATGAAAGTGGTTGTGGGTTTGAAAGATGCTGTCTGAGGTAGCCTACAGTGTTCACTGATCAGAATGTGGTCCCCTCGACATTAGGGAGAGGAAACATACACTGGGCGACTACTTTGCAGAATACACATGTTCTGTCTGCAAAAATAAGCCCAAGTTTCTAATTGCCTGCCATTTTAACACACCGCCATGCTTCCTGGGCAATATCTCTATCTTGGCTTGCTGCAGTGTTCCAGCAAATTTCAGTACAAGTTGGAAGAACAGCATCTCATTTTCTGCTTGGGAACTCTACAGCCTTCTGGACTTAGTTATTATGAACCAGGCCAGACCCCCAAAACATTTCAAGAAAGTAGACCAGACCCTAACTTTTCTAGTTGTTTTAAGCAGGTATACAGTGGATATTCCAGAAGGGATGCAACTGGCCCAACCACTTAGTTTTTAATAAACCAAAATTTCCTTTCAAGATTCCTGAATGGAACACAAACAAAAGAGAAAAGAATGTAGAATAGCTTAACTATCTGAAAACCCAACAGATTGTCTCAACTTAATGATGCTGTTCCAAATACTTGCACCAATCCCCATAAACACCGCTTGGCAAAAAGGTAAAATTAAACACAAGATCTTACACGAGAGACGCCAGAGACAGAGTAATAGCCTGGACCTGCTTGTTTGGGTCCAGTAGCTTCATAACTGACTGCTTGCTAAAACCAAACCAAACAAAAACAGAGGAAAGCTGAGCTGGGAGAACTGTCCATTCCTCTTTCGTTGTACTAGTGTTTTTGTTATTTGAAAGGCTTATGCCTGAGGCAGTGTCTGTTAGCTATACTCAAACTGGTTCTAAAACCCATCCAAGCCAGACCCTTCGGCAACTCTGTGATTATGACCCTTAGGACAAAAAAGACAACCTGACCTCGTTAAAGGAGCAGCATCATCATATTTCCCCCCCTTTAAAAAAATGAACCATCAATATCCAAAGATGGCTTCATTTGAAACCACGTTAATCCTAAATAGTTAGTACAGTACAACCTCCATGTACATTACATTGACAATAAACATGCAAACACGCACAACTACATTCCGCTTCAATCCATTTTACTCCTGCCACCGAACGCCTCCATTTATCATTCAAGTCTCAACAATGCGTTGGTAATATTTTCTCGTTCTGCCACATGCACAATTTTCAAATTGAATGGCTGTAACAACAAGCTCCACTGAAACAGTTTGGCATTTTTGCCCTTAAATTTCCCCACAAACCTCAATGGATTCTGATCAGTGCATTTGCGTGGGAAAGATCTGCCACCCTGCAATCCCCGATAGGCCCACAAAAGTAAAATTGGCCAAACTATACCAAAACACCCAGAATACCTCAGCAGGGACCAAGCAAGCTGACAGCACTCACAGACAAGGAAATACACTTCAAGCTCCCACTAACAATGAAATGACAGAGCACCACAGATATCCCAAAGCCCTGAGGGCAGTTTCATAATCCAGAAATACCAAAGCCACACAAAGAACAGATCAGACAGAGAGGCACCAGCAAGAGCACTACTCCCAGGACAGGACAATGGAAGGACCTCACCACTTCAGAGAGACATTAGCACCTACCTGTGAGGAGGAATGGAAGCTCCAAACCCATCGATACTGTCAGGATATTGCTTTGTGTGGAGAATTAGGATATTCCTCCGATAACTGTTTTCCGATTAGCATCATTGTAACTAGATTACTCCATTTCCAGAAACATTCCAGAAACATTGTATTTTACCCATTTCTAATTAGCCTCATTGTACAGGATTATTATAAAAACTGGCTTCTTTCTCAGCTCGAGGAAAAGAAATTCTGATCTACTTGCACAGACTGTCAGTGCTGTGTCAGCGTAATCAATTTCTATTCACTTGTAATAAACAGCCTGTCAATTTCACCCAATCTGATTTGTGTGGTCTCTGCTTTATTGGGCACATTTCTCCAACAATATGATTGCAGTTGATGTTGGCATTACAACATTTCAGTGTTTTCATATATCTGAGACACAGTCTCCTTCTCAACTATCGAATATTTCTGCTGATGAATGTTAAATGTCCTAGAGAAATATCTGATAGATCTTTCTGTCTTCTCGTCGTCTTCTTGTAAGAGCACAGCACTGACAGCCACGTCACTCGCACCAATAGCCATCTTGAACAGCTTTGCGTAATTAGGTGTGGCTAATGCAGGGGCAGTGGTTAATACAGCTTTCAGGCAGTCAAATATCTTTTGACAGTCCATTGTACAAAGAGTAACAAAGAACAAAGAAAATTTACAGGCCAGGAACAGGCCCTTTGGCCCTCCAAGCCTGAGCCGATCCAAATCCACTGTCTAAACCTGTTGCCCAATTCCTAAGCATCTGTGCTCTTCTGCTCCCCACTGACTCATGCATCTGTCCAGATGTTCCTTAACCGAATCTACCATGCCTGCCTCTACTATCTCTGCTGGCAATGCATTCCAGTAACCTACCACCCTCTGGGTAAAGTATTTGCTGCGTGTATCCCCCTTAAACTTTTCAACTCCCATCTTGAAAGCGTGACCTCTTGTTATTGAATCCTTTGCCCTGGGAAAAAGCTTATCTCTATTCCCCCTGTCAATATCCCTCATGATTTTGTAGACCTCAATCAGGTCTCCCCTCAATTTCCTTTTTTCTAATGAAAATAATCCTAATCTACTCAACCTCTCTTTATAGCTAGCACCTTCCATACCAGGCAACATCCTTGTAAACCTTCTCTGCACCCTCTCCAAAGTGTCCACATCCTTTTGGTAATGTGGCAACCAAAACTGTACACAGTATTCTAAATGCAGCTGAACCAATGTCTTGTACAATTTTATCATGACCTGCCAGCTCTTCTACACAATAGAAGACAAGCATACCATATGCCTTCTTGACCATTCTATCCACCTGTGCAGTGACCTTCAGGGTACAATGGACCTGTACTCCCAGATCTCTCTGCTCATCAACTTTTCCCAAGGCTTTTCCATTTACTGTATAATTCGCTCAAGAATTAGACTTCCTAAAATGCATCACCTCACATTTGCCTGGATTGAACTCCATCTGCCACTTCTCTGCCCAACTCTCCAATTCAGAATCTTCTGAACTTGCTTCTTCACTCTGTGGTTCTAACCAATAACACTGTTCCTTTGGCTTTCCTTCCCTGTCAAAATACCTTTTGAGTATATTCACATGACTCACTCTATGAGATTCCTTTCTGTCTGGAGTCCTTATCAAATAGTTCACCTCACTCAATTTCCTATCGACTTAATAAGTCCACCAAACCTTGCTTTTGAAGTTTCACCTATTGTTGGAAATAACAGTAATACTTTATTTCCGATAGCAAAATTGTGAGGTTTTGATTTCTTGACTGCCTCCTGTTTCATTGCATGCTGTGATACTTTTAAATGCTGTCTTGCTAATTCCTCCGCTCTATTACATCGTTCCCTAAAATTTGACACATCGTCCAGATAGTTGGACTTATGACTTACCAATTTCTTATTAATCAATTTTAGCAGTCCTCTCACTTCATGCCCAAAAACTAATCCAAATGGACTGAATTTGGTCGATTCATTTGGTGCATTTCTGATCGTAAAAAGTACAAACAGAATTTCCCTATCACAATCAGCTGCACTGTCTTGACTAGATGTCCTCAACATGGTCTTTAATGTCTGATGCCATTTTGCTTGCATTCCCTGTGACTCTGGATGTTATACTGTAGTTTTGAATTGTTTTATTCTTAAGATGTCCATAACATCCTTGAATAATTTCGATGTGGAGTTTGACCCTTTGTCTGATTGTCTCCCTATGGGTAGTCTGCATCTAATGACTATCTAATAACGAGTGGACTCATCCATTATTATTAGCAAATACTGATTCCCACTTTTACTTTTAGGAAGAGTTCCTACACAATCAATCAATCAATCAATCTTGGAAAAGATTCCTCGAATGCAGGACTCATTGATTCTGTAATAGGTATTAAAGGTGTAGGTTTTTATTACTGCCTGTGGTTTACCAATTACCTGACATGTATGACGTGTCTGACAAACTTCAACTACATGCCTGTGCAGTCCAGGCCAGTAAAAATGTCTTTGTATTTTAGCTTGGATTTTTCTTACACCTAAATGACTTCCTATGCATAGTTCATGCTCCACTTGCAACACCTCCATTCTATAACTCATTGGCAATACGACATGATGAACTTCTGAATATGTGATGGCCACCATTTCCTCATTAAGACATCATTTTTAAGATAATAACATTCAGGTATACATTTGGATTCTTGTTCCATGTATGCCTTTTGACACAATCATTTTAAAATTTCATCTTTCTGTTCCAACTCGATCTTAATTTATCGGAGTTAAAGATATCTATTTCCTGATTTGTGTCAACATTCTGATCAAACAGGGTCTCTGCCACTGCCACCTAAACTTTCTTATCTGTCCTATTTCAACTGGTGACTTTGCAAACTAATTACCACACAGTCTGGAAAAATCCTAGGATATGTCTCCTACAGTAGTTCAGTTGCCTACTTTCCACTGGCATTTCAACCACAGTTGACAGAACTCCTACCTGTGAACCAGCTTTATCGTTAGCAAAGATAAATTGTATTCCTGAAGCTGAGAGTTTGTCTAGTACTCCTACCACGACTTTTCCACTCTTCACTGGTCACTCTAACTTCTCCCTATCCAATTGAGCACTTTTTGTCTCACTGTGAATTCCCATTACTAGTACCTTTTCAGGCAATACTCCTTCAGAGGTACATTTCTCCACAACTTTCAACATCAAAGATTGAGAGGATCCTGTATCTCTTAATATTGTAACCTCATTACCTGCTGCTCCTGGGCTATGTGAGTAAAAGAAGATCTGGCACTTCCTCCTTAACCAACCTCCGACCAGGTTGGACATTCTGGTGCAGCTTTGTCCCTCTACTATGCTTTCTGTTGCCACTCCAACAAAATTCACTGGCTTATCCTGTTGTCCTGGCTTCCCAATCCTTTTCCTAACCCACCAACACTTTATTGCAGTGAAATCACTGGAGTTTTTTAACTTCTCTTTCCCCTTCAAGCATTTCCTTTTTACTTTGTGAGAAGTGTTAATACACGGGATAAACCCCTCCGCTAATTTAAACTAGCAACCCAGAAATGGTTCACCCTGTGCTCTACTCTGTTCCATTTCCAGGGGCAAAGAACTATCCCAGCAGGCACTATTTAAAGTAAAAAATAATTATTTTGTTTTTTAAAACTAACAGAGAATAATTAACTAACAACTATTTACAACTCCTTTCTTGAACCTACCTTTCACTTTTCCTTCTACAATACTGCCCCGATAAAACTCCTGATTAAGACTTATGGAAAAATTCAAATTTCAAAACCAGCCAGCTTATGATTCTTCTCTTTGTATCTTTCTCGGTAGGTTTGTGCTCCAGGTTGGTATTGATGTTGCTTTCTGTGCTAACCCCTTCTCCAAACAGGTGCCTCTCAGAGAGTTCTTACTAGCAGCCTACATCTGTTGGTCTTTTGGCAGTTCTCCCTCAATTGTTCAATTTTTTCCAGTTTTCTACCTGAAAGCATCAGACTGTTTTATTGGTCTTAATATTGTCAAAATACCAAATCAAACTTGTTTGGAGTTTAGTTGCATGGGGCATAATTTAAACTGATTGGCCTAATTTGAATGTGTTTTTGTCTCATAGAAACCCAGCCAGCACTAGCTGTTCTCATCAAACGTTACACTGTTACCTAGTTCTGTGCCTCTCTAAGTCCTTGCTGGCTTTCCACTCTCTTAAAGGTACAGTATCCCTCAAACCTTCATAACGCAAGTTATTCTTATGATCTTCACCGAGATCTACCTTTCCTGTCCTCTCACCCTAAACCTATGTCCTCTAGTTCTGGACTCCTTGACTCCAGAGAAAAGACTTTGCCTATTGACCCTATCCATGCCCCTCATAATTTTATAAACCTCTATAAGGTCACCCCTCAGCCTCTGACGCTCCAGGAAAAACAGCCTCAGCCAGTTCAGCCTCTCCCTGTAGCTCAAATCCTCCAATCCTGGCAACATCCTTGTAAATCTTTTCTGAACCCTTTCAAGTTTCACAACATCTTTCCGATAGGAAGGAGACCAGAATTGCACACAATATTCCAACAATGGTCTAACCAATGTCCTGTACAGCCGCAACATGACCTCCCAACTCCTGTACTCAATATTCTGACTGATAAAGGAAAACATATCAAACGCCTTCTTCACTATCCTATCTACTTGCGACTCCACTTTCAAGGAGCTATGAATCTGCACTCCAAGGTCTCTTTGTTCAGCAACACTCCCTAAGATCTTACCATTAATTGTATAAGTCCTGCCAAGATTTGCTTTCCCAAAATGCAGCACCTCGCATTTATCTGAATTAAACTCCATCTGCCACTTCTCAGCCCATTGGCCCATCTGGTCAAGATCCTGTTGTAATCTGAGGTAACCCTCTTCGCTGTCCACTACACCTCCAATTTTGGTGTCATTTGCAAACATAGTAATTGTACCTCTTATGCTCGCATCCAAATAATTTATGTAAATGACAAAAAATAGAGGACCCAGCACCGATCCTTGTGGAACTCTACTGGTCACAGGCCTCCAGTCTGAAAAAAAACCTTCCAACACCACCCTCTGTCTTCTACCTTTGAGCCAGTTCTGTATCCAAATGGCTAGTCCTCCCTGTATTCCATGTGATCTAACCTTGCTAAACAGTCTTCCATGGCGAACCTTTTTCGAATGCCTTACAGAAGTCCATATAGATCACATCTACTGCTCTGCCCTCATCAATCCTCTTTGTTACTTCTTCAAAAAACTCAATCAAGGGTCCCTCCTTAGATTCCTGAAATGGCATCCGTTAGCTTTGGCATAAGCGCACATGCCCCTAAGATGGCTTTTTTCACCTCCTCATATGCCCAGATACCTCTTCCGATAGTGATGCGAATATCTCTACTGACAAGTTTTGTTTGGATCAATAAAACACATGTTGTCATTAGCCACCGCATTTGTTTAGTCACCTTTTCAAAAGAGATGAAAAGGCGTAGGACACAGAACATAGAACAATACAGCACAGAACAGGTCCTTTGGCCCTCGATGATGCGCCGACCTAATCTAAATGAACCAATCTAAGCTCATCCCCCTACACTATCCCATCATCATCCATGTGCTTATCCAAGGATTGTTTAAATCTCACTAATGTGGTTGAGTTAACTACATTGGTAGGCAGGGCATTCTATGCCCATATCACTCTCTGAGTAATGAACCTGCCTCTGACATCAGTCTTAAATCTATCGCCCCTCAATTTGAAGTTATGCCCCCTCGTACAAGCTGATGTCATTATCCTAGGAAAAAGACTCTCACTGTCCACCCTATCTAATCCTCTGACCATCTTGTTTGTCTCTATTAAGGCCTTCTTCTTTCCAATAAGAACAGACCCAAGTCTCTCAGCCTTTCCTCATAAGACCAGGCATCATCCTAGTAAATCTCCATTGCACCTTTTCCAATGCTTCCACAACCTTCCTGTAATGGGGTGACCAGAACTGTACACAATATTTCAAGTGCAGCCACATTAGCGTTTTATACAGTTGCAGCAAGACATTACAACTTCACAATTCAATCCCTTTACCAATAAAACTTAACACACCGTATGCCTTCTTAACAGCACTATCCACCTGGGTGGCAACCTTCAGACTACTATGGACTCCAAGATACCTGTGCATATCCACCCTATCAAGAATCTTTCCATTGACCCAGTTTTCTGCCTTCCTGTTCTTTTTCCCAAAGTGAATCACCTCACATTTAGCTGCATTGAATTCCATTTGCCACCTCTCAGCCCAATTCTGCAACCTGTAACATTCTTCTAAACTGTCCACTACTCCACCGACTTTAGTGCCATCTGCAAATTTACTAATCCATCCACCTAGGCCTGCATCCAAGTCATTTACAAAAATGAAAAACAGCAATGGTCCCAAAACAGATCCTTGTGACACACCACTAGTAACCAGACTCCAGGCTGAATATTTTCCATCAACCACCACTCATTGCCTTTTTTCACAAAGCCAGTTTCTAATCCAAACTGCTAAATCACCCTCAATCCCATGCCTCTGCATTTTCTCCAACAGCCCACCATGTGGAACCTTATCAAAGGCTTTACTGAAGTCCATGTACGTCAAGCCAACTGCCCTACCCTCATCCTCATCCTTTTCAAAAATCTCAGTGAGGTTTGTGAGACATGACCTGCCTTTGACGAAACCATGCTGACGATCTGAAATCAAATTGTTGCGTGCTAGATGATTATAAATCCTATCTCTTATAATCCTTTCCAAAACGTTTCCTACAACAGACATAAGGCTTACTGGTCTATAATTACCTGGTCATCTTTACTGCCCTTATTGAGCAAGGGTACAACAATTGCAATCTTCCAGTCCTCTAGTACTAAACCTATAGACAATGATGACTCAAAGATCAAAGCCAATGGCTCTGCCAACTCCTCCCTAGCTTCCCAGCGAATTCTCAGGCAAATCTCGTCCAGTCCAGGGAACTTGTCTACTTTCACTCCTTCGAGAATTGATAACACCTCTTCCTTCCTAACATCGATCCTTTCTAGTCTAATATCTCATTCTTCTCCTCTACAATATTCTCCTTTTTCTGAGTGAAAACCAATGAGAAATATTTGTTTATCACCGCTCAGATCTCCACAGGGTCCACACACAAATTCCCATTTCTGTCATCCTTTTATTCCTCACATACCTACAGAAAGCTTTAGGGTTCTCCTTTATTCTACCCGCTAACGACTGTTCATACTCTTTCTTTGTTCTTCTTTAAATCCTTCCTAGCTAATCTGTAACTCTTCATCATCTCATCAGAACCATCTCGTCTCATCGTCACATAAGCCTCCTTCTTCCGCTTAACAAGAGATGCAGTTCTTGTAAAAAATCACGGTTGCCTTACCTTATCACTTCCTCCCTGCCTGACTGGAACATACCTATCAAGGACATGCAATATCTGTTCCTTAAACCAGCTCCACATTTCGATTGTCCCCATCCCCTGCATTTTGCTACCCCATTCTATGCATTCTAAGCCTTGCCGAATTGCATTATAATTGCCCTTGCACCATTCATAACTCTTGCCCTGTGGCATGTACCTATCCCTTTCCATCGCTAAACAAAACCTAATTGAATTATGGTCACTCTGTCCAAAGTGATCACCTACAACTATATCAAACACCTCGCATGGTTCATTACCAAGCACCAGATCCAGTGTGGCCTCCCTTCTTTCCTACTGTGTCAGGAAACCCACTTGCACACATTGGCAAAAACGGATCCATCCGATGTACTAGAGTTGTAGCATTTCCAGTTAATGTCGGGGAAGTTAAAGTCTCCCATAATGACCACCCTGTTCCTTTCACTCCTATCCAGAATAATTTTGCCAATCCTCTTCTCCACCTCTCTGGAACTCTGTGGACGCCTGTAAAAAACTCCAAGCAGTGCGACCTCTCCTCTCCTGTTTCTAACCTTAGCCCACACTCCCTCAGTAGACTTGTCCTCGTCAAAAGTTCTCTCTGCCACCGTTATACCATCCTTGACTAACAAGGCCACACCTCCCCCTCTTTTACCGCCTTGCCTGTTCTTAATGAAGGTTCCAAACCCTGGAACCTACAACATCCATTCCTGACCCTGCTGTATTCATGTCTCCGAAATGGCGACAACATTGAAGTCCCAGGTACATATCCAAGCTGCAAGCTCACCTACCTTACTTCGGATACTTCTGGCATTGAAATAGAAACGCTTCAAACCAGCTTGTTGTCTGCCAGCACATTCCTGTGACAGTGAAATCCTGTCCATGCCCTCCATACTCTCATCCTCCTGTCCACTGGAACTACATCTCACATCCTTCCACATCCTTCTCATCAAATTCAGGCAATGCTTGAATATATTTAAACAGATCCGAACCAGGCCTTTGGTTACCATGGGTTTGCTCATCCTCACTTTCTTCCTCACTAAGCTTACCTTTAGCCTTCATCGCCATCTTTTTAAGCTGACTTTCCTATCTAAGTGCCAATTTCTGAAGTTCAAACTCCATCTCTTTTTTCCTTTCCCCTCTCTTTTCTCTCACTATTCTGCTTTTAATTATAATTCAAGCTGTTTCATCTTTCTGCGTCTTTTGCCTCAAGCTCAAGTTGCTTCATTTTCAGTTGAACTTTGGTATCTCTAAAGGTTCTGATGGCATCTCCAGCAAATCTAAAAACTGAGCTGTTGCTGTAATTATCTCTCCTTTCCTGATGGAAGAAGGCAGCTGCAACTCTCGCTGGTCTGCTAATTCCAGCATGTTAATCACCTTTTGTAAAACCCCTCAAGTCACTTCTTCCATCCCCAGAAACCTCTTGGTGAATGAAAGAGCCATTGCCATCCCATGCACTGTTTAAACCAACTGAAATCAACACCCAGAACAAAAGACACTAATACCTGCGACTTGCAGTCTTTGAGTCCAACAGCCCTAACCTCAATTTGGAACTATAGAAAAAAATCCCGATCGATTCTCAACCAGACCAGACCCCCTCAAAACATTTCAAGAAAGTAGACCGGACCCACACTTTGCTAGTTTGTTTTAAGCAGGTGTAAAGTGAATATTCCAGGAGGGACACAACTAGCCCAACCACTTAGTTTTAAACAAAACAAAATGTATTTGCAAGATTATCAAATAAATCACAAACAAAAAAAACAAAATATAGAATAACTTGACCTATCTGAAAAACCAACAGATTATCTCAACTTCATGATGCTATTCCAAATACTTGCCCAACACTTGGCAAAAAATGTAAAATCAAACACAGGGTCTTACAGGAGAGACATCAGAGAGAGGGAACATCATCATGGACCTGCTTTCTCTTGGGTCCAGCAGCTTCACAACAGATTGCTTGCTAAAACCAAACCAAACCAAAACGGAGAAAAACTGAGCTGGGAGAGGCTTTCTTTTCACTTGAAAGCCTTTTCGCTGAGGCAGTATCTGTTAGATAAAATCAAATTAGCCCTAAAACCCAGACCTCTTAGCAACACTGCATTTATGACCCCTCAGAAAACAGACAAGAAGAACATAACCTTGTGAAAGGAGTAGCATCATCACAAAGTTTGACAATTTTAAAGGCTGAGCACCTTCTCCCTTGTCATTCTCCTTTATGAGGTTGAAGGTGTGTACTGGATCATTAAGAGAGAGTGAATGCTGTTCTGAATTGAGAGATTAAATGACCTGTGTGATATGACGAGATGACAGTCCCAGAGTGCACTGGAAAATTGAAAATATGTAATATTTGGCTGTGAAACAAAGGTTGGAGGCGTCGTCAATAATATAGAGGGCTACTGCAGGCTGCAGTGCGACACAGACAGGATACAGAGCTGGGCTGAGAAATGGCAGATGGAGTTCAACCTGGATAAATGCGAAGTGATGCATTTTGCATATGCCTCAGGTAATGAAAATCCAATCAAGTTTGAATTTAATGTTTTGTCAACACCGAACCATTGAGCCAATCCAATTTTGGGGATGGAAATAAATGAATGCAAACATTTTGAAAATTGGTCAGAGAGCAACTGCCATAGAGAGAGAAACTCATGAAGAGAACATAGGACATAGAAAAGTACAGCACAGAACAGGCTCTTTGGCCCACGATGCTGTGCCAAGATTTAATCCTAATGTAAAATATAGTAATTTAACCTACACACCCCTCAACTCACTGCTATCCATGTGCATGTCCAGCCGTTGCTGAAATGTCCCCAATGACTCTGCTTCCACCACCACAGCTGGCAACGCATTCCATGCATTCACAACTCTCTGCATAAAGAACCTACGTCTGACGTCTCTTTTATACCTTCCTCCTAATATCTTCAAACTATGACTTCTCATACCTGTCATTCCTGCCTTGGGGAAATGTCTCTGGCTATTGACTCTATCTATTCCTCTCATTATTTTGTACACCTCGATCAGGTCTCCTCTCTTCTTCCTTCTCTCTAGAGAGAAAAGTCCAAGCTTATTCAACCTTTCTTCATAAGGCAAGCCCTCCAGCCCAGGCAGCATCCTGGTAAACCTTCTTTTCACCCTCTCCAAAGTCTCTGTATCTTTACTATAGTAGGGCGACCAGAACTAGTCACAATATTCCAAGTGTGGTCTCACCAGGGACTTGTATAGCTGCAGCAAACCTTGCAGCTCTTAAACTCGATCCCCCGGTTAATGAAAGCCAAAACGCCATATGCTTTTTTAACAACCCTATCCACTTGGATGGCAACTTTGAGGGATCTATGTACTGGCACACCCAGATCCCTCTGTTCCTCCACACTGCCAAGAATCATGTCTTTATTCCTATATTCAGCATTCGAGTTCAACCTTCCAAAATGCATCACTTCGCATTTATCCAGGTTGAACTCCATCTGCCATTTCTCAGCCCAGCTCTGCATCTTGTCTATGTCACGCTGCAGCCTGCAGTAGCCCTCTATACTATTGACGACACCTCCAACTTTTGTGTCATCTGCAAATTTACTAATCCACTCCTCCTTATCCAAGTATTTATAAAAACTACAAAGAGTAGAGGCCCAAGAACAGAGCCCTGCGGGACCCCACTCAACACTGACCTCCAGGCAGAATACTTTCCATCTAACATATTGCACTCAAAAAAATGAGAAAATCCTCTCTCTCAAAGATATCTTTACACATGAAACATACTCAATAAAAAGAAATCAACAAGAAGAAAGTGAGGTCTGCAGATGCGTGAGATCAGAGTCGAGAGTGTACTGCTGGAAAAGCACAGCAAGTCAGGCAGCATTTGAGGAGCAGGAGAATTGATGTTTCGGGCCAGAGCCCTTCATCAGGAATGAGGCTGGGAGCCTTAGGGGTGGAGAGATAAGTGAGAGGGGGGTTGGGCTGGGGACAAAGTAGCTAAGAGTGCAATAGGTGGATGGAGGTGGGGGTAAAGGTGATAGGTCAGAGAAGACGGAGGAGCGGATCGGTGGGAAGGAAGATTGACAGGTGGGACAGGTCATGAGAGTGAATAGACAGCAGCAGTTCCCCTTTATTAAGGCGTCAATCACAAGAGGGCATAGTTTTAGGGGAAGGAGTATGAAATTTAGAGGAAATTTGCGAAATAAACATTTTCACACAGCACATGGAAAGTAGTGGAGACTGAAAACATTACAACCTTTACAAAAAATTTGGACATGTACTTTAAATATTATAACATTCAATAATATGGGACAAGTGCAAGAAATTGGGATTCATTCACTTTTAGTGTTAGTTTTGTCGGGGCAGACTTGATGCTCGGCGATGACTGCGCAATGTTTAGCACCATTCGTAAATCCACAGATACTGAACCTGTCCATGTGCAAACGCAACAAGACACTGTTTAAGAAGGGTGGTAAGGACAAGCCAGGGAACTACAGACCACTGAGCCTGACGTCGGTGGTGGGCAAGTTGTTGGAGGGAATCCTGAGGGACAAGATGTACATGTATTTGAAAAGACAAGGACTGATTAGGGATAGTCAACATGGCTCTCTGTGTGGGAAATCATGTCTCACAAACTTGATTGAGTTTTTTGAAGAAGTAACAAAGAGGATTGATGAGGGCAGAGCAGTAGATGTGAACTATATAGACTTCTGTAAGGCATTCGACAAGGTTCTGCTGTTTTCCCTGGAGAGTCAAAGGCTGAGGCGTGACCTTATAGAGGTTTACAAAACTATGAGGGGCATGGATAGGATAAACAGACAAAGCCTTTTCCCTGGGGTGGGGGAGTCGAGAACTACAGGGCATAGATTTAGGGTGAGAGGGGAAAGATATATAAGAGACCTAAGGTGCAATTTTTCACAGAGTGTAGTACGTGTATGGAATGAGCTGCCAGAAGAAGTGGTGGAGGCATTTCCATTATTTGTGAATATCATAAACATTAAGGGACCCCACACAGATACCCGGGGTACACTGCTGCACACCGGGCTCCAGTCACACAAATAGCCTTCTTTACCACTACCCTCTGCCTCTTTCACTAAGACAATTGTGGATCCATTTTGTGCTGGATCCAGTGTGCTTTTAACTTCTTTATCAGTTTCCTACATGGGACCTTGTCAAAAGCCTTGCTGAAATCTCTGCAAGCTACATTAATTGCTTTCCCCTCATCTATACATCTGGTCACTTCCTCACAAAATTCCATCAGATTTTTTAGCTGTGACGTTCGTCTGACAAAGCCATGCTGACTTTCCCTGATCAAACCTTACCTCTCTGCTAGTTTCCCTACCGCTGATTTCAGACTCACTGGTCTATAATTCCTTGGTCCATCTCTACCATGCTTCTTGTAAAGTGGACTATCAGCTGTCCTCCAGTCCTCTGGCAATGCCCTGTGGCCAGAGACAATATATGCACTTAGGTCTGGGTCCCTGTAATTTCCTTCCTCATCTCCCACTGCAACTTGGCATACAACTCATCTGGACCTGGGGACTTGTCCACCTTTAAACCCACCAAAACTTCCAATAACCACTCACTCTCTATGTCATAGAGTCATAGAGATGTACAGCATGGAAACAGACCCATCGGTCCAACTCATCCATGCTGACCAGATATCCCAACCTTGTCAAGTCCCACCTGCCAGCATCCGGCCCATATCCCTCCAAACCCTTCCTATTCATATACACATGCAAATGCCTTTTAAATGTTGCAATTAGACCAGCCTTCACCACTTCCTCTGGCAGCTCATTCCATACACGTACCACCCTCTGTCTGGAAAAGTTGACCTTAGGTCTCTTTTATATCTTCCCCCTCTCAATCTAAACCTTGCCCTCTAGTTTTGGACTCCTCCAACCCAGGGAAAAGACTTTGTCTATTTATCCTATCCATGCCCCTCATAATTTTGTAAACCTCTAGAAGGTCACCCCTCAGCCACCGACGCTCCAGGGAAAACAGCCTCAGCTCTATTCTGACTCTCCCTATATCTCAAACCTCCAACCCTGGCAACATCCTTGTAAATCTTTTCTGAACCCTTTCAAGTTTCACAACATCTTTCCGATAGGAAGGAGACCAGAATTGCATGCTATATTCCAACAGTAGCCTAACCAATGTCACAACATGACCTGTACTCAATACTCTGACCAATAAAAGAAAGCATACCAAACACCTTCTTCACTATCCTATCCACTCGCGACTCCACTTTCAAGGAGCTGTGACCCTACATTCCAAGATCTCTTTGTTCAGCAACACTCCCTAGGACCTTACCATTAAATGTATAAGTCCTGCCAAGATTTGCTTTCCTAAAATGCAGCACCTCGCAATTATCTGAATTAAACTTCATCTGCCACTTCTCAGCCCATTGGCCCATCTGATCAAGATCCCATTGTAATCTGAGGTAACCTTCTTCGCTGTCCACTACACCACCAATTTTGGTGTCATCTGCAAACTTACTAACTGTACCTCTTATGCTCGCATCCAAATCATTTATGTACATGACAAAAATCTACTCAATAACCTCACAATCCACCTTTGTTAAGTTTTTACTTGCATCCTCCTCCTCCCAAGTAAAGACAGATGTGAAATACTTATTTAACACTCTCCCAGACACACAGATTGAAACAGCGAAAACAGAATCAGTTTGAAAGCAGCATAAATTTCAAGTGATCCTGCTAAGCTTGTGTCTCTTTTCTGTGTAATTCCTGCCCACTTTTCTCCCCTACCAGTACAAATTGGACCTGCTGGAAATGGGACATGATTTCCACATGGGGAGTTGATGTAATAGAACTCCAATCAGAATTTCTCGCTGGAATAATCTGGAACATTGCAATAGATCGGGATGGGGCAGCTGGTTAAATTGAATTGATGCAATCATACTGTCAATGTCAGATTAATTACCTGTGGAAGTGTAGTTATACTGTGTTTCTGTTTCCCTGGTAAAACATACGGGGTTACAAACTTGTAACCTTTCAAATCTTTTTTGAAAAGGTTTTCCTGGACCGATTTGTAACCTGTTGAAAGAAAAGTGTCACATAAGAACAAAGGAATGAGGATGCTGAAAATCTGGAATCTGCTGAAGTTGGACTGTTATTTGAGAAGGAAACATCAGTTAGTTTCAGTTATTACACGTCACCGGCCTAATTTCAAAGAAGAGCAAAGAACAATACAGTACAGGAACAGGCCTTTTGGCCCTCCAAGCTTTGGTCGACACATTTTGCTCTTCCATATTAAAACTGGTTTCACTTACAGGATCCGTATCCCTCTATTCCCCTCTTATTCATCTCCGTGGTGGAAAATTACCGCCAGAGATATTTGATGGAGAAGATGAACAGTCATTCAGAAAAATTCAGATTGATCAGGTCAGCATAGACATTTTTTGTGGAATGTGCACATTTAGTCTAACACTTGAATATTTAAAGAGGTAATAAGGACCGTTGATAAATGCACATTTGATGTTCACTGTATCTTAACAACAGTTTTTAATCGTTTACACAGACTCAAGAAAGCAGTTTGTCATCACCTAGTCAAGAGCAGTTAAAGGTGGTCAATTAATGTTGTCTGAGTCAGCAACGTTCATATCTCATGAACATATATATTTAACAAGGTAATGGGTGATGGTTGATGGTGACCGGAAACATGTTTCCAGAGAGTTCAATATGAGGTCCCTTTGCTCTTCATGGTGTATGTCATTGATTTGGACCAAATTAGAGGGGGCACCATTTAGAAATTTGTATATGATGCCAAAATTATTTGCGCGTTTGATATTAGATGAAGGGCAAGAAGTAATAAATGAATTGGTCAGGAGTGGGTATTAAAATTTCATCTGGAGAAAGTCTGAGATCATGCATTTGGAAAGGACAAACAAGACACAGAGCAAAACAATGAGTTATAGGATGCTGGGAAACACCGAGGATAGGGGGAACCTTGGAGTTGTGATCAACACTGAACTTTACAAGTTCTCCGGAGACTGACTCAACATGGACATCTATTTCAACCTCACCGACTCCCACAGCCACCTGGATGGACTACCCCTCCTTCCCCCACCCCGTATAAATGCGATTTCTCACTCCCAATTCCTCAGCCTCCGCCGTATCTGCTCTCAGAAGGAACAATTCCACTCAGGGACATCCCAGATGGCCTCCTATTTCCAGGACTACGATTTCCCCTCCGTACTCAACAATGCCCTCCAGCATATCTCCACCCTTGAACCCCACCCCTCCAACCGCAACAAGGACAGAAACCCTGGTCATCACCTTCCACCCGACTAATATCTGGATACAGCACATTATCCTTCACCAGTTCCGCACCTACAGAGAGACCCCACACCCATCAGTGTTCTGCAGAGACCATTTCCTCTGCTAAGTCCACGCCCCCACCAACCCACCCTCCACACCAGCACCTTCCCTTGCTGCTGCACAAGGTGTAAAACATGCACCCACAATACACCCCCCCCCCCCAACCCCTCCACCGCCCCACCTCTGTCCAAGGACCTAAAGGATCATTTCAAATTTGGCAGAGATTTTCCAGCACATCCACCACCTACTGCATCCATTGCTCTCTATGAGGTCTCCTCTAGATCAGGAAGACAGGACACCAATTTGAGGAGTGGTTCAGGGAACACCTCTAAGGACTCACGAACCCAACAACCCCATCACCCTGCAGCCGACCAATTCAACTCCCCACCCAGTCCTCCAAGAACATGCAAAGCCTGGACCTCCTCCACCATTAAATCCATCCTCTAACTGGAGGAAGAATATCTCTTCTTTTGCCTCAGGACCCTCCAACCACCTGGCATCAATGCCAATTTCACCAGTTTACTCATCGCTCCTCCCCCCATCTCATCCCAGATCCAGCCCTCCAACGTGGCACTGCCCTCTTGACCTGTCTGAACTCCTTTCCACCTATCTATTCCACCCTCCCCACTGAATTATCATCATCACTCCCCACCTGTATCTACCTATCGCCTTCCCACCTACCTTCACCCGAGCCTCATCCGCACTCTCCCATTTATCTCACAGACCCCTTTCTTCTTCCACTTTCCTGATGAAGGGCTTATACCCAAAACATCAACTCTCATGCTCCTTGGATGCTGCCTGACCTGCTGTGCTTTTCAAGTAAGTGCCACACTTTTTGAATCTGACTCTCTAGCTTCGCAGTCCTCACTTTCTCTGAGTTACTGAATTTTACATGTTAACTATGTTTTAAAATAACACTTTAACAAGCAAATACAACATTATGAAAGAGGGATGCTGAAAACATAATAAAACATCTCAATAGCAGGAGGTGATAGCCTTATAATCCAGAATTTCAGCAAATGTTCTCAGAACCCAGGTTCAAATCCTACGTTAGGAATCTACTGATGACCATAAATCTATTATCAAATGTTGGAAAAACCCATCTGGTTTTTTAATGTCCTTTAGGAAAGGAAACTGCTATGTTTACCTGGTCTGGCCGACATGTGATCCCAGACCAACAATAATGCGGTTGTTCCTCAAGTGCCCTCTGAAATGGCCTAGCACGCCATTCAGTTGTATCAGTCACTGAAACTGAAAAAAAGAGAATGAAACTGGACAGACCATTTGACATCAACGAAGGAAATGACATCAGCAAAAATAGCTCCTATCGACCTTAGAAAGTCTCCCTCACTAACATCTGGGAGCCAGTACCAAAACTGGGAGAGCTGTCTCACAAAGGGGTAAAAACAATGACTGCAGATGCTGGTTTAGTGGTACTGGAAGAGCACAGCAGTTCAGGCAGCATCCAAGGAGCAGCAAAATCGACGTTTCGGGCAAAAGCCCTTCATCAGGAATAAAGGCAGAGAGCCTGAAGCGTGGAGAGATAAGCTAGAGGAGGGTGGGGGTGGGGAGAAAGTAGCATAGAGTACAATGGGTGAGTGGGGGAGGAGATGAAGGTGATAGATCAGGGAGGAGAGGGTGGAGTGGACAGGTGGAAAAGGAGATAGGCAGGTAGGACAAGTCCGGATAAGTCATGGGGACAGTGCTGAGCTGGAAGTTTAGAACTAGGGTGAGATGGGGGAAGGGGAAATGCTACTTTCTCCCCACCCCCACCCTCCTCTAGCTATCTCTCCACACTTCAGGCTCTCTGCCTTTATTCCTGATGAAGGGCTTTTGCCCGAAACGTCGATTTCGCTGCTCCTTGGATGCTGCCTGAACTGCTGTGCTCTTCCAGCACCACTAATCCAGAGCTGTCTCACAGACTGGTTAAGCAATAGCCTGACATGGTATTATTCACAGAATCATTTCTTCCACACAATATCCCAAACATCACCATCGCCAGGATGTGTCCTGTCCCACCGGCAGGGCAGACCCAGCAGAGAGGGCACCACAGTGCAATGCAGTTGGAAGGGAATTGCTTTGCAGTCCTCAACATTGACTCTGGATCTCATAAAGTCTTATGGCTTCAAGTTAAATAAGGACAAGGAAACATTATGCTGATTAGCGTCTACCATCCTCCCTTGGCTAATCATCAGTATTCCTCCATGTTAATGAACACTTGGAGGAAGCACTGAGGATGGCAAGAGTGAAGGCAAGAAGGTGTCCAGTCTCCCCAATGTACAGGAGACAGCATCAGGAGCAACAGATACAATAAATGACGTGTGGAAGTACAGGTGAAACTTTGATGGATGTGGAAGGCTCCTGTGGGGCCTTGGACAGAGTGAAGGGGGGAGGTGTGGGCTCAGATTTTGCAATTCCTGTGGTGGCAGGGGAAGGTGCCAGGAGGGTTGGGTAGGTTGTTAGGGAGCGTGGACCTGACCAGGTAGTTGTGGAAGGAACGGTCTTTGAGGAAAGCGGATAGGGGTGGGAGGGAAATATATCGTTGGTGGTGGGGTCCATTTGTAGATGGCGGGTTGGAAGGTGAGGACCAGGGGTGTTCTGTCCTTGTTGCGGTTGGAGGGGTGGGGTTTGAGGGCAGAGGTGTGGGGCATGGATGAGATGCGTTTGAGGGCATCTTCAACCATGTTGGAGGAGAAATTTCAGTCTTTAAAGAAGGAAGCCATCTGGTGTGTTCTGTGGTGGAACTAGTCCTCCTTGGAGCAGATGCAGTGGAGGCAGAGGAATTGGGAATACAGGAATTGCAGGAGGTAGGGTGGGAGGAGGTGTAGTCAGGTAGCTGTAGGAGTCAGTGGGTTTGTAAAAAATGTCAGTGTTGAATCGGCCATCATTGATGGAGATGGAGAGGTCCATTCTTATGAATTTCCCGGCTGCAGAATGACAGTATCGGTATCAGTGACCATTGTAAAGTCCTTGTAAAAACCAAGTCCTGCCTTCACATTTGGGAATATCCCCCAGCACGTTGTGTTGCACTATCACCATGCAAAATGAGACAGACTTCAAACACATCTAGCTACTCAGCTGGGCATCCTGTGGGCCATCAAGAGCAGCAGAATTGTCGTCCAGTACAACTTGTATCCTCATGGACCGGCATGTCCCCCACTCAACCATTACCATCAAGTCAGGAAATCAACCATGAAGAGTGCAAGATGGCATGACAGGAGCAGCACCAAGCATACCTGAAGATGAGGTATCAACCTGGTGAAGCTTGCATCTACTACTTGTATCTCAACAGCATAATTTATGAAGTCAAAAGCATTTACGTTCACTTTAAAATAGAAAATGTTTTCTGAATTTTGAAGTAAATTAGTAGTGCAGGCTCAGCAGCCTGAACGGCAAGACTGGGAGACAGGCTGTTCCAAAATAGATACATGAAACAATTAGCTGTTAATTGGATACCTGAGTTTTGGTTGCTGTTTTGACAACAATTCAAATTTAACCAATCAGTTTAAATTATGCCTAGAATACAAAAACCCAATGGAATTTGCATTTTCTTGTTTGACACCTGGAAATAATCAAATTATAAGAATTTGACGTGTTGTGGGGAGTATAAATAACACGGGCATTTTGAAAATTGGTCAGAGAACAACTGCCATCGATCAGTCGAGAAACTGCCATAGAGCCGGAGAGCAAACTGCTCACCTAACATCTTGCCAACAAAGAAATTTAAAAATACTCGCTATCAAATATATCTTTTCATGTAAACATATTTGCAGAAAAAAAGAAAAAAATGACGACCCAGGAAGATCAGCAGCGGAAGATTGTGGGACCTTGAGATTAAGTTAATGTAATGTTCAGTAAGTATTATTGGAACAGCACATTTTTTTATAGAGTTAGGGACAGACAGTAAGTAATTAAGAAAAGGGGCCTAGATTTGTGAATAGTTGTTGTTTAGTGTTCAATATTAGAGTTAAGCAAGTAAATTGTCATTTTACTTTAAATAGTAGAATTTGGGAGTTCTCTGTCACTCATATTTTAACAGGTTACAAGGTTTTAGATTAGATTAGATTAGATTAGATTAGATTAGATTACTGACAGTGTGGAAACAGGCCCTTCGGCCCAACAAGTCCACACCGACCCGCCGAAGCGCAACCCACCCATACCCCTACATTTACCCCTTTACCTAACACTACGGGCAATTTAGCATGGCCAATTCACCTCACCTGCACATCTTTGGACTGTGGGAGGAAACCGGAGCACCCGGAGGAAACCCATGCAGACATGGGGAGAATGTGCAAACTCCACACAGTCAGTCACCCGAGGCGGGAAATGAACCCGGGTCTCTGGCGCTGTGAGGCAGCAGTGCTAACCACTGTGCCACCGTGCTGCCCACTAAGGTAAGGCAAGCTTTTCTAGGATTCTGTTAACAATAAATAGCAAGTAATAAAACTAAGTGATCCCACACCCAACAGATCAGATCCAAGTCGAGAGTGTGGTGCTTGGAAATCAGGGATGAGGCTTATACCCGAGACATGATTTTCCTGCTCCTCGGATGCTGCCTGAGCTGTTGTACTTTTCCAGCACCATACTCTCGACTGTGATCTCCAGCATTTGGAGTCCTCACTTTCTCCTAGATCAGATCTAAGCTCTACAATTCTTCCAGATTCAGTCACGAATGGTATTGGACACTTAAACAACTCACTGGAGGATGATGCTCCACAAATATCCCCATTCCCCATGACGGAAGAGGACAGAACATCAGTGCAAAAGATAAGGCTGAAGAATTCACAGTAATCTTCAGTCAGAAGTGCCAAGTGGAAAATTCATCTTGGCCTACTCCAGTGGTACCCAGCATCACAGATATCTCTTCAACCAAACTTGATTCACTCCATGTGATATCCAGAAACGTTGAAGACACTGGATACTGCAAAGGCTATAGGCCCTGACAACATTCCAGCAATAGTACTTAAGCCGTATGATGGAAAGTGTCATTGATTATACTATCAAGCAGTACCTGTTCAGCAATAACTTGCTCAGTGACACCCAGTTTGGGTTCCGCCAGGGCCTCATTACAACCTTGCTTCAAACATGGACAAAATAGCTTCCCTCCATCATAAGGTTCACCGGTGATTGGACTATGATCAGCACCAATTGTTACTCCACAGATACTGAAGCAGTCTATGTCCAAATGCAACAATTTCTGGACAAAATCCAGAATTGGGCTGACATGTGGCAAGTAACATCTGCACCATTCAAATGTCCGGCAATGTTTATTACCAATAAGAGACAATCTAACCACCACCCTGAGAAAGTCGGTAGCCATAAAACTTGCCCTTAAACATTTAGACTAAAACGTTAAAGTTGAATTGTAGAATACATTTGCTTCACACTGGAAAAATAGACAGGCAGGGAGGCTCAGAAATAAAAGCATAACCCAAATTATGCAGAAGATAAAAACATCTATTCTCATCATAGGATGCCCTAAGATAATTAAGAACATTTGCTTTAACATCAGTGAATCTGTGTAAACAGGACATTGAGTGATAATATTCACAGCTGTTCGCTTGTGAAATTAACAACAGTGTTTGATTCTGACCTCGAATCGAAACTTGGTATCATCAAAAGCCTTGTAATTGACTGTTAGGTCCTATCAATTATAATGGATTCTTATTACTCTTTGCAAGCTAGGCAGACACAGAGGGAAAAAACATCTTTTCTGTTCCAAGTCCCTGACTTGAGATTTCAAAAGGACACTAGAGAGAGAGAGAGAGAGAGAAAAAACATTTTAGTGCAGAGACTGCTGTAGCCAGTAGAAAATTAACCCTTTGTGCTTACTTGCTATGGATTGAATTTAATTGCATTTTGAGACTTTATGATGATTTTGAGTAGCCATTACTCGTTATGAAATGCAAACTCTCTAAAAGGTAATATTGATGAAGCTTTAACTTACTTGCTGTTTTTGAAGACCATCACTGCCCCACTGTCAATTCTAACTAATCAGACTTTATGTCTTATTTGAATTTGAATCACAACCTTGGAAAGAAGGCATGTCTAATTTGAGACGAATGAATCATTTTAAATACAACATTGCAGTATCCTTTCAGCCTCAGGTACAGAATGATTCTGTGCTTAAGGTAAAAAGCAGGAGTCTGCTCCCAGTTTAAAATTATTTTAAACCTAACGCTGAAGAGATTCTGACACAATCTGTCGGGAATCCATTTTATGGTCAAACGTTTGCCCTCCTTGCTAAGAAGCCAATTCAAAAAATAATGGTATCAGACATTCAAGCTGTGCAAAGCATGTGACCTTATGACATCTCCTACTTAATTTAGACTGGCACTTCTTTACAAGAACCTGTCTCACCAGCAGACACCTAACTCTACTGGATTTGTTTTTCCCACCCGATGGATAGTTCAAGGCCTGTAGAAGTGATCAGGTAGGTAAAAATGAGGACTGCAGATGCTGGGAACCCGAGTCTGGATTAGAGTGGTGCTGGAAAAGCACAGCATCCAAGGAGCAGGAAATTAGACATTTCGGGCAAAAGCCTTTCATCAGGAATAGAGGCAGGAAGCCTGCAGGGTGGAGATATAAATGAAAGGGGGGTTGGGGTGGGGAGAAAGTAGCATAGAGTACAATGGGTGAATGGGGATGGGGCTGAAGGTGATAGGTCAGAGAGGAGGATAGGCAGGTAGGACCTTTCCACCTATCCACTCCACCCTCCTCTCTGACCTATCACCTTCATCCCACCCCCATTCACCATTGTACTCTTTGCTACCTTCCCCCACCCTCCTCTCTGACCTATCACCTCCATTCCCATCCCACTATTGTACTCAATTCTACTTTCTCCCCACCCACACACCCCCTTTCATTTATCTCTCCACCCCGCAGGCTTCCTGCCTCTATTCCTGATGAAGGTGTGGGATATAGGTAAAGCAGTTTTACTTCTGCAACCATAATTGCTTATCCGATGTGATGAACTAACTGACACCATTGTATAATTGTTTCAGCCAAAGGCTGAGTTAGCTAAGACGTGCATAAGGGAATACATAATTGCTTCTGCAAAGGTAAATGAACTAACTAACACAATTGTATAATTGTTTCAGCCAAGAGCTGAGTTAGCTAAAATGTGCACACAAGGATGAAACTATGCAGACGATACGAAGATTGATGGAGTTGCAGACGATAGGAAGATTGGTGGAGTTGAAGACGATAGGAAGATTGATGGAGTTGTGGTTAGTAAGGAGGGCTGTTGTTGGCTGCAAAGGGACTTCGATATGATGCACAGCTGGGCTGAGGAGTGGATGGAGTTCAACTCTGTCAAGTGTGAGGTTGTCCATTTTGGAAGGACAAATAAGAATGCGGAAAACAGGGTTAACGGTAGGGTTCTTAGTAAGGTGGAGGAGCAGAGGGATCTTGGGGTCTATGTTCATAGCTCTTTGAAAGTTGCCACTCAGGTGGATAGAGCTTGTAAAAAGGCCTATGGTGTATTAGCGTTCATTAGCAGAGGGATTAAATTCAAGAGTCGTGAGGTGATGTTGCAGCTGTATAGGACCTTGGTAAGGCCACATTTGGAGTACTGTGTGCAGTTCTGGTCGCCTCATTTTAGGAAAGATGTGGAAGCTTTGGAGAGGATGCAGAGGAGATTTACCATGATGTTGCCTGGAATGGACAATAGGTCGTACGAGGATAGGTTGAGAGTGCTAGGCCTTTTCTCATTGGAACGGCGAAGGATGAGGTGTATAAGATGATCAGGGGAATAGATAGAGTAGACAGTCAGAGACTTTTTCCCCGGGTACAACAGAGTGTTACAAGGGGACATAAATTTAAGGTGAAGGGTGGAAGGTATAGGGGGGATGTCAGGGGTAGGTTCTTTACCCAGAGAGTGGTGGGGGCATGGAATGCGCTGCCTGTGGGAGTGGCAGAGTCAGAATCATTGGTGACATTTAAGCGGCAATTGGATAGGTACATGGAGAGGTGCTTAAGCTAGGACAAATGTTCGGCACAACATCGTGGGCTGAAGGGCCCGTTCTGTGCTGTATTGTTCAATGTTCTATGTATGTGAAGGAAATATATAATTACTTCTGCAAGGTAAATGAACTAACTTAAACAATTGTATAATTGTTTCAGCCAAGGGCTGAGTTAGCGAGAGCGTGCCTGCAAACAATGGAATATGTTACAAATAGATAAGGAGTGAATGAACATTGAGTTATGCCAACTCGGCATATTGTCCCGATGTATGCATTAAAATGAGCCAAGTTAGCTGCAAACAAAGGATAAGGTAATGAGAGTAAGGGTCGCCCGGCTTGGAGTAGGGGGAGAAGTAAACAAGGGCGGAGCGCAGCTAGGCAGGGGTAGAACACAATAAGGAATAGTGATAGGTTTGACGCGTATTATTCTCGGCCAATGAGGTAAATGGGGAAGTTCCGAGAGAGACTCAATTATACTGTATAAATTGTGGGGTAATTTTGGATTGGTGTGCCTACTCGTTAGCCACCCATCTTGCAAGTATGTTTCAATAAAATTCGCTGCTTCAGAATTTGACTCAGACTGAAATTTATTGATACGTGAGCTTTGTTTCTCATAATTTGGGGGTTCATCCAGGATTGAAAATGTGTTGCTGGAAAAGCGCAGCAGGTCAGGCAGCATCCAAGGAGCAGGAGAATCAACGTTTCAGGCATAAGCCCTTCTTCAGGAATGAGGAAGGTGTGTCCAGCAGGCTAAGATAAAAGGGAGGGAGGAGGGACTTGGGGTAGGGGCGTTGGAAATGCGATAGGTGGAAGGAGGTCAAGGTGGGAGTGATAGGCCAGAATGGGGGTGGGGGCGGAGAGGTCAGGAAGAAGATTGCAGGTTAGGAAGCCAGTGCTGAGTTCGAGGGATTTGATTGAGACAAGGTGGGGGGAGGGGTGGTCGTGGTAAGATTAATGTAATAGTAATGCTATTACATTAGACCCTGCACATTTTCACAGTAACAAAGAGGCGACCATTCAGCATCTCAAGCTAGTTTCACAGGAATCTGAGAATGGTATTAAGCCCGTCTGAGAAAGCTATTAAGCAGAGGCACAGCCCATTCACTCTCTCCTGTCTATTACACAAGAAGAGATTTAAAAAAAAATACCTCAAGTGTTTGAACCCAAAGTAGACAGGCAAGAAGCTGGAAGAACACAACAAGGCAGACAGCATCAACACGTGGAGAAGTCAACGTCTTTGGTATAACCGTACTTCAGGACTGGTGTAGGGATAAAGGGAGCTGCAGATAAAGAGGCAGGGTAAGGAGGGGGAGGCAGGATGGAGGGATGGGGATAGGTGAACGCAGGTAGAGGTTGTTTTATTGGTCTATGGGAGGAATGAATCCGGTTTGCAGTTGGAAGAAGGGTTTATCACAGGAATGGAAGGGAGACGAGGGCCTGGGGACGGAGATTGGGGATTTAAAGGGGAGGTTATTTGAAGTTGCAAGATGCAATATTGAGTCCTACGGCCTGCAGGCTGCCTTGGCGACAGATTGGTGTTGTTCCTCCAAATTGTTTTTCGTTCGCTGTGACAATGGAAAACGTCAAGGATGGTCATGTTGGACAGGGATTGGGAGGGAGAATTGAAATAGGCGGTCACTGGATGTTCATGCCATCCCTTACAAGTAACGATGCTCAGCAAAACATTTCCTTAGTTTACGTTTGGTTTCACGGATTCAGAGAAGACCACATGTGGATCACCAGATGCTGTAAATCAAGCAGGATCACACTAACTGGCACATCTTCCACATGGACCTTTCCCTTTGGTAATTGTCGGTTCTTGCCACTTGCCACATAAAACTCCTGACACTCCAGGTAACTTCCCCTGCAATTGGTTAGATACATGGCCTGTTCGCACAACACTTCTTTCACCTCAATCCAGGGCCCCCAAACAGACCATCCAGGTC
>NC_057710.1:775859-788722 GCF_004010195.1 Chiloscyllium plagiosum
GGTGGGGTTCTGGGAGATGATGGTTTGGTGGTGGAGGTGGGGTCTGGGAGATGGTGGTTTGGTGGTGGGAGATGGGTTCTGGGAGATGACGGTTTGGTGGTGGTAGGTGGGGTCTGGGAGATGATGGTTTGTTAGTGGGAGGTGGGGTTCTGGGAGATGATGGTTTGGTGGTGGGGTCTGGGAGATGATGGTTTGGTGGTGGGAGGTGGGGTCCTGGGAGATGATGGTTTGGTGCTGGGAGGTGGGGTTCCAGGATGTCCATCATCACCAGCGGGGTAAGCACCGTCGATGGCTGGGAAGATGCATCCCGTTCCTTTTAGAATGGTCCCGTGTTCCTCGGCGGTGGGTTTCCCCCTTCTAGTTGACTAATCCAGATCTGATTAGAGTATCTGAACCAGGCGAAAAGTTTGTAAAATAGGGAATTTAAGTAGGCACTAGGAGACTTCGAGCCAGGCAGCCCTTAGTCCAAGAACTCCCCACCTACGTTCGGGACACCACCCACGCCCTCCACCTCCTCCATGATTTTCGCGTCCCCAGTCCCCAACGCCTTATCTTCACCATGGACATCTAGTCCCTGTACACAGACCAAGTTAGGAAAATTGACTTTTAACTACTGCCTTGGTGGCTGGGATTGAGTTCTAGTAATTAATAAGGGACGGACAAAGGAACTCAATATGGACTGTGCTGAGGGTAAGGAAATAGCCTCCGGGGAAAAAGAAAATGGAAATGGAGGCAGGGTCCCTGACAACATACCTTCAGAAAGTCCGTTGGGAAGGGTGTTGTGAAATTGGAAAATAATACTTGTACAAGGGAAAAAGATTTAAAAAAAGATGATTGAATATTGTTGCTTTGTATGAATCCATTCTTCGTCCCGCCGTCTTCTGGCCTAAGTACGGGTCGGACGAAGACTGGGTTTGTAAATATTTAGATTTATTTGTCAACGGGAAACAGCCTTTCAGTCAGGAAGAATCAGAATATGCTTCATGTTGGAAGGGGGGTTCAGGAACATATATATATTTAGTTAAAACAGAGAAAAAAGACTCTCCCACAGCTCCGCCTCCGTGGGAAGTATTAGATAACTTACCTCCACCATATAACGAACCAGCAAGTAGGGGAGAGGACACGGGGGAGTCGGCAACAGAGCCGGTGCCGGGGGAAGCTAGAATGACAGGGACTGTTTACCCGCAAACGGAGGGAAAAACAGAAGGGAAAGATGCACAAAGTTCCGCAAGGCAGTTCCAATATATATCCCCTCCGTGAAGTTCCAATGGGGGATAAGGAAATCGGGTTTGCAAGTGTTCCCTTAATGAGTGGGGAGGTATGGACCTTTAAAAAGGAAATGGGGTCCTCATAGAGGATCAGGTGGTACTGTCCAAACAGATCGATCAATTCCTGGGTCCCAGCCTATATACTTGGGCGGAGTTAATGTCCATATTAAGTATTTTATTGACTGGAGAAGAAAGAGGGCTCATTAGAGAAGCCATGCTTAAAGTCTGGGAAAGGGAACATCCAGTTGGGGACGGGCAAGCCAGAGAAGGTGAAGCAAAATTCCCCCTCAGAGATCCTGGGTGGCATAATCAAAACAAAGATCATAGAGAAAACATGAAAGAATTCAAAGACTTAGTAATAAAGGGAATCAGGGAAGCGGTGCCAAAGTCACAAAATCTGGTGAAGGCATTTGACATATGCCAGGGAAAGGATTAAACCCCCTTGGCCTTTCTCCAGAGATTAAGAGATTCTATTTGAAAGTATTCTGGTATGGACCCGGAAGAGTCAGTAGCTGAAGGACTACTGAGGATACATTTCATAACTAAATCATAGCCAGACATTCAGATAAAGAATCAAAAGATAGAGGAATGGAGTGAGAAGCCTCTAGAGGAGTTGTTGCAGGAAGCTCAGAAAGTGTTCGTGAGAAGAGAGGATGAGAAACAGAAACAAAAGGCAAAAATAATGATAGCCACAGTTGATGAGGTCATAAAGAAAAGGACAAAACTAAAAGGAGAAGGAAACCGGAATGGTGGCGGGCAGCATGTTCAAAATAAAGGGAGGAGAAGAGATCGGGGAGGAGATGTTGAGGGGTCTGATGGACAGGAACAAGGATCAAAGTGGAAATCCCCACAGGCGGGATGTTATTACTGTGGAAAGACAGGTCACTTTAAGAGAGAGTGTCCAGATCTGAAAAAGGAAGCAAAGGAAGTACCGTTTAAGAAGGGGACATACAGGGGTGTCAGGGGTTCCTGCCTCCGGGGATCCACCAGGAACCCTTGATAAATTTAAAGGTGGAACCTTACAAAGAGGATAAAGTTTTCCTAGTCGATACAGGGGCAGCAAGGCCATCCTTAAATTTTAAGCCCAAGGGAGCGGAAATCTCAAAATGAATGTTAACTGTTTCTGGAGTAAAAGGGGAGGGATTTACAGTCCCGGCTTTTGAACCTATGATCATCAAAAATGGGGAAGAGATAGTCGAAAGCAAACTGTTATATGTTCCTGATATTGGAAGTAACTTATTGGGGAGGGATTTAATCATACTCTTGGGACTGGAAATTGGAGTATGGGACCAGAGATTAGTGATAGAAATGGCCGTCCTGACCGAGGAAGAGGAGAGGGAAATAGAATCCACAGTGTGGGCACGGGAAGGGAATCGCGGGGGATTACAAATACCTCCTTTGGAGATCAGTGTAAAGAGAGAGGGAGACGTGGTTCGTGAAAGACAATATCCGAATTCAATAGAGGGACGCAGAGGACTGCAGCCGGTAATTGAGGGATTGATTAAGGATGGATTACTAGAGCCCTGTATGTCCCCTTACAATACCCCTATCCTGCCAGTAAAGAAATCAGAAGGTAGTTATTGCCTAGTACAAGACCTAAAGGCTTTGCATCAAATAGTACAAGCCCACCACCCTGTGGTCCCTAATCCCTATACACTACTGAGTAAGATTCCCCATGACCATAAATGGTTCAGTGTAGTGGATCTAAAGGATGCCTTCTGGGCATGTCCACTGGCAGAGTGGAGTAGGAATATCTTTGCCTTCAAGTGGGAAGATCCAAAAACAGGGCAAAAACAGCAGTACAGATGGACGGTACTCCAACAGGGATTTACTGAATCCTCGAATTTCTTTGGTCAGGTGTTGGAACAAGTCTTGGAGAAGTTTAATAGCCCAAAAGGAACTACTCTGTTACAATATGTAAATGATCTTCTGGTAACAGGTGAAAAAAGGGACGAAGCAATAGAAGCCACAAATGAATTACTAAACTTTCTAGGACAACAAAGATTGAGGGTCTCCAAGAATAAATTACAGTACGTACAGAAGGAAGTCAAATATTTGGGACACCTATTCAGTGAAAGAAAACGAAAAATAAACCCAAAAAGAATTGAAGGAATTGTGGGAAGGCCACTGCCGAAAACCAAAAGGGAGTTAAGAAAATTCCTGGGATTAACGGGGTACTGTGGATATGGATAAACTCGTATGCATAGAAAACAAAGAAATTATATTTGAAACTATTGGAGGAGGAACCTAAATTATTGAATTGGACAAATGAAGAGAGGGAATTAGTTGAAGAACTAAAGAGGAACCTAATCCATGCCCTTGTTCTTGCATTACCTTCCCTAGACAAGCCCGTCCATTTGTTTGTCACGGTAGACAGGGGAGTGACTCTAGGGTTCCTAACCCAGCGATGGGGGGGGGGAATGAAGCAGCCGGTTGCCTACTTGTCTAAATTATTAGACCCAGTCTCAAGGGGGTGGCCAGAGTGTGTGCAGGCAGTGGCAGCAACAGCCTTATTGGTAGAGTCGGAAACTTACTTTTGGGGGAGCCTGAATAGTCAGCACCCCACAGCAGGTACGGACCATATTAAATCAGAAAGCAGGACGATGGCTCACAGACTAGGATCTTGAAATACGAGGCAATCCTAATAGAGCAGAATAACCTTGTGTTAGTCACAGACAATTGCTTAAATCCAGCTGCATTTCTGTGGTGGGGAGAGGGGGTGGCCCTCAGCAATCCAGAACACGACTGCCTTGATATTATTGAATATCAGATTAAAGTGCGGATGGACTTAAGGGACGTCCCGTTGCATGCGGGAGTTTGGTGGTTTATCGACGGGTCCTCCCAGGCGATTGTGGGTAAAAGGCACAATGGATATGCTGTAGTAGATGGATAGAGGGAAGCGTTATCGAGGCTGAAAGACTGCCTAACGGCTGGTCAGACCGAACTTGTGAACTCTATGCCCGAGAAAGAGCTCTCAGAGTGTCAGAAGACAAGGAAGGAACAGTGTACACAGACTCCAAACATGCGTTTGAATTGGTACAGACCTTCGGAAAAATGTGACAAGAAAGAGGACTAATAAATAGCAGAGGAAAAGAACCTGTTGATAAAACAAGTGCTGGAATCCCTGTTACTCCCGAGAGAAATAGGGGTAGTTCATATAAATGGACATCAGAAGGGAAACGAACCGGAAGTAAGAGGAAATAAACTGGCTGATGAGGTAGCTAAAGAAGCAGCCCTAAATCCACAAGAAGTAGTAATATACTCCCTAATACCTACAATTCCAGATCTTCAGGGTGCCCCATTGTTTACTGCAAAGGAGGAAAAGGAACTAAAAGATGTAGGGGCTGCAAAGACAGCGAGTGGGCGCTGGATGTTACCCAATGGGAGGGAAATGTTGAATAAAATGATGACGCAAGACATTATGGCCGTCTTACATCAGGGGAGTCACTGGGGAGTGCAAGCAATGTTTGATTTAGTTTTAAGGAAATATGGATGCAAAGGGATATATAAGATAGCCAAACAGGTATGTGAGGGATGCATAACATGTAAAAAAAAACAAGAAGGCGTTAAGGAAACAAGTCCCAGGAGGGAGAGAATCTGGGCTAAGACCATTTCAGAGCATTCAGGTAGATTATACCGAATTACCCCGAGTGGGAAGACTGAGGTATATGCTGGTAATGGTTGATCACCTATCTGGATGGGTGGAGGCATACCCTTTAGCCACTGCCACCGCAAATGGGGTGTCCAAGATAATACTTCAACACATAATCCCCAGGTACGGGACAGTGGAATGCATAGATCCGGATCAGGGAACTCATTTTACTTCCAGGTTACTCCAGGGAGTGATGAAGGGGTTAGGAGTCTCCTGGGAGTTCCACACCCCTTGGCACCCACCTTCATCAGGAAAGGTTGAGAGAATGAACCAGATACTCAAGAAGCAGTTATCTAAATTAGTAGTAAAAACCAGACTCCCCTGGACTAAGTGTTTACCTATAGTCCTTTTGCGAGTGCGAACGGCCCCAAGAAAGATATGGGGCTGTCCCCTTATGAGATATTGTTTGGCCTGCCCTATCTGGGAATGAAAAGGGAACTGCCAACCCTGGAAACTAAAGATCTGTTCTTAAAGAAGTATACACTGGGCTTGTCCTCCTCTTTGTTTTTCCTCAGGAAACAAAGTTTGTTGACACAGACTCCACCCCTTGAATTCACCGTCCATCCGATCCAACCAGGGGATTGGGTCCTAGTCAAATCATGGACTGAGACCAAATTGCAATCAGACTGGGAGGGGCCGTACCAGGCACTCTTAACTACTGAAACAGCGATAAGAACAGCAGAGAAAGGCTGGACTCACTACACCCGGATTAAAGGGCCAGTGGAATCTCCAGTTGAGAGAGAAGTCTGGACAACCGAATTGACAAAAGAACCACTTAAACTTAAGCTAAAAAGACTTTAAATAACTGATTATACAGTAGCGGTGCGAGCGTGGGATAGTTTCTGTAGTATTGTATGCTAAGTCTCTCGGTGCTTCAATACCATTGTAGAATGGGAAGAACGTTTAGGTACCCTATATTAGCTCTTCTAGTCCTAGGATTCTGTCAGGCCATGGTGTGGTCGTCTTACTAGTGATAACGGTTCCAGAAAGTACAAATCCACAAGTCATAGAAACAGATGCCTGCAGCCTAGTGGATTGTGGAGATGTAAGAAATCAGAGGCAATACAGTAACTCAGAGATACATCTTAGGTTCTATGACAAAGGTCCCGAAAGGGGGGCATGGGGCAGGACTGACGGGAGGAAAATGTCCCGTAGAGAGAAGTGTAAGGGATATCTTTGGGATAAAGAATGTAAAGAATGGCGGAGGCAGGAAGACCTCAAAGGTGATCCCTTGTTACAGTACACATCTCGCCAGCTCTTGACTGTCCCGATAAAGAGTGTAACCCAATATATTTAACAATAAAGAAAACCACATGGTATTAAGCGGTTTTGGGGGGAGAAACCTATCAGTTCCAATTAAACCAGTCATTCGGAATAGAGATGAAAGCAGATGGGAAGGGTTTCTTGGGATGTTGTTTTAAAATACAGATGAAAGACAGAATCCGAGTGGGAGAAAGAAATAGTAGAGCCCCTTACTCTGATCCTAAGGTGATAAAAATTGTAGAGGTAAAGGACTTAAAGCAGATCATTGAAGTCGCAACAGGATATGGGGATACAAATGCCTGGGTTGAATGGGTAAAGTACACCATGAAAAGTTTGAATGAAAGCAATTGTTATGCATGTGCCTCTGGGAGACTAATGGCCCAAGTAGTCTCCTTTCCGGCGAGACAGGAGGGGCATGACATACATGATAGCTCTGTATCTGGATGAGACTGCATGGAGTAATAAAGATTGTATGCCTCTTCTATTAATGTTCCCTCCTTTAAAGAAGGAAGGTTTAAAGTTGCCCCCCACGTTTTCTGCCGTGGTCGGAGATCACACATCACGTGTAAACAGGAGAGGAATAAATCGGTCCAGATATCTGGGGGAGTTGAAATCATGTACTGAAATTGAGTACGTGACAGAAAAGGGAGGGAACTACTCAGCATTAAGGATTCCCCGAGTGGATCTGTGGTGGTACTGCGGAGGGAAAATATTGAGACCCACCCTACTTCCAGATTGGAGGGGTATGTATGCGATTGTGCAATTGGCAATTCTGTTCACCCTGGCATTTGAAAGGAAAGAGATAGTAAAGAAAGGGGGACAAAATAAGAGATCACTACTGGATACTTCGTTTGATGATCGGATATATCTAAACTCTATAGGAGTCCCAAGAAGGGTACCTGATGAGTTCAAGGTTCATAACCAGATCACAGCAGGTTTTGAATTGGCCCTCTTCTGGTGGGTAACAGTCAACAAAAATGTGGACTGGATAAATTATATTTTCTATAATCAGCAAAGGTTAATCAATTAGACTAGAGACGCAATTAAAGGCATAGCCGAACAATTTGATGCAACCAGCAGAGTGGCCTGGGAGAATAGAATGGCCGTAGATATGATCCTAACAGAAAAAGGGTGTGTGTGTGTTTGATGCTAGGAAGGAGCTGTTTCGCCTTTATTCCAAATAACACAGCCCCAGATGGGTCTATTACTGAGGCCCTGCAAGGTCTAACAACACTAGCGGAAGAACTAGCCGAAAACTCAGGATTCAACACATCACTCATTGGGTGGCTAGAATTGTGGTTTGGAAAGTGGAAGGGTGTGGTGGTTTCAGTCCTTACCTCCTTGATCGTAGTGGTGGGAGTACTAACCACAATAGGATGCTGTATCAAATGGGGCGGGCGGCATGGTGGCACAGTGGTTAGCATTGTTGCCTCACAGCGGTTAAGACCCGGGTTCAATTCCCGCCATAGGCGACTGACTGCGTGGAGTTTGCACATTCACCCTGTGTCTGTGTGGGATTGCTCCGGGTGCTCCAGTTTCCACCCACAATCCAAAGATGTGCATGCTAGCTGAATTGGCCGTACTAAATTGCCCGTAGTTTTAGGTGTAGGGGAATGGGTCTGGGTGGGTTGCGCTTCAGCGGGTCGGTGTGGACTGGTTGGGCTGAAGGGCCTGTTTCCAAACTGTAAGTAATCTAATCTAATCTAAAAAAACCTTGTGCACGAGGGCTAACCCAAAGGTTGATTGAAACAGTTTTGGCCACACAAATGCCCCTAAAGAGCATTCGGGAAGAAGGGTTGAACCTGTTGAACAACGAGGGAATAAGTGATCTCGGGAAGATTTCCAAAATAAATGAAATTTCGGGAAAGATGCTCGCCAATTTGGAGGCGACATATAAGGAAAATGGAGGTAAGTTACTTGTTGTAATATTCCTAGCCTCTGACTTTTTCTTATAGCCACTCTGTTTATGTGGCAAGTCCAGTTGAGTTTCTGGTCAATGATAACCCCCTGGATATTGATAGTGAGGAATTCAGTGATGGTAACATCATTGAATGTCAAGGGGCTGTTGAAGTACAGATTTGAGATGGCCCAGGAAATCCCTTGTGGACTCAACCTGTAAGCCTCTCTTGATTCATAATGGAGATTGTACTATTTGATAGTCTGGAATTAAAAAAAAATAATGAGAGCCATGGATAGAGTCAATAGTCAGAGACTTTACCCAGGGCAGGATTGACTGGCATGAGGGGTCATAGTTTTAAGACATTAGGAGAAAGGTATAGAGAGGATGTTAGAGAAAGGGTCTTTATGCAGAGAGTTGTGAATGCGTGGAATGTGGTGCCAGCCGTGGTGGTGGGAGCAGAGTCATTAGGGACATTTAAGCGACTGCTGGCCATGCACATGGATAGCAGTGAATTGAGGTGTGTAGGTTTTTATTTTACATTAGGATTAATCCTCGGCACAACATCGTGAGCCAAATGGCCCATTCTGTGCTGTACTTTTCTATGTTCTATGTTCTATGTAAAAAACCTCTTACAAGTAGTTTAATTTTAGTCAACCCCTTTACCTACCAATAGCATCACCGTTAAAACATAACACTGATACCATAAGTTAAACTAACGAGGTTTTAATAACCCTGTCAAGTTTCACAACATCTTTCCGTTAGGAAGGAGATCAGAATTGCACGCAATATCCCAACAGTGGCCGAACCAATGTCCTGTACGGCTGCGACATGACCTCCCAACTCCTCTACTCAATACTCTGACCGATAAAGGAAAGCATACCAAACGCCTTCTTCACTATCCTATCTACCTGCGACTCCACTTTCAAGGAGCTATGAACCTGCACTCCAAGGTCTCTGTTCAGCAACACTCCCTAGGACCTTATCATTAATTGTATAAGTCCTGCTAAGATTTGCTTTTCCAAAATGCAGCACCTCGCATTTATCTGAATTTAACTCCATCTGCCACTTCTCAGCCCATTGGCCCATCTGGTCAAGATCCTGTTGTAATCTGAGGCAGGCCTCTTTGCTGTCCACTACACCTCCAATTTTGGTGTCATCTGCAAACTTACTAACTGTACCTCTTATGCTCACGTCCAAATCATTTATGTAAATGACAAAAAGTCTTTGACCTGTTGATGATAAGACTGCAATGCTTTGGTTAGCTTAATCAAGTACCTGTGCATCTCTTCTGCCATATCATGCACATCAACATGATGTTGGGCAGTTAATGGTGCAGACCAGTGAATCCTCAGTTCAGCTGCTGAGAATCCCGTGTTTTACTGTGTCATGATTCTCATATTAAAAAGGGCAATTGGAAGTACTGCAGCCAATTAAGGCCTGTTTCTTCTACCAACTTGGTTAGCTGACCTTTTAAAGTACCATTGGCTCTTTCTACAATTCCCGCTGCTTGGCACAATGGAATCTCTGATTCATATTCAAACTCTTACATAGTGCCTTATTTAGCTCTACACAGAAGTGGGAGCCATTATCGGAAGAGACCGTTATTGGTATTCCAAATCTGGGTATGATTTCCCTTAACAGAACTTTATAGGTAGTTGTTGCTTTGCAGTCAGTACAGGGAAAAGCTTCAATCCGTTTACTAAATGCATCGATTATCACTAAGCAATACTTATGACAATGGCATCTAGGTAACTCTATAAAATCTAACTGGATAGTATCAAAAGGTGCGCTTGGCAAGAGAGTTTCACCTAGGCAAAAGTGAGGACTGCAGATGCTGGAAATCAGAGGTTAGATTAGAGTGGTACTGGAAAAGCACAGCCGGCCAGGCAGCATCCGAGGAGCAGGAAAATCAACAAAGGGCTTTTACCAAAGGCTGAGTTAGCTAAAACATGCATAAGGGAATACATAATTGCTTCGGCAAGATAAATGAACTAACTTACACAATTGTATAATTGTTTCAGCCAAGAGCTGAGTTAGCTAAAATGTGCATACAAAGATGAAATTATGTGAAGGAAATACATAATTGCTTCTGCAAGGTAAATGAACGAACTTACACAATTGTATAATTGTTTCAGCCAAGAGCTGAGTTAGCTAGAGCGAGCCTGCAAACAATGGAATATGTTACAGACAAATAGATAAGGAGTGAATGAACGTTGAGTTATGCCAACTCGGCATATTGTCCCCATGTAGGCACTAAAACGAGCCAAGTTAGCTGCAAATAAAGGATAAGGTAAATAAGAGTAAGGGTCGCCCGGCTTGGAGTGTGGGGGAAAGTAAACAAGGGCGGAGCGCAGCTAGGCAGGGGTAGAACACAATAAGGAATAGTGATAGGTTTGATACGTAATATGCTCAGCCAATGAGGTTAACGGGGAAGTACAGAGAGAGACTCAATTAAGCTGTATAAATTGTGGGGTAATTTTGGATTGGTGTGCCTACTCATTAGCCACCCATCTTGCAAGTATGTTTCAATAAAATTCACTGCTTCAGAATTTGACTCGGACTGAAATTTATTGATACATGAGCTTTGTTTCTCACAAAGGACTTTTGCCTGAAACGTCGATTTTCCTAGTCCTTGGATGCTGCCTAACGTGCTGTGCTTTTCCAGCACCACTCTAATCCAGACTGTAGGAGTGATCTATGGATGGCCCTGGTGGAAATCAGCCAGTATCTGGTGGCAATCTTGTTCGGCACAATCATTCTTGCTCTCCACAATAATTTGAGGTCTTCTACAGAGATCTGGTCTTGCCATGTCCAGAGAGGTTTTAATTCTGGTTGTGACATTCCTTTGGTTTCCCCCATTACCACCAGCTGTTCCAGTTTCGTCAGGACCAGATCTTGCTGCGTTCAAAGTCTGGTATTGTCAGTCGTAAACAGAAGTGTGTCCAGAAAATTTAAAACTATTACACATTGTTCCACTGGTGTAACTGCCTGCCTGGCCTCCCGGACACTGTTCCTATTTGTAATTATATGCCCCTAGTATAACCCAGCACTGAATTCGGCCTGAAGTTATGGGTAGCGCTGCCTTGTTCTCTTGAAGGACACCTAGCAGGGGTTTGTGCTCTGTAATTACAAATTTACACACAAAGTTATTGATGGAAAATTCTGACTTCAAATATGACCGCCAAACCTTCCTTCTATATTTGGGTGCATTTATGGTCCACATTAGCCAAAGTCCTGAATGCATATGCTGTTGGGCTTTCCTCTCCATTCAGTCACTTCAAACTAACCTGATACCAAATGAGAGATCGCACCAGATCTCATTTGAGAACACACGTGCTAACACCTCAGAGGATGACAGCTGTTTCTTTACTTCCCCTAAAGGCTATGGCTTGCTCTGCAGACATTTCCAAGGCTGACCATTTTTTACGAGTTGATGCAAAGCTACCAGGAGGGAGTCTATAATAGTTCACTAACCCCATGAAAGACCTAAGCTCAGATACTTAGCATCTTTGATCTCTCCCACTTTACTTTACAATGGGTGTCACCCGGTCTTGTCAACTATGAGCCCAAGTAGGTCACTTGGAGTATCTTAAGCACACATTTTTACCTTCTAAAGCATTTAGCCACCCCTGGAACAGCGTCCCATCCCTGGAACAACTGTCAAAGGACTCTGTCCAAGTACACTAAATGTTCTTTATTGGTCATTCTAGTTATTAGCATATCATCGAGATAAATGGTAACTTGGGGTAGACCTTGTAAAATGTTCTCCATCATCCACTGAAAACTGCCCAGGCTGATGAAACCCCAAATGGCACTCTCATATATTGGTACAAACTCTTATGGGTATTAATTGTAGCATACTTCAGGGAATCCACATTTACATATAGTCATCTCCCAGACCATACAGAACCTCACCACCTCAGGAGATCTCCCACCCACAGCTTCCAACCTCATAGTCTGGGAACGCCGCACCGCCTGATTCTACCTCCTTCCCAAGATCCACAAGGCTGATCATCCTGACCGACCCATTGTCTCAGCCTGCTCCTGCCCCACCGAACTCATCTCTACCTACCTCGACACTGTCCTATCCCCCCTAGTCCAGAAACTTCCCAAATACGTTTCAGACACCACTTCCTCCAAAATTTCCGTTTCCCCGGCTCCCAATGAGGGAGGGGGAGTTGAAATGTTGGGCCACTGGGCGGTCTGGTTGATTGGTGCAGGGATATCCAATCCCTCTACAACTCCATCCGCTTTGACCACGGCCTCCAAGCCCTCCGTTTCTTCCTCTCCCGACGTCCCCAACAGTACCCTTCCACTGACACTCTCAGTCGTTTGGCTGAACTGGTCCTCACCCTTAACAATTTCTCCTTCGAAACCTCCCACTTCCTCCTGACCAAAGGGGTAGCCACGGGCACCTGTTATGGGGCCCAGCTATGCCTGTCTCTTTGTTGGCTACGTAGAACTGTCCATCTTCCATAGTTACACCGGCACCACTCCCCACCTCTTCCTCCGCTACATTGATGACTGCATTGGCGCCACCTCATGCTCCCATGAGGAGGTTGAGCAATTCATCAACTTCACCAACACATTCCACCCTGACCTTAAATTTACTTGGACCATCTCTGACACCTCCCTCCCCTTCCTGGACCTCTCCATCTCCATTAATAACGACCAATTTAACACCGACATTTTTTACAAACCCACCGACTCCCACAGCTACCTGGATTACACCTCTTCCCACCCTACCTCTTGCAAAAATGCCATCCCGTATTCCCAATTC
>NC_057710.1:789458-795545 GCF_004010195.1 Chiloscyllium plagiosum
TCCTATCTGACCTATCATCTTCATCCCCACCCCTATTCACCTATTGTACTCTATGCTACTTTCACCCCACCCCCCCTCCATTTATCTCTCCCTCTGCAGGCACCCTGCCTCTATTCCTGATGAAGGTCGATTTTCCTGCTCCTCTGATGCTGCCTGACCTGCAGTGGTTTTCCAACACCACTCCAATCTGGACTCTGGTTTCCAGCATCTGCAGTCCTTATTTTTACGCAAGCTGTATTGGTCTGTTGCTTCCTTCACTTTCCAACATCCTGGTTTCTGCCTCTAATTTTACTCATAAGGTAAATGGCAGCACTGGGCAGGCCTTGAAGTATTGTGTAATTGCTTCCTGGTAAACATGTGAGGTGGCCTTGGCTCCTCTGATAGTCCCTAGAATTTCCTGAAAAATGTAAATTTAATTAGCAGGCAGCCATTTTCAAATTGAAAAATTTTGAGTCAATCTTGGTAAATCTTTCTCAACCAATTTCATCCTAATCCTTTTACTATAATCAGTGGTAAGTGAGCCAGCTGCTTCTCATTAAAGACTGGAAGTGAAGTTGTACCCTTCATCTGTAAAGGTTCCCCGGTGTAGGTACTCAGCCTAGCCAAGGTCTTACACAATTTTAAGGGTTGGAGTCCAGAGCAAATTTTGTCAAAGACTGGTTCTGTGATCATTGTAATAGCCGAGCCAGTACTGACCTCCATTAGAACCAGGTGACCATTTAACCAGATGTTTATTTTGAATCATTCTGATTTGGATGTTGCTAAACAATTTAATTGTTTCTCGTTAAATATAGATCTAATTTCCAAGCTGTGCACTCTCCTGGATACTAGCCTATGCGTTATTTTACTCAATTCAAGGATTAGGGGCACTCATTTGCCGTTTCGAATCCACATATTGGCAGCAACTACAATGACCTGCTGGTCCTGATCCTGAAGAAAAGGTGAGCTGTTTGGCTGAGACTTCGCTTTGTTTCAGGGTTTTGCTCCATGCTGTCCTCGAGGCCATCTGTTCAGCATATGTCCTGTGTGAAGCTGTGCAATTGCATTCAGTCAAGTGATGCTCCCCAAGCTCAGGTGAATTGGTGAGGGTGTCCACTTCCATCGGCACACCCTGAAACTCATATGCTTCACTTAGCGTATTTTCCAATGATAAAGCCAGCTGTAGTACCTGTTGGAATTCCAGTTGGACTTCAGCTAGTAGGCACTTTTGTATCAAGAATGAGGTGCTGGAAACACACAGCAGGTCAGGCAGCAACCAAGGAGCAGGAGAAGTGACATTTCAAGCAAGAGCCCTTCATCAGGAACAAGGCTTGTGACCCGAGGGGGTGGAGTGATACACGAAAGGCACAAGTTGGTGGAGGGAAGATAGCTGAGAGTGTGATAGGTCAGAGAGGTGGGTGGAGCGGATAGGTGGGAAAGAAGATGGACAGAGAGAAAAGGTGATGTGGGCGGTGTTGAGTTGAGGGAGGGGAAATGAGGAAACTGGTGAAATCCACATTGATGCCATGAGGTTGGAGGGTCCCAAGGCGGGTTGGTGGGGGGGCATGGACCTGACAAGAGAGTCACAGAGGGAATGGTCTTTATGGAAAGCAGATAGGGGTGGGGAGGGAAGTATATCTCTGGTGGTGGGGTCCGTTTGTAGCTGGCGGAAATGACGGAAGATGATGGGGGCAGATGAAAAGCCATGAGTAATTCTCCAGACAGTTTGTGGATACGCTGCTTTTCATCTACCCCCAATGTCATTAGCCCAGGATAAAACACTGCATTTGTTGCACATACTGGGCTCAGTTTTCAAAGACAAGATTGAATGAGTCAAGCTTTCTAAATAACAGCATGATGCCGGACATGCTTACTACAACCAGGAATGGAAGGTTTGAATTATAAAGAGAGGCTGGATAGGCTGGGACTTTTTTCACTAGTGGATAGGAGGTTGAGAGGTGACCTTACAGACGTTTACAAAATAATGGAGTATAACTAAGGTGAATGGCAAGTGTCTTTTCTCGTGGGTTGGGGATTTTAAGATTGGAGGCATATTTTTGAGGTAACAGGAGAAAGATTTAAAAAGACATGGTGGGAAACTTTTTGTACAAAGAGTGGTTCATGTGTGGAACGAATTTTCAGTGTAAGTGGTGGATGTGGATATAGTTACAGAGTTTGGAGGGATATGAGCCAGGCACAAAAGACAAAACCAACAGGTGTTTACTTCTTAGAGAAAGTGAGGACTTCAGATGCTGGAGATCAGAATGAAAAAGTGTGGCACTGGAAAAGCACAGCAGGTCAGGCAGTATCCAAGGAGCAGGAGAGTCAATGTTTCAGGCATAAGCTAGTCATCAGGAATGTGGGGCCCTCCAGGAGTGGCTGAGAGGTAAATAGGAGGGGGTTGGACTGGGGGGGTAAGTAGCGCAGAAAGCGATAGGTGGATGCAGGTGAGGGGTGATGATGATAGGTCTGAGCAGAACTTGCAGCGGATAGGTGAGAAGGAAGATGGACAGGTGAGATGTGTTCAAGAGGGCAATGCTGAGTTGGAGGATTGGATCCGGGATAAGGTGGGGGAGGGGAGATGAGGCAACTTGTGAAATTGACGTGTATGTCGTGAGTTTGGAGGGTCTCTAGGCAGAAGATGAAGCATTCTTCCTCCAGGAATTGGGTGACTAGCATTTATAACTGGAGGAGGCCCAGGACTTGCACATCCTTGGCGGAGTGGAAGGGGGAGTTGAAATGGTTGGCCACAGGATGGTGGAGTTGTTTGGTGTGTGTGTGTGTGTGTATGTGTGTCCCAGAGATGTTCTCCAAAATCTTCCATAAGTTGGCACCCTGTCCCCCCAACGTAGAGAAGACCATCGAGAGCAATGGACACAGTAGATGAGGTGTTTGGATGTGCAGGAAACTCTCCGCCGCATGTAGAAGGATCCTTTGGGGCCTTAGATAGAGGCAAGGGGGAAGGTGTGCGTGCAGGTTTCACACCTCTTGCAAGGGAAGGTGACACGAGTGAAAGGTGGGTTGGTGAGGGGCATGGGCCTAATGTGGGTATCACAGAGGGACTTTTCTCTGCAGAATGCTGGTGGGGTGGAGAGAGAAATATATCTCTGATGGTGGGGTCTGACTGTAGTGGCGGAAATGGCAGAGGATGTTACGTTTTATCCGGAGACTGGTGGGGCGGAAGATGAGGACCAGTGAGGTTCTATCCTTGTTATGGTTGGAGGGGTGGGGTTCAAGGGTGGAGGCACGGGAAGTGGCAGAGATGTGCTGGAGGGCTTTGTTGACCAGATGGGAGGGGAAATTGCAATCCTTGAAGGCCATCTGGGATGTTCTGGAGTGAAATTGCTCCTGGGAGCAGATGTGGCAGAGGAACTGGGAATAAGGGATAGCTTTTGGGGGGGGGGGCGGGGGAGATGGTGTAGTCCAGGTAGCTGTTGGGGGTTGGTGTCTTGAAGTAATATTGAGTCAATTGATCGAAATGGAGGTGGAGAGGTCCAGGAAGGGGAGTGAGGTCTGAGATGGTCCAGGTGAACTTGAGATCAGGGTGGAAGATGTTTGTGAAGTTGATGAACTGTTCAACCTCCTCATGGGAGCATGAGATGGCGCCAATATAGTCATTAATGTAGCAGAGGAATAGGTAGGGATTAGTGCCAGTGTAACTACAGAAGGCGAACTGTTCAACGTACCCGACGAAGTGGCAGGCATAGCTGGGGCCTATGCGGTGCCCATGGCTCCCCTTTGGTCTCAAGGAAGTGGGAGGATTTGAAGGAGAAGTTGTTGAGGATGAGGACCACTTCAATTAATTGAATGAGAATGTCGGTGGAGGGGTACTGGTTGGGTTGGAGGGAGACGTAGAAACGGAGGGCTTGGAGGCCTTCGTCATGGCAGATGGACATGTACAGGGACTGGATGTCCATGGTGAAGATGACGCATTGGGGGCCAGGGAACCGAAAGTCATGGAGAAGATGGAGGGCGTGGGTGGTGTCCTGAATGTACTTAGGGAGTTCCTGGACCAAAGGGGCTCAGGATGGTATCAAGGTATGAGGTAATAAGTGCTGTGGGGCAGGAGCAGGCTGAGTCAATATGTCAATCGGGGCAGTCAGGTTTGTGAATTTTGAGTTAGGGCTAGAACTGGGTGTTGCGGGGTTTTCTTCTAGTCCAGCAAATGACTGTTTCCAAGTATGTTTGGGTTAGGTCAGGTAAGATACTGAAAAATCGGTAGAGACCTGATGGGATTACAACTGGGAAAATAACACCCCGTCCAGTCCACCACCTGAATCGTTTTTGTTAAATTGATATGGCAGAGAAAGGAACCGGAGCAAAAGATTGTCCAGTATGGGAAACAAAACCGAGACAGTATATCAATAAGAAAAAATGGCCCATACGGGCAAAATTTTGTTGTAATGCTAAAACAGGACCAGGATCCCTAGGGCAGAAGTATTGGGATGATCTTCAAAAAACTCATGAGAAGCGGGCTCCCAAACATGAGAATGTTACAGCGATAATGTGCTGTTAAGGGCACTTTTTAGAGATAAACCAGAAGTTAAAAACCATCCATAACGAACTAGAGGATGGGAGAAAGGAGATTGCAGAATTAAAACTGCAAAATGCAGCTCAAGGTGAGAGGAATCAGGCAAACCTGCTCCACATGGGGCAATTCCAGTCCCAGTGTGAGCGAGCATGTCAGGGTACTCAGCAGACAGTGTTTGTGAAAGAGGCTGCTGAGAAAGAAGTAAGCCAATAGAAGAGCAAATATGTGGATTTACGGTTACAGATAAAGTATTACACCAGGCAGGCCAAGAGAAGAAGCAAGTGGTTAGAGACTATACCAAGTGTATGCAGGTATAGACAAATTAAAATCACAGCTCTCAATTAGACATGGGATAATGTGCACATACGGAGAGGTTAGAGAAGAAGAAGAACAAGAGATAGACTGGGATGAGCTCAGATAAGACATTCAGTAATATGGCAGGATTGGGGTTCACCCCATGCTTTTCAGAGGAGTCAACTCCTTCAGTCCTCCTGGAGGCACCCCCAGTTGCAATGAACCCAAAAACAACTGAAAGGTGGGTGAGGGACCCCAAATCCCAACCCCCTCCACCGAGTCCCATACACCACCCCATTTACCATAGCACAGTTAGCAGAGATTGCGAAAAGGATCCCCTAATTTGAACCATCGGCTGATCCTTTCACATTCTTTGAAAAGATCAGGCTAGACGAGACGAGAGGAGGTGAAACTTATTGTAATGTCTTTAAGCCAGTCAGTACAGTCAACCGTCCCACTAAATGTAGGGGTCGCAACCCTTGCCAACATGAAAAAGCCAATCCTGACAGTGACCGGTATAATAAAGGGGACCCCGTGGACAGCTTGATTAAGTGAAGGCAAAAGAAAGGGGAACTCCTGACAGCTTTTGCCAGTCACTATGGGTACACTTTACTGGAATTTATGGAGACCGAGAACAGGGGTCAGTTATCCGAGGCTGACTTAGTTAAGTGGGCTATGACTTAGTTTACCATGCCACTGAAAAAAGCAGGAAGGCATGTGTGAACTGTGATCCCGGATTAGTGGTGCTGGAAGAGCACAGCAGTTCAGGCAGCATCCGAGGAGCAGTAAAATCGACGTTTCAGGCAAAGGCCCTTCATCAGGAATAAAGGCAAAGAGCCTGAAGGGTGGAGAGATAAGCTAGAGGAGGGTGTGGGTGGGGAGAAAGTTGCATAGAGTACAATAGGTGAGTGGGGGAGGGGATAAAGGTGATAGGTCAAGGAGGAGGGTTGAGTGGATAGGTGGAAAAGAAGATATGCAGGTAGGACAAGTCATAGGAACAGTGCTGAGCTGGAAGTTTGGAACTAGGGTGAGGTGGGGGAAGGGGAAATGAGGAAACTGTTGAAGTCCACATTGATGCCCTGGGGTTGAAGTGTTCCGAGGCGGAAGATGAGGCGTTCTTCCTCCAGGCGTCTGGTGGTGAGGGAGCGGCGGTGAAGGAGGCCCAGGACCTCCATGTCCTCGGCAGAATGGAAGGGGGAGTTGAAATGTTGGACCACAGGGCGGTTTGGTTGATTGGTGCGGGTGTCTCAGAGATGTTCCCTAAAGCGCTCTGCCAGGAGGTG
>NC_057710.1:795604-801221 GCF_004010195.1 Chiloscyllium plagiosum
CACCTCCGCTCCCTCACCACCAGACGCCTGGAGGAAGAATGCCTCATCTTCCGCCTCGGAACACTTCAACCCCAGGGCATCAATGTGGACTTCAACAGTTTCCTCATTTCCCCTTCCCCCACCTCACCCTAGTTCCAAACTTCCAGCTCAGCACTGTCCCCATGACTTGTCCTACCTGCATATCTTCTTTTCCACCTATCCACTCAACCCTCCTCCTTGACCTATCACCTTCATCCCCTTCCCCACTCACCTATTGTACTCTATGCAACTTTCTCCCCACCCACACCCTCCTCTAGCTTATCTCTCCACCCTTCAGGCTCTTTGCCTTTATTCCTGATGAAGGGCTTTTGCCCAAAATGTCGATTTTACTGCTCCTCGGATGCTGCCTGAACTGCTGTGCTCTTCCAGTACCACTAATCCAGAATCTGGTTTCCAGCATCTGCAGTCATTGTTTTTACCTACCTGAACTGTGATCCCGCAGAGCCAAGCCACAATGAGGCATGGGTTCTGAGGAGAAAGTCCCAAGTATAAGAGGAAGAAGCCCATAAATTGAATAAAAGCAAAGTGGAGAAAAGAGGGAAAATGTTTCCTTTGCAAACCTCCAACCAGGGTCCAATGTGGAGCAGTGAAGGAAGAGAGGCAAGCTCTTACCGGAGAAACCCAGTTCCACCATATGCAGCCATGGGGAGAGATAGAGTGACACAGCGCCGGAATACACGACAGCCAGCACAGTGCTATCACAGTGGGTGCACTATGCACGAGACTGTCGGGCCCATGCGCGGCTGCACACAGCCATAGGGACCACAACCACAACGGGACCCAGAGGTTATGGGGGAATCACCAATTACCGTTAGAGGGCCCAATTCGGCAGCCTCTAGTCTGCACCGTGGACGTTAGCCAACCTCCATACACCCCACTCCCAACCAATTAGGCATTCGCATTCGCCCCTGATATGGGCCTATTACACAAAGTGGGATAGTGTAGGTAGACCACGAATCAATGGCAAGGTAGGAGGCTGCCCTGTCAAATTCCTTTGCAAGACCGGAGGTTCCTGCACAGCCCTGAACATCTCTAGATTTAATAATGTACCATAGCAAAATACAGGGACCATTACTTTAAGTGGGTTTAATGGCCATGTACAGGAAGGGTACATTACAGAACTGATAGACTTTAAATTCGGTGGCATTACATGCCAGTGCCCTGATATTTTAATCAACGTCCCCTAGGTGCAGACCACATACTTGGCATCTATTCCTGATGAAGGGCTTTTGCCCGAAACGTCGATTTTACTGTTCCTCGGATGCTGCCTAAACTGCTGTGCTCTTCCAGCACCACTAATCCAGAAACTGGTTTCCAGCATCTGCAGTCATTGTTTTTACCTATTATCTGACTAGATGTAATTTTAGTTTTCACCTAGTGATTGACTGCATATGGCAATTATCTGCAGTATTTAACACACTACCCATCATCTCAATGGGCCATTGTGCTAATTGAGTTAGAACAATAGAAGAGTTCTGGTTCAATCCTCTGACAATGACCAAGAATCTGGCTATGAGAGAGGTGACTGCAAAACACAAAGGGGTATTCGCACAGCATAAACATGTCTTTGGGTGCATCCAGGGTGAGGTAATAATTGATGGGCCCGACCCAAAACCGCAAAGACCCTTAACCTTATTGAGTTCTTTGAGAAGGTGACCAAACAGTGGATGACTGTAAAGCGGTTGATGTGGCATATATGGATTTCAGTTGAGTGTGGTGCTTGAAAAGCACAGCAGGTCAGGAAGCATACGAGGAGCAGGAGAATCGACATTTTGGGCATAAGCCCTTCCTGATGAAGGGTGCTGCCTAACCTGCTGTGCTTTTCCAGCATCACACTCTCGACTCTGATCTCCAACATCTGCAGTCCTCACTTTCTCCTGGAAATGGATTTCAGTAAGGTTTGGTAAGGTTCCCCATGGAAATCTATTGCACAAAATACAGAGGTATGGGATTGAGGGTGATTTAGCGGTTTGGATCAGAAATTGGCTAGCTGAAAGAAGACCGAAGGTGGTGGTTGATGGGAAATGTTCATCCTGGAGTTCAGTTATTAGTGGAGTACCACAAGGATCTGTTCTGGAGCCACTGCTGTTTGACATTTTTATAAGTGATCTCGATGAGGGTATATAAGGATGAGTTCATAAATTTGCGGCTGACACTAAGGTCGGTGGAGTTATGGACAGTACCAAAGGGTGTTGCAGGTTACAGAGGGACATAGATAAGCTGCAGAGCTGGACCGAGAGGTGGAAAGTGGAGTTTAATGTGGAGAAGTGTGAGGTGATTCATTTGGAAGGAGCAACAGGAATGTTGAGTACTGGGCTCATGGTAGGATTCTTGGCAGAGAGAGCTCAGTGTCCATGTACATAGATCCCTGAAAGTTGCCACCCAGATTGATAGGATTGTTAAAAAGGCATATAGTGTGTTAAGTTTTATTGGGAGAGGGATTGAGTTTTGGAGCCACAAGGTCATGTTGCAGCTGTACAAAACTCTGTTGCGGCCGCACTTGGAGTATTGTGAACAGTTCTGGTCACCGCATTGTAGGAAGGGTGTTTTGTCAGAAAGCTGGTCCTTTGTTCTAAAAGCTATTCCTTTTCTCAAGGATACTGTGTTCTTGTCTTTTTTTCAGAGGTCGTAAACCACTCAAAATCGACTACAGAGATGAAAGGTGTTTTTGTTTATACGTAAACAGATGAGACTTTAGTGGCATGTATAATGAAAGGGGAGTGGTCAGTCCTAGAAACTGGAGTTTTGTTTGTCTTAGGAGTTTTCAGCAATGGTGCTGTGTGGAAACAGATGGCTTGACTCTCACTCCTTCTGCCCCCCCCCCCCCTTCCCCAACTTTGACCTGTAAACCTTTGTTTCATTTTTACCTCTGTATTTAAGGGGTCTGTTTATTGGAACTGTTGTCTATATCCACAATAGCGTAATTTTGTGGATACATTTTTGTCTGTTTTAAAATCTGGTAATCAACCTAGCTAACTTACTCTGGGTAATTTACACTGTACACTTACCAAAACAAATTGTAAAGTTATGGTCTGAGCTGCCTGCTTAAGAATGTTTTGAGTGGTCTGGCCTCGTCCATAACAGATTGGGGGCTCGCCCAAGGTTTAAACAGCCAGTGATAGGTGCTAGTGTCTTTATTTCGGGTGTTGGTTTGGTTGGGTAGTCATAGCTTGGGATAGCAATGGCTCTTTCAGTAGCCAAGAGTTTTCAGGAAGTGGATGTGATGACTTTGGACGTCTTACAAAATGTGAATAAGACCAGGCTACTGGAATTAACAGCATAATCTGGGGTTGGAGCTGCCTCCATCTGTGAGGAAAGGAGAGATAATTACAGCAATAGCTCAGCATTTAATCTTGCTGGAAAATCCATCAGAATCACTCGAGATGGTAAGTCAATTGCAAATGAAGCAGCTTGAGTTAGAGGCAAGACATAAGGAAAGAGCAGCAGAAATGAAACAGTTTGAGTTATGATTAAAAGCAGGAGAGGGAAAACAAGAAAGCAGCAGAAGAGAAAGAAAAAGAGAGCTTGTTTGAACTTCAAAAACTGACACTTAAAAAGGGAAGTCAGCTGGAGATAACGGCTTAAGGTAGGCTTAATGAGGAGGAGAATGAGGATGAACAAGCCCCTGGTAGTCAAAAGTCTAGTGAGAAACTGTTTAAGTATGTTCAAGCATTGCCGAAATTTAATGAAAAGGATCTGGAAGCCTTTTCCAACTCATTTGAAAAAGTGGCTAAACAAATGCAGTGGCCAATAACCATGGGGGTTTTGTTGATCCAAACAAAACATGCAGGTAGGTCTTCGCATCACTATCAGAGGAGGTATCTGGGGTGTATGAGGAGGTGAAAAAGCCATCTTAAGTTCATGTGAACTTGTACCGGCAGCCGATAGGCAACATTTCAGGAATCTAGGGAGGGACCTTGGTGAAAGCTATATTGAATCTGAAAGGACCAAACACAGTAATTTCAATAGATGGATACGAGCTTTAAAAATCGAGCAAACCTATGATAACCTTACAGAGGAAATTATAGAGTCATAGAGATGTACAGCATGGAAACAGACCCATCGGTCCAACCCGTCCATGCTGACCAGATATCCCAACCCAATCTAGTCCCCCTGCCAGCAGCCGGCCCATATCCCTCCAAACCCTTCCTATTCATATACCCATCTAAATGCCTCTTAAATGTTGCAATTGTACCAGCCTCCACCACTTCCTCTGGCAGCTCATTCCATACACGTACCACCCTCTGCGTGAAAAAGTTGCCTCTTAGGTCTCTTCTATATCTTTCCCCTCTCAACCTAAACCTATGCCCTCTAGTTCTGGACTCCCCGACCCCAGGAAAAAGACTTTGTCTATTTATCCTATCCATGCCCCTCATAAATTTGTAAACCTCTCTAAGGTCACCCCTCGGCCTCCGACGCTCCAAGGAAAACAGCACCTGCCTGTTCAGCCTCTCCCTGTAGCTCTGATCCTCCAACCCTGGCAATATTCTAGTAAATCTTTTCTGAACCCTTTCAAGTTTCACAATATCTTTCTGATAGGAAGGAGACCAGAATTGCACGCAATATCCCAACAGTGGCCGAACCAATGTCCTCTACAGCCGCAACATGACCTCCCAACTCCTGTACTCAATACTCTGACCAATAAAGGAAAGCATACCAAACACCTTCTTCACTATCCTATCTACCTGCGACTCCACTTTCAAGGAGCTATGAACCTGCACTCCAAGGTCTCTTTGTTCAGCAACACTCCCTAAGACCTTACCATTAATTGTATAAGTCCTGTTAAGATTAGCTTTTCCAAAATGCAGCACCTTGCATTTATCTGAATTAAACTCCATTTGCCACTTTTCAGCCCATTGGCCCATCTGGTCCAGATCCTGTTGTAATCTGAGGTAACCCTCTTCGCTGTCCACTACACCTCTAATTTTGGTGTCATCTGCAAACTTACTAACTGTACCTCTTATGCTCGCATCCAAATCATTTATGTAAATGACAAAAAGTAGAGGGCCCAGCACCGATCCTTGTGGCACTCCACTGGTCACAGGCCTCCAGTCTGAAAAACAACTCTCCACCACCACCCTCTGTCTTCTACCTTTGAGCCAGTTCTGTATCCAAATGGCTAGTTCTCCCTGTATTTTGGAGGAATTCAAAAATTCACTGCCTGAAACAGCGCAAACTCAAGTGAAAGAGCAGAAAGTTAAACGGCAAGGTTAGCAACTGAAGTGTCTGATGGTTATGAGCTGGTCCATAAAATGGTTTGGCTTCCAGAATCAATGTGTTACTGGAAAAGCGCAGCAGGTCAGGCAGCATCCAAGGAGCAGGAGAATTGACGTTTCGAGCATAAGCCCTTCTTCAGGAATGCGGAAGGTGTGCCAAGCAGGTTAAGATAAAAGGGAGGGAGGAGGGACTTGGGGGAGGGGCATTTGGAATGCGATAGGTGGAAGGAGGTTAAAATGAGGGTGATAGGCCGGAGAGGGGGTGGGGGCGGAGAGGTCGGAAAGAAGATCGCAAGTCAAGAAGGCGATGCTGAGTCTGAGGGTTGGGACTGAGATAAGGTGGGGGGAGGGGAAATGAGGAA
>NC_057710.1:804537-828227 GCF_004010195.1 Chiloscyllium plagiosum
GCTGCCATTCCGAAAAAGAACTTTTTATCCCAACTCTCTGCCTTCTGTCAGGCAGCCAATCCTCAATCCATACCAGTAGATCACCTCGAACACCATGGGTCCTCACCTTGCTCAGCAGCCTCCCATGTGGCACCTTGTCAAAGGCCTTTTGGAAGTCTAGGTGGACCACATCCACTGGGTTTCCCCGGTCTAACCTACTTGTCACCTCTTCAAAGAACTCCAACAGGTTTGTCAGGCACGACCTCCCCTTACTAAATCCATGTTGACTTGTTCTAATCCGACCCTGCTCTTCCAAGAATTTAGAAACCTCATCCTTAATGATGGATTCTAGAATTTTACCAACAACCGAGGTTAGGCTAATTGGCCTATAATTTTCCATCTTTTGTCTTGATCCTTTCTTGAACAAGTACATATGTACTCCTGAAGAAATGATACAAATAACAGGAATCCATAGTGAGACAAAAAGCACTCAATTATGTAAAGTGAGGCTAGAGTGTCCAGAAAAGAGTGGTGAATTTGTGGTAGGAGTACTTGACAAACTCTCAGCTCCAGGAATACAGTTTGTCCTTGCAAATGATATAGCTGATTCACTGGTAGGTGTGCTGCCTACCTAGTTGAAAAGTCCGGGGAGACTCAGGCAACTGAAGCATTGCAGGAGTCATTTTTGCAAGTTTTCCCAGATTGTATCTTAACGAAGTCACAGAGCAACAAGCTTAAGCAGGAAAGCTCAAAAGGCAGAGATAATTAAGCTGAAATAACTTTATCAGAGACTTTTTTGATCAGATATGTGGGACAGAACAGGAGCAAATAGGTAAACATGCAAATGTCTTTAACTCTGCTCAGCTTATTGAGTTGCAGCATAAACAGTTGTAGCAAAAGGTATATACAGAGGAGAGTGAATGCAACCCTGGGTGTTATTACTTAACAATGATGTCTTAATGAGGAAATGGAGACCATCACACATTCAAACAAATGAGAAATGAGCAGAAGTTCATCAAATTGCTTTGTCAGTAAGGTATAGAAAGGAGATGCTACGACTGGCGCATGAACTACCACTTGGAGATCATTTAGGAGTGAGGAAAACACAGGCTAAAATACAAAGACATTTTTACTGGCCTGGACTACACAAAGATATAGTTGAATTTTGCCAGAGAAGTCATACATGTTAGCTAATCGGAAAACCATAGGCCGTAATAAAACCTGCATGTTTAATACCTATTCCAGCAATTGAGGAACCTTTCACAAGAGCTGAAAATGTGTTGCTGGAACAGCGCAGCAGGTCAGGCAGCATCCAGGGAACAGGAGAATCGACGTTTCGGGCATAAGCCCTTGCTTATGCCCGAAATGTCGATTCTCCTGTTCCCTGGATGCTGCCTGACCTGCTGCGCTGTTCCAGCAACACATTTTCAGCTCTGATCTCCAGCATCTGCAGACCTCACTTTCTCCTCGAACCTTTCACAAGAGTCTTGATTGATTGTGTAGGTCCCCTACCTCAAACAAAAAATGGGAATAAGTATTTATTAACAATAATGGATGTATTGACTACATTTCCAGAGGCAATCCCATTCTGCAATATGATAGCTAAAAGGATTGTCGAAGTATGAATAAAAGTTTTTACTAGATATGGACCACCAATAGAGATCCAGTCAGATCAAGACTCAAACATTACATCCAAGCTATTCAAGGAGGTTATTGGAATAAAGCAATTCAAATCTACTGCGCACCATCCAGAATCACAGGGAACACTAGACAGATGGTATCAAACACTAAAGACCATGTTGAGGGCTTACGGTCAGAAATATCCAAATGATTGGGATAAGGGATTTCCGTTTGTGCTTTTTGTGATCAGAGATGCACCAAATGAATCGAATAAATTTAATCCATTTGAATTAATTTTTGAGCATGAAGTAAGCACCAGTAAAATTGATTAAGGAAAAATTACCAATTCAGAATTTAGAGCCCATCTATTTGGACTATGTATTTAATTTTAGAGAATGATTAAATAGAGCTGGAGAGTTGGCCAGACAACATTTAAAAGTATCACAGCATACAATGAAATAGGAAGCAGATAAGAAATCACAAATTCACAATTCTGCCATTGGAGATAAGGTATTGGTGTTACTTCCATAATAGATGAATGTTTAAAAGCAATGATTTGAAGATGCCGGTGTTGGACTGGGATGTACAAAGTTAAAAATCACACAACACCAGGTTATAGTCCAAAAGGATTAATTGGAAGCACCAGCTTTCGGACAGCTGCTCCTTCATCAGGTGGTTGTGGAGTACACAATTGTAAGACACAGAATTTAGAGCAAACGTTTACAGTGTGATGTAACTGAAATTATACATTGAAAAATACTTTGATTGTTTGTTAAGTCTCTCATCTGTTAGGATGACCATGATAGTTTCGCTTCTTTCATACATAAATCACAAAACCTTTTTTAAAAGTTACATTCTCAGATTAACTGTAACAATTGGTGTCAACCCAGACAACATGTTGAAGGTGTTAGCCCCCTGTGTACTGTTGTCTGTGCCATAATGCCATAGTTCTAATCTGAAAAAATGAGTTAACAGAGTCTTACATGGATTCATGCAATTTTTGAGCAAAGTATAATGTAACTCTGCAAGTACAAATTCACCCCACAAATGTATATGTGTATGTGCAGAGTGTAAAAGGGTCTAAGTCTGTGAAAGGGTGCATGTGCTATCGAATAATTTAATTTTCAGTATTAGCCAGAGTATGGACTTTTCGGGGTTAGCCAAAAACAAAAAGACATTGTTCGCACAGAGAGTGATTTTGTGTTCCCCAACTCCCACCTTCGGTGCCATTATTTCTGGGTCTTTTCGGATAGCCTCTGCCAGGGTATCAAGGTAAACAGTAACAGCGACAGGGGACATCCCTGTTGGCTGCCTATCTCCATAGCAAAATTGCTCGATTTAACCCCATTTGTAATGACCGCTGCTTGGTGTCTTTATATAACACCGCCACTTACTTAGTGAAGGGCCCTCCAAGACCAAAACAATCTAGAACAGCAGAGAGATATGACCATTCCACATGATCAAAAGCCTTTTCTCCTTCCAAGGGGACCACCAAACCCAGAATAGTTCTCTGCTGATGTATTTGCACTATATTCAACACCCGCCTGATATTATTGGAGGAGCTGCGGCCCTTGATAAAACTCGTCTGGTCCTCTTTTATAATAACGAGCAATACCTTCTCCAACCTCAGAGCCAACACATTTCATAAAATTTTAAAATCCACATTCAACAACGAGATGGGTCTATACGATGCGCAATCCTAGGTGTATTTCCCTTTCTTTAAGATAAGGGAGCTATTAGTCTCCCTCATGTACTCCACCACTAACACCCTGGAGATGGAATACCCTGAGGCACTGTTTATTGTAACTGGTGACTTCAATCAAGCCAATCTAAGGAAGGTGTTGCCCAAGTACTACCAGAACATTACCTGCCCCAGCAGGGGCCCGAACTTTTTAGACCACTGCAGATCACTCTGAAAGATGCCTACCGCTCCATCCCCTGCCTTCATTTTGGGAACTCTGACCACAATGCCGTGCTTCTTCTCCCGGCTTACAGACAAAAGCTCAAGCAAGAGACTCCCTCACGGATATGGGTCCACTGCTGATCGGGGAAGGCAAAGGATCAACTCCTCCAGGTGTTCCCCAACAAGAAATGAATCAGGACATACAGAGCCTGTTAAAAACCAGGCATGAGGCCTTCAGATCAAGAGACACACTCAAATATAAGGAATCCAACTATGATCTTCACAGAACCATTAAGACAGGCAAGGACCAATACTGATCCAAACTAGAGACCCAGGCAGACACCACACAACTATGGCAAGAACTGAATGACATCACAGGTGCTAAAAAGAGACAGTGCAAGATAGCAGACGATGACACATCCCTCCCAGATCATCCTATGCTCGTTTTGAACAGAATTTCGGCGGAGAGATAATACCTATTACGCCAAGTCCTGACAAACCTATCCCAACAATCACTGTATCAGAGGTCAGATCAGTTTTTCCTTCGTGTGAATCCAAGGAAAGCTATGGGACCAGACAGAGTACCAGGTCATGCACTCAGAGCATGTGCAGATCAACTGACAGAGGTTGTCTCGGACATCTTCAAGCTCTCTGTGCAGCAGGCCACTGTCCCTGCCTGTTTCAAGATGGCCAACATCATCCCTGTGCCTAAGAAAGCTTATGCAGCATGTCTCAATGACTACCGCTCAATGGCCCTAATTTTGGTGGTCTTGAAGTGCTTTGAAAGGCTGGTCATGGCATTAATCATCTCCAGCCTCCCCACTACACTTGACCCACTCCAATTTGTCTGTTGGACCAACAGATCCACATCAGATGCAATATCACTTGCCCTTCACTCCTCCCTAGAACATCTTGACACCAGAAACAGCTACGTAAGAAACATACTCATTGACTACAATTCAGCCTTTAACCCTATTATCTCCTCGAGGCTGATTACTAAATTTAGTGATTTAGGACTAAGCCCCACTCTCTGCAACTGGATCCTCAGTTTCCTGACCCATAGACCACAATGAGTGAAAACTAGGGACAATATTTCATCGTCACTAACATTCAACACTGGAGCCCTCCTACTGTACTCAGCCCTCTATTGTACTCACTATATACACATGACTGCGTCGCCAAATACCAGACTAATGCCATTTACAAGTTCGCTGACGACAGCACCATAGTTGGTCGAATCTCAGATGGTGACAAAACAGACTACAGAGGGAGGCAGAAAACCTGGAAAAATGGTGCACTGAGAACAACCTAGCTCTCAATGTCAGCAAAACCAAGGAACTCATTATTGACTTTCGGCAGGATGTTTCTCATGCCCACCCCCCCCATACACATTAACAGCACAGAGGTGGAACGAGTAGAGAGTGTCGAGCTCCTGGGAGTGGTCATCCACAACAAGCTTTCTTGGGCTCTTCATGTGGACGCAATGGTTACAAAGGCCCAACGATGTCTCTTCTTCCTCAGGCAGCTGAGGAAATTTGGCATGATGGTGAATACCCTTTCCAACTTTTATAGATGCATCATCGAGAACATTCTATCTGATGTATCACTACCTGTTATGGCAACAGTGCCATTCAAGATCCAAGATGGTTACAGTGAATGGTGAACTCGGCCCAGACAATCACAAAAGGCCAACCTCCCATCAATAGAATCCATCTAACAGGCCCGCTGTCAAGGAAAAGCCACCAGCATTCTCAAATATCCATTCCACCCTGGCAATGTTTTTCTACAACCTCTACCATTGGGGAGAAGGTACAGAAATCTGAACACGCACCAGCTGGTTTCGAAACAGTTTCTTCCCTACTGTTGTGAGAATGTTGAATAGACTCACAAACCCTTAACATTTGCCTGTATCTGTGGTTTTGTTTTTGCCTCTGTTTACTTATTATTTACTTATCTATGCTACTTAACTATGTGATGTGACTGTAATGCTCACAAGACAAAGCTTTTCACTGTGCCTTGGTACCCGTGGCAATGGGCCGTGTGCTGGCAGGTGGGACTAGATTGGGTTGGGATATCTGGTTGGCATGGATGGATTGGACCGAAGGGTCTGTATACATGCTGTACATCTCTGTGACTCTAATTAAGAGCGGGCAGAAGACAGTCCTGGCTGTATGAATAGCTATACATCCCCAGCAGTGGTTCAGTTAACATGTGCATGAACTCCTTGTAAATTTCACTCGGGAATCCATCTGGGCTGGGTGCCTTACCACTTTGGAGCTGCCTTACCGCCTCCTGCAAATACCAGACTAATGCCATTTACAAGTTCGCTGACGACAGCACCATAGTTGGTCGAATCTCAGATGGTGACAAAACAGACTACAGAGGGAGGCAGAAGACCTGGAAAAATGGTGCACTGAGAACAACCTAATGTTTGATCTGCATTGAGACCAGGGAGGTCTAATCTTTCAAAGAAGGATTCCATTCTCGCATCTCCATCCTCACAGTCCTCTGACTGGGTATAACTCTGCTTAGAACTCTCGGAATCTGGCATTCATCTTCCTCAATTTTAGAGTGACATTGTCAGTTCTCTCCCTGATAGACACAAGGTAGTGTGGAGCACTTTTCTTCCTAGCCAGGTATCTACCTGGCTTATCCCCATATTTAAACAGCCTTTGTTTTGCAAAGGAGACCCCTCTCTTTGCCTCTTGTGTGAGCACTGAGTCCAGAGCAGCCGTGAGAGCCATGACACGTTGCAATGTGGCCACGGATGGTCTGGTATAGTATGCCAATTCGGCTGCCTTCAGCCGGGCCTTGAACATCTGCTGCCACTTCCCTTTCTGTCCAATTCTCATTGTCAATTATGAAATAATCATACCCCTTGGTGGTCTCCCAGAGCACTGAAGGATTACTGGCTGTACACTGATTGATGTCCCAAAAAGCCTTGAACCCCCTTGTAATATACTGTACAAAGTTGTCATCCTTCAAAAGAAATGGATCCCTGCACCTTTGCCACGTACATACTCCACTGCTTTTGGTCTTAACATCCAGATATACTGCCGCATGGTCCAAAATAGTTAAGCTCCCAATTCTGCAGGCGAACACTAAGTCCAAACAAACTGACAGCACAAAGAACATATTAATTCTTGTGTGGCACTTGTGCAGGTTGGAGTAAAAGATAAAGTCCTTCCCGTTCAGGTGGAGGCACCTCCATACATCCATCAATCCATCAGCCCCAACTCCCCACTCAAGTTCACAAACTGCCTAGACTGCCGAGGTGTACACGACAGTCCCCTTGGCATCCTGTCTACCCCACGGTCCACGAGACGATTAAAGTCTCCTCCTATAATCGTATGACACACACAAAGAGCCATTACTTTCAAGTCTGCACCAACTAAAAATTTGAGAGGGGGACAGTAAATGTTCAGGATGCCATAGTCTTCTCCCTGTATCACCACCCTGAGAATGATGAACTGTCCATACTCATCCTTGATTTGATCTATCTATCACCTGAAATGGGAGGTTCTTTTGTACCAGTATGGCCACTCCTCTGCTTTTGGAGTTAAAGGAGGAAAAGAATATCTTATCGTATCCCTCCTGCTGTAACTTCAGATGTTCCCTATCAGTCAAATGTGTCTCTTGCAACAGTGCGATGTCAACTCTTTCCTTTCTAAGATTTGAGAGCCCCTTTTTCCTTTTAATGGGGAATGGCTCCCCTTTATATTCCAGGTGCAACACCTGAACAAATCGCTAGCCATGACTGCATACTGCAACCTACAGTCCCCCGAGAGGAAGAAGCCCATTCAGTGTGCGACAGGTGGAGAAAAAAACAGACTGTATCAAATCGAGGTGACTTAATTGAGACATAGAGGATAATCAGAGGGTTAGATCGGGTGGACAGAGAGAGCCTTTTTCCTTGGATGGTGATGGTTAGCACAAGGGGGCATAGCTTTAAATTGAGGGGTGATAGATATAGGATAGATGTCAGACATACTTTCTTTATTCAGAGAATAGTAGGAGCGTGAAAAGTACTGCCTGCAACACGTAGCAGACTCACCAACTTTAAGGGCATTTAAATGGTTATTGTATAGACATATGGACGAAAATGCAATAGTGTAAGTTAGATGGTCTTCAGATTGGTTTCATAGGTCGGCGTAGCATCAAAGGTCGAAGGGCCTGTACTGCACTGTAATGTGCTATGTTCTAACACTACCAAAACTACTTACATTTTAAAAACTAACCTATACTCCCAACTTAAACAAGTAAACACAAAAAGCACAAATTCCCAGAGACCTCATCCCCTTGTATATAGGGGGCATTCACTCCCAAAATCATAACCATTCTAACAACTTTCAGTAAAGACAAAGCCCCACCCCAAGCAAGGAAAAAGAACATATTATTTACACTCGTACAAGTTAACAATGGACGCCCACCACCCCCTCCCCCTCCTCCTCTCAACACCACTCATCTTTACATCAAAGGAATAACTACCCGTCACCCAGCAAAACAGAATAATAAAACAACTAATAGCCTCCAAACAGATATAATATAAAACATACCAGATTTTACAGATATACCAGATATACAGGAATACCAGATTCCTGAAGAAGGGCTTATGCCCGAAACGTCGATTCTCCTGTTCCCTGGATGCTGCCTGACCTGCTGCGCTTTTCCAGCAACACATTTCCATACCAGATTTTACCCCAAAGCAATAACAAGCCAATAAAGCCCGAGATGCCAAAAAGAAGAAGAACAAAGAGAGACAAGACACAAAAAAGTTATATTATGTTATTGTCCGTATGCATCTTTTTCTCCTTCCTCCTCAGCCAAAGTCTATCATTTCAGCGAGTTCAAAAATTCTTTTACTTTTTCCGCCAAGCCAAAGTTGTAGACAGTACCCTCATAACTGAAATGTAGTACTGCCGGGTACCTCAGAGAGTATTGCATGTTTAAATTTAATTCTTTTCTTTACATTGTCAAACATCTTCCTTTTCTTAAATGGCCCCCAAAAACGAAAAACGTTATTTTCGAACCGTTATAGCTCAAAGCCTGTGGATCTCTTCCTGGTCTTCTGGCTATTTCTTTTATTAAATGCTTTTCCTTGGAAATGTACTAGGACCGGGCAGGGGTGCTGGGCCGGCACGGACCTGCGCATTGCGATCCGGTAGGCCCACTCTGCTCATCTGGTCCAACTCAATCTCCAGGCCCAGCAACTCCCAGAAGCCACCTCTCGAGGAAATTAGTGAAGTTTTCACCTTCTTCACACTTAGGTAAACCCATGTTCCGCAGAATTTTTTCACCGACCTCAAAAATCAAGGCGTCTACTTGTTCCTACAGGGCCCGAAACTGGCCTTCCAAGGTTTGAACCCGTCCCTCAGAGCTCTCCATCGTGACCTCCAAGGCTACGGCCCTCTGCTACACCGCCTCTACGCACTGATCCAAGGGCCGTATCTCCTGTTCTTTCCTTGTCAGCATGGCAGTAATTGGATCCAGTGCTCCCTCATATTGAAAACTTCTTTAGTAAATTCTGTTGCTCCAGTGAACTCAACAGTGCCGTCAAAGGAGTCGAGGCAACGGCTGAGGGTATGCCTGACATAGTAGGGGAGTGCTCTGCCTGTTGCACTCCCCTAGCTTCCTTTCCCTTAGATGTCTTCATATTAGCTCCAGATCTTCCAAATACTAATTTAAAGGGGCTCTATGATGCAACTTTCCTCAGGGGTGACTAATGGGGGTAGGGGAGTTAGAAACCCACCTTGCCTGGGATATGGCACAGAGTCAAACACAGCAGAATGTTCAGACTGCTGCCATCTTCAGGCTTCCACTCAGGACAGTCTTAAGTGGGCAGCCCAGACAATAACTTTGCAATTTGTTTTGGTAAGTGTACAGTGAAAATTACCTGGAATAAATTAGCTAGGTTGACTACCAGGTTTTAAAAGAGACAAAAATTTATTCACAAGATTACACAATGAAACACAAAGAATAGAATAAAAAATCCCCTGCAGAACTCAGTCTATCTGATCTAGACTTTACTATGCTGTTCCGAATATACACAACAATACCAATAAATAAACCCGCCCTTAAAAATCGGTATAAATGGAATAGATGCTTACAGGTTGAAGTTAGAAGGGCAGAAGGAGAGAGAGAGAGAGAGTTTGTTTCCACACAGCTCACGTTGAACACCCAACTAGTTCAGGACTGAACTGCTCAGCTAGAGAGCTGACCACACCCCTTTCATGAACAAGTCACTTCTAAAACAAGAGCACTTTAGCCTGAAGTCTCATCTGTTTACATATAAACAAAAAGGCCTTTCAATAACTTTTAAGCTCTGTACCAAACCAGTCTAAGCAGCACCTAGAGCAGTTTATTACCCCTCTGAATAAAAAAAACCAAGGACTTAGTATCCTTGAGAAAAGGAACAGTTTTTAGAAAAAAGAAACCAGCTTTGTGACATTATAAAATCAAGAAGAAATTGAGTGAGGTGAACTACTTGATAGGGACTCCAGACAGGAAGAAATCTCACAGAGTTTTCATCTGAATATGTTCAAAAGGTATTTTGATCATGAAGGAAAGCGAAAGGAGAAGGTGTTAATGATTACACCACAGAAGGAAGAACCAAATTCAGTGGATTCTGAATTAGACATTCTTCACATCAAATTGGACAATGAGGAAGTTGTCAAAAATTGAGATAAATTATTGGGTTACCTTCCACAAGAAAATCAAAATGACCTGAAAGAGTTGCTCCCATCACATGAGGAGGTATGCAGAAATAAACTGGGAAGTAATAACCTAATTGTGCATGATGTAGATAAGACCATAACACAGAAGAGTAGAAGTAATTCCATTCGGCCCATCGAGTCCACTCCACCATTTAATCATGGATGATGGGCATTTCAACTCCACTTACCCGCACTCTCCCCATAGCCCTTCATTACTTGCAAGATCAAGAATGTATCAAGCTCTGCCTTGAAGACATTTAACGTCCTGGCCTCCACTGTGCTCCATGGCAATAAATTCCACAGGCCCACCACTCTCTGGCTGAAGAAATGTCTCCTCATTTCCGTTTTAAATTGACCCCTCTAATTCTAAGGCTGTGCCCACGGGTCCTAGTTTCCCCGCCGAACAGAAGCAACTTCCCAGCATCCACCTTTTCTAAGCCAAGCATTATTTTTTAAGTGTCTATTGGATCGCCCCTCAACCTTCTAAACTCTAGTGAATACAATCCCAGGATCCTTAGCCGTTCATCGTATGTTAGGCCTACCATTTCAGGGATCATCCATGTGAATCTCCGCTAGACATGCTCCAGTGCTAAAATGTCCTTCCTGAGGCGTGTGGCCCAAAATTGGACACAGTATTCTAAATAGGCCTAACTAGAGCTTTATAAAGTCTCAGAAACACATCGCTGCTTTTATCTTCCAACCCTTCTGACATAAATGACAACATCACATTCGCTTTCTTAATCACAGACTCAACCTGAAAGTTAACCTTTGGAGAATCCTGGACACGCACTCCCAGATCCTTTGTACTTAGCTTTTGAATTTCCTCACCACAAAGAAAATAGTCCATGCCTGTATTCTTTTTTCCAAAGTGCAAGACCTCACATTTGCTCACATTGTATTTCATCAGCCATTTCCTGGACCACTGTCCTAAACTTTCTGCAGCCTCCTCAACTATTGGAGGTGTTGTTCTGATTAAACAACAACCTTACAGGCATAACCCTCTAAAGTTGACACAGGTTCATAAGTAGATAGAATGCATGCTCTAAGGTGGCATAATTGAAATGAGTTACAGTGACTGGAGCTCACTCATAGTCATGGTGCCAAAGACAGATGGTACCCAACTGTTTTGTGTGGACTATCGCAAAGTCAACACCATTACAGAGACTGATGCATATCCAATTCCACGGATGGAGGACTGCATCGAACAGGTGAGACAAGCAACTTACATTTCTAAGTTGGACTTGCTCAGAGACTACTGGCAAGTCCCTCTGTCAGAAACAGCAAAGGCAATTTCAGCTTTTATAATAGCAAATGGATTATATAAGTTCAAAGTCATGCCATTTGGTATGAAAAACGCTCTAGCCACATTTCGGAGACTGACTAATAAGGTAATTGCTGGATTACCCAACTGTGTTGTTTACATTGATGACCTGTCATTTTTCGTCACTCATGGAAGGACCATTTACACCATTTATTGGACTTGTTTGATCGACTTTGGAAGGCAGGCTTGGTGGCAAGATTAGAGTGGTGCTGGAAAAGCAGAGCAGGTCAGGCAGCATCCGAGCAGCAGGAAAATCGATGTTTCGGGCAAGATGCTGCCTCACCTGTTCCTCAGATGCTGCCTGACCTGCTGTGCTTTTCCAGCACCACTCTACTCTTGACTCTAATCTCCAGCAACTGCAGTCCTCAATTTTGCCCAGGCTTGGTGGCAAACCTAGCTAAAAGTGAATTTGCCAAAGCCCAAGTCACCTTCCTGGACCATGTTATTGGACACAGACAATGGTCCCACAGGATACGAAAAACAAAAGTAATTGAGTAATTTCCCACATTGTTCTTCTTCCTTTTGGGGTCTTGGCCTTTATAGGCTTGATATTACTTTGGGGTAAAATCCGGTATGTTTTATATTATATCTGTTTGGAGGCTATTGTTATTTTATTATTCTGTTTTGCTGGGTAAGGGCTGGTTACTCCTTTGATATAAAGATGTATGGTGTTGAGAGGAGGAGGGGGAGGGGTGGGCATCCATTGTTAACTGGTCCTTTTTTCTAAAAGTTGTTCCTTTTCTCAAGGATAGTGTTCCTTGTTTTTTTTTCAGAGGACCGTAAACCACTCAGGCTCTGAATCAACTGGTTTGGTACAGAGATGAAAGGCTTTTTTGTTTATATGTAAACAGATGAGACTTCAGGCCAAAGCTTATGTTTCAGAAGTGACCTGTATAATGAAAGGGGAGTGGTCAGTCTGAGAAACTGGAGTTTTGTTTGAGTTATGAGTTCAGCAGTGGAGCTGTGTGGAAACAGGCTGCTAGATTCTCTCTCCTTCTGCCCCCCCCCCCCCACCAACTTTGACCTGTAAGCTCTTGTTTCATTTTTTGCTGTGTTTAAGGGGTTTGTTTATTGGGACTGTTGAGTGTATTCTGAAAAGCATTATTAAGTCCAGTTTGGGATAGTCTGCATTCTGTGAGTATTCTATATTCTGTTCTTTGTGCTTCATTCCATAATTTTGTGGAAAAACATTGTCTGTTTTAAAACCTGGTAGTCAACCTAGCTAACTTACTCTGTGTAATTTTCACTGTACACTTAGCAAAACAAATTGCAAAGTTACAGTCTGAGCTACCTGCTTAAGAATATTTTGAGTGGTCTGAGCTAGTCCATAACATGTAGAAGATTTAGAAAGGCTTCAGAGGAGATTTACCAAGGTGTTGCCTGATATGGAGGGAAGGTCTTATGAGGAAAGACTGAGGGACTTGAGACTGTTTTCATTCAAGAGAAGAAGGTTGAGAGATGACTGAATTGAGACATATAAGATAATCAGAGGGTTAGATAGGGCGGACATTTAAGAGCCTTTTTCCTTGGATGATGATGGGTAGCATGAGGGGATGTAAGTTGAAATTGAGGGATGACAGATAAAGGACAGATCTGGAAATGTGTTGCTGGAAAAGCGCAGCAGGTCAGGCAGCATCCAGGGAACAGGAGAATCGACGTTTCGGGCATAAGCCCTTCTTCAGGACTCCCCAAGCCCTCCCCAAGCATTCCTGAAGAAGGGCTTATGCCCGAAACGTCGATTCTCCTGTTCCCTGGATGCTGCCTGACCTGCTGCGCTTTTCCAGCAACACATTTCCAGCTCTGATCTCCAGCATCTGCAGACCTCACTTTCTCCTCAAAGATAAAGGACAGATGTCAGAGGTAGTTTCTTTACTCAGAGAGTAGTAGCAGTATAGAACACCCTACCTGCAATTGTAGTAGACTCTAACTTTAAGGGCATTTAAATGGTCATTGAATAAACATATGGATAAAAATGGAACATTGTAGGATAGATAGGCTTCAGATTTGCTCCACAGATCGCTGCAACATCAAGGGTCGAAGGGCATTAGATTAGATTAGATTACTTTACAGTGTGGAAACAGGCCCTTCGGCCCAACAAGTCCACACCGACCCGCCGAAGCGCAAACCACCCATACCCCTACATTTACCCCAATACCTAACACTACGGGCAATTTAGCATGGCCAATTCACCTAACTTGCACATCTTTGGACTGTGGGAGGAAACCGGAGCACCCGGAGGAAACCCACGCAGACACGGGGAGAATGTGCAAACTCCACACAGTCAGTCGCCTGAGGCGGGAATTGAACCCGGGTCTCTGGCGCTGTGAGGCAGCAGTGCTAACCACTGTGCCACCGTGCCGCCTCATGTACTGTGCTGTAATGTTCTATGTTCAATGTCAGGCAGAGGGGATGGAGGCCAAGGTGATTGACAGTCTGTTAAAGCAAGGAGTGCTGAGACCTGTAGCCTCTACTAATAGTACTCCAATTTGGCCAGTCATGAAACCAGATGGATCATGGCATTTAACCACGGATTATAGAGTGCTTGATAAAGTTACCCACTCACTGCACCAACAGTAGCCACCAGTCCAGCCACAATAATGAAGCAAGCCCTGCAAGCAAAGTACTTCACAGTACTTGATATCAGTAATGGTTTCTGGTCGATAACTTTAAATAGGACCTGCCAGGACAAATTTGCTTTTACATTCCAGGAATAGCTGTACACCTGGACTTGTCTACCCCAAACATTTCATAACTCACCCTCAATTTTTCAGACGTTAGCCAAGGGACTAGAAAGATTTTCCCTGCCTGACTGCCTAACACAGTATGTAGGTGACATACTTCTACAGACAGAAATGAAGGAGGAGCACATTCAGCTCCTAGATGAATTACTCAATCTGTTACACTGGCTAGGATGCAAAATATATCCAAAAAAAGCACGAATTCTACAACCTAGGGTCACATACTTTGGAACAATAGTCACCCATGGGAAAAGGGGAATAGACCGAAAACAAATAGAGACCATAGAATTGCTCCCATGCCCTTGAAATGTTCATGCACTTCGATCCTTCTTAGGGTTAGTAGGATACTGCAGGGACCACACTGGTGGGTTCACTACGAAAGCTGCGTCAGTCTCAGAATAACTGAAAAAGAACACTGCCTAGAATTAGACAATGCAACACACAGAGGCAATGAGTTAAAACACGCCCTTGCAAAAGCAATCGCCTTACTAGTTCCCAACCCTGACTTGCCAGACATCCGAAAAATTGTAGCCACAGACCAGACCATCACTGCCATTCTACTGCAAGAATGGTAGGCAAGGTCCAGTAGCTTACTCCGCCAGGGTCCTACAGCCCATAGAACAAGCATTTTCCACCTGTGAACAACACCTCCTCGCAGTCTTTCGGGCAGTCCAGTACTTAAACGACCTTGTTGGTTTAACCTACTGACCACACTGTTTGAGCACACCCTAATCCAGATACTTATGCTAGATGGAAAGATTCCCTGCAAGTGAGGGACGGATTAGTCGTAAAGGCACGATAGGCTATGTAGTCCTGACTCAGGATAGGAACCAGATTATTTACCAATTCTAAGATGGGCATGGGCACCAGGGAATAGAGGAATAAAGGATTTTGCCTGTCCTCGGATGCTGCCTGAATTGCTGTGCTCTTCCAGCACCACTAATCCAGAATCTGGTTTCCAGCATCTGCAGTCATTGTTTTTACCAGGAAATAGAGGCCATGACAGAATGCTTGAAAGAACTGTGTTGGTGGCCTTAACTACACAAAGATATAGCGCATTACATAGAAAACTGTCTTGTGTGTGTGCAGACCAATCCGGATACGTATGCCCAGAAGTGAGAATGAAGGCACACATGTCCAGTGGAAGGGTCCTGAACAAAACTCCAAATTCATTATATAGATTCCCTGCTACCATGTAAAAATGAATACACCTACATCCTTGTCATCAGAGACATTTTTACAAAATGGATCGAAGCATTTCCATTAGGGCCAACACAGCCAGTGTGACAGATCCTCACGCAACAGTTGTTCGTGAGATGGCATTTACCCCACAGTGTCAAATCAGATCAGGAAACCCAATTCACCAGTCGATTCATAGAATATAGAACATTACAGCGCAGTACAGGCCCTTTGGCCCTCGATGTTGCACCAACCTATGAAACCAATCTAAAGCCCATCTAACCTACACTATTCCATTTTCGGCCATATGTCTATCCAATGACCATAAAATGCCCTTAAAGTTGGTGAATGTACCACTGTTGCGGACAGTGCTTTTCATGCCCCTACTACTCTCTGAGTAAAGAAAGTACCTCTGACATCTGTTCTATATCTATCACCCCTCAGTTTAAAGCTATGGCCCCTCGTACTAGCCATCACCATCTGAGGAAAAAGGCTCTCTCTTTCCACCTTATCTAACCCTCTGATTATCTTTTATATTTTAATTAAGTCACCTCTCAACTTTTTTGTCTCCAGCGAAAACAACCTCAAGTCCCTCAGCCTTTCCTTGTAAGACCTTCCCTCCATACCAGGCATCATATGAGTAAATCTCTGCTGAACCCTTTCTAAAGCTTCCGCATCCTTCCTATAATGGGGTGACCAGAAGTGTATTCTGGATTAGTGGTGCTGGAAGAGTACAGCAGTTCAGGCAGCATCCGAGGAGCAGTAAAATCGACATTTCGGGCAAAAGCTCTTCATCAGGAATACAGGCAGAGAGCCTGAAGGGTGGAGAGATAAGTGAGAGGAGGGTGGGGGTGGGGAGAAAGTAGGGACTCCCTGAGATTCTTGTCGAGAGAGAGGAGGAAAACTTCTTCAAGGCAGGCATCCTTGCAAGAGGATTTGCAGTCGGGTTAAAATCAACTAGGTAAGATCAATCCTGTCCTGACCAGATGTGTACGCAGTACTCCAAATATGGCCGCACCAGAGTTTTGTACAACTGCAGCATGACCTCCTGGTTCTGAAACTCAATCCCTCTACTAATAAAACCTAACACACCGCATGCCTTCTTAACAACCCGATCAACCGGGTGGCAACTTTCAGAGATCTATGTCCATGGACACCAAGATCTCTCTGCCCATCTACACTACCAAGAATCTTACTATTAGCCCAGTACTCAGCATTCCTGGTGCTCCTTCCAAAGTGAATCACTTCACACTTTTCCGCAGAAAACTCCATTTGTCACCTCAAACTCCTTTGATTTCTTTTCCTGCATTGGGATTTCTGCATTATGAAAATCTTTATAATTAATTGTTTCTTTGAATTTATAATGTTGTTTGGCTTTGCCATTTTAATTGTTTTCTTTGTTTGATCAGACTAGTGAATCTTAGCCAACCTCATGCATGGATAATGTTTGATTTTTATAATTAATGATTTTTTCTTGACTTTGTAACATGTGTGACCATTCTACTTCCACTATAACTTTGTTTTGTATTTGCCCATTTCTCAGATACCTTATTTATGTAAGTTTCTGATATTAGTAAAAAGTAGCATTCTCATGCCATCTGTAATAGTTCAGTTGTTTAAGTATGTACTGTCCTTTACTTGAACTCGAATGGTTGTAAAGCCACCGCAAAGTGGTTCGCCTTGTGGATCAAGAGGAGGGAATGTGGCTGGACGGGCACCCAAAATAATGAATTTATGACAAACAATAATAAACTTACCATGGAGTTACAAAAGATGGACACTGATTAAAGCATACTGGGAAATAGAACACAGCCTTTTCTAAAGTAGGGAGAAAGTAGTGACTGCAAATGCTGCATGACTAAAGTGACTGTCTCAATCCACAAGCAACAGAATCCAGACAGGCTGCAACTGCCCACAGACAGTTTGCAAACAAACTTGACAGCTGTTGACCCTGCAATACACACGTGAAGTTAAATTTGAGTGGAACTATGGAATGTTGCTTTCAGGACAATCCAGAGCAGTGAGTCATTCACTAGACATAGAGGGGCCTAGCTTCCTTATTTGGAAGAGGTTACATGCACCCAGCACCTACCACAATGGACATCTAAGGGCCAACACCTGGTTAGATCTGCATGATCAGGGTAATTAAACTTGATCAATTCATTGAAAGATCCTTAAGACCTTCCTAAAAGGATGCAAAGACTCAAGAGGATAAGAATCACCTCTAAAACCCGCCTAGCACGGTAACTCAAGAAAAACCACTGAAAGAGAAGACACCTCCAACACCATCAATCTAAGAAGATGAAGACATCACCACATGGAGCCCATCCGAGTACTAGCAGGGTGGTATACAATCATACAAAGTTAAGTTAGAGCATAAGATACTTTGTAGTGTTTATCATTAGTTTATAGTATACTTCATTGTTCTGATATTAATTATGTTCAATAAACCAATACGATTGCTTATAAGAGTCGACTCAGTTCTTTTGCTGAATCTAAGAATTTAAACACACTGTGTGGCAGGTACAACAGTGAATTAGCAGTCTTCCTTGTAAGATCCTTAAAGGACACTGGGTGAACCAGATGGGTTTTTCCATAAATTTGGAAGTTTCATGACCAATAAATTCTCCCAAATGCTGCCTTATTTTTGATGGACGTCAACAGATTATTGGTGTAGGAATCTGGAATTTGTATCTCACAGCCCACAAGTTATCATTATGCTATTCGGGTCCTATTCAGGAAAGGCCAAAACTCAACCTATTCTTGGGAAATAGGGCTGGACAAGTGATGGAGGTGATAGTGGAGGAGTTCTTTGGGACTAGTGACGACAGTTCTATTAATTTTAAAACAGCTATGTAGAAGGACAAAACTGGTCCACAAGTTCAAGTTCTAAACTGGAGGCAAGGTGAATTTTGATGGAATTAGGCAAGAGCTTGCAGGGGTTGAGTGGAGTAGTTTGTTTGCAGGCAAAGGGACCTGTGGCAAATGGGAGGCCTTAAAAAGTGGAATAGCTCGAGTTCAAGGTCTGCACGTTCCTATGAGGATGAAGGGCAAGGTTGGCAGGAATAGGGAACCCTGGATGACAAAGAGATATTGAGACTCTGACCAGAAAAAAAGGAAGTATGGCTCAGGTTTAGGCAGCTGGGATCAAGGGAATCCCTGGAGGTACACAGGGAATACAGGAGTTTACTGAAGAAGGAAATCAGGAGGGTGAAAACGGGGCATGAAATTGCTTTAGCTGAGAAGATTAGGGTGAATCCAAAGAGGTTCTTCAAGTATATTAAAGGATATCTAGAGAGAGAATAAGACCCCTCAAGGACCAAAGTGGGTTTGAATGTATGGAACCACAAGGTGAGGTCCTCAATGAATATTACTCCTCTGTGTTTACTGTGGAGAAAGACATGAAGACTTGGGAACTTGGGGAAGTTAGTGGTGTTATCTTGGGGAAAGTCCATATCACAGTAGAGGAGTGTTGGATGTATTAGAATGTATGAATGTGGATAAATGTCCTGGTCCTGACCAGATATATCCCAGAATCCTGCAAGACGCGGGAGAAGGAATTGCGGAGGCCCTGGCTGATACTTTTACATCATCATTAGCCATGGGTCAGGTCTGGAAGAGTGGAGGGTACGGAATATTGTGCCATTATTCAAGAAGGGCTGCAAAGAAAATCCTGAGAATAGACCAGTAAGCTTAATATCCGTGGTGGGTAAGTTATTTGAGAAGATTCTGAAGGAAAAGATACACATGCATTTGGAAAGACAGGGTTTGATTTGGAGTACTCAGCATGACTTTGTGCATGGGAGATCATGCGTCACAAGTTTCTTAGAGTTCTTTGATGAAGCGACCAGGAAGGTTGACAAGGGTAGGCTGGTAGACTGTATGGATTTCAATAAGGCCTTTGATATGGTTCCACACGGTACGCTACTCTGGAAAGTTAGATCGCATGGAATCCAGGGGGAGCTGGCAGATTAGATACACAATTGACTTGATGATATGACGCAGAGGTTAACAGTGGAAGGAAGCCTGTGACTAGTAGAGTGCCTCAGGGGTTTGTGCTGGGCCCATTGCTGTTTGTTACCTAGCCCAATGATTTGGATGAGAATGCACAAAGCATGATTAGTGCATTTGTAGGTGACATTAAAATGGGTGGTATCATGGACAGTGAGGAACGTTATCAGAAATTGCAGCAGGACCTTGATCAGCTGGGGAAGTGGGCTAAGAAATGCCAAATGGAGCTTAAAATAGATAAGTGAGAGGTCTTACATTTTGTAAAGTCAAACCATGTAGGAGTTTCATGGTGAATGATCGGGCCTTAAGGAGTATAATGGAACAGAGGAACCTTGAAGTTCAGGTGCACTGTTCTCTGTAAATGGAGTCACAGGTAGACAGGGCAGTGATGAAGGCTTTTCGCATACTGGCCTTCATCAGTCAAGGCAGTGAGTATAGAAGTTGAGAAGTTATGCTGCAGTTTTTCAGGACATTGGGGAGACCACACTTGCAAGTATTGTGTTTGGTTTCGGTCACCTTTCTATAGGAAGGATGTTTTAAACTGGAAAGAGAGCAGAAGAAATTTATAAGGATGTTGCCAGGACTCAAGAGTCTGAGTTATAGGGAGAATTTGGACAAGCTAGGACTTCTTTCTTTAGAGATTAGAAGACTGAGGGGGAAATTATAGCAGTGTATACGATCATAATAGGCATGGATAGGGTGAGTGCTTTTTCCCAGCGTTCCCATCAGTTTATAATAAGAGGGGAAAGAATAAATAAACCTGAGGGGCAAGGTATTTACACAGAGGGTGATATGCGTATGAAATGAGTTGCTAGCAGAAGTGGTTGAGGCAGGTACATTAACAACATTTAAAAGGCAATTGGACAACTACAAGGATAGGAAAGGTTTAGTAGGGTATGGGCCAACTGCAGGGAAATGGGGTTAGCATGGATGGACATTTGGTCAGCATGGAGTAGTTTGGTCTGAAGGGCCTAGCTCCATGCTGTAGGACTCTATGACTCTACTGGCTGCTTATATACCCGAACAGGTTGGAAGAGGTGCAGAAACATATGATGGTTTTGTTCCAGTTCTCAGAGACTGCTGACATTATACTCCAACCAACACTATACACCAGATATATTGAAAACATTTTCTTCCTCTGGACCCATGGCGAGAATTCAGTGAAAATACTACACAGTGATATCAACGAGTTTCATCCTACCATCAAACTCAGCATGAACTGCTCTTTAGTATCTGTCTCATGCTTGGACACATGCATCTCCATCAAGGATGACCACCTCAGCACCACACTTTACCGCAAACCCACGGATAACCTCACGATGCTACGCTTCTCCAACTTCCACACGAAACATATTAAAACAGCCATCCTCTACAGACAAGCCCTATGCATACACAGGAACTATTCAGAAGAGGAGGAATTTGGAAGTACTCAAGGATGCCCATAAGAATGGGGTACAGTGCTCAACTCATCAACCGCCAGTTCTAACGTGCCAATTCTAACACACACACTCTCCTCTGCATGCAGACATATAGGTTTGTGGGGATGAATTTGTACTTGCAGAATTACATTGTATTTTACTCGAAAACTGCATAAATCCATTTAAGATTCTGTACACTGGGACATAGACGTACTTTAACTTCATACCTTCAATGCATTATCTGAGCTTGAGATAGCACCTATTGTTGAGAACGTAACTTGAAAAATGATCTGGGATTTACATATGAAAGAACCGAAACTAACATTATCATTCTAAAAGATAAAAGACTTAATCTAAATTTGTTTAATATTACATTTCATGATACTGCAATCCTATTGCTATAAATCCTATAAATTCTGCTCCACAATCACTTGATGAATCCTTGTCTATGTGATGAAGAAGCTGCGCTTAATAAACCTGTTGGACTATAACCTAATGTTGTGTGATTTTTAACTTTGTCCACCCCAGCCCAACACTGGCACCTCCAAATCATTGACACCAGAGCAGATCAGCAAATTTGGGTTTGCTCTCTTCAGAGAAAAGAGTTTCAAAGAAAACTTGGAAGAAGTGTTCAAAGTTTCAAGAGATAGAGTCAATAGAAAACAAACTGTTTCCAGCTCTACAAGTCCCTGGTGAGACCGCACTTGGAATATTGTGTCCAGTTCTGTTCACCCCGCTATAGGAAAGGTACAGAGGCTTTGGAGAGGGTGCAAAGAAGGTTTACCAGGATGCTGCCTGGACTGGAGGGCTTGCCTTATGAATAAAGGTTGAATAAGCTTGGACATTTCTCTCTGGAGAGAAGGAGAAAGAGAGGAGACCTGATCGAGGTATACAAGATAATGAGTGGAAAGACAGAGTCTATAGCCAGAGACTTTTCCCCAGGGCAGGATTGACTGGTATGAAGAGTCATAGTTTGAAGATATTACGAGGAAGGTATAAAGGAGATGTCAGAGGTACGTTTTTTACGCAGAGAGTTGTGAATGCATGGAATGCGTTGCCAGCTGTGGTGGTGGAAGCAGAGTCATTGGGGACATTTAAGCGACTGCTGGACATGCACATGGATAGAAGTGAGTTGAGGGGTGCATAGGTTAAGTTACTATATTTTACATGAGGATTAACCTCGGCACAACATCATGGACCAAAGGGCTTGTTCTGTGCTGTACTTTTCTATGTTCTATGTTCATTGGGAGACGGGTCAAGAATCAAAGTACACCGAGTACAGATGTTTAGAAAAATAATTAATCACAGCACAAGGACAATTTTTTTACATTGCACATGGTTACTTTACCTACTATTTTTATCTACTTGCTGGCCAGCATTTGTTTCCAATCCCTAACTGCCCACGGGGGGAGTTCATTGCAGTGGGTATGGAGTCACATATTGGCCAGAGCAAATAATTTGTCAACAAAGGACATTGGTGAGCCAGGCAGGTTTTAACAACAATTCAGTAACAAAGTTGCCATTAAACCAACCCTTTTTTTAAGTTCCTGATTTGCACTGAACTCAAGTTTCATGATGTGCTGTGGTGGGATTTGAATCCACATCCCCAGAACATTAGCTGGCGTTCTGGGTTATTAATCCACTCAAATAATCACGATGTCGCCAGTTTCTCCTAAATTTCAACTGCACTGCCAAAGTGTGTAGGTTTATTTTATTGTGGCTTTCACAAAAGGAGTCAGGTGAGAAATAGAAATGGGGATGAGCTGACTGCCTCCAAGAGAGGAATAACAGGTTTGAATCGGAAGCTGGTTCGCTTCAATGGGAAGTAGACTTGCTCGAAAAGAAAGCTAACACAGACCTCTGTGATGCCACTAATTCTATAATTTCAAACTCAACTCCCTGAGGATTATCAAAACTGATCTTCCTCACCTGAAGCAGTTCCTTGTCTACGTGAAGAAGCTCCTTTAATCTTGGTCTCCCAGCCAGCTCCTGGTGAATGACTGGTGGATCTGTTACTGGGGACAGTGAACACAGTTCCATTTCCACGGTTCCTATTGTCAATGGCAGATTCTTCATTCTCTGCTGTTGAAAGATTTAAAACCTGGCACCAGATCAGAAATACCAAACACACATTGCAGGCGGACATTGTAAATGATCACAACTCTCTGCTCTCCACTTCAAAGTTCTGTCCCTGTGTCAACACAGTTTTCTGCCTGTCCTCCTCATTAATCTTTCTTTCCTTTTTGAGTTTCTCTATGCTTGTGCTCTCAACCTCTCGAGTCTCAGCTTGTTTTAGAATCTGTATCATTCTGTGATTCATGTCAGAAATAACTTTGTAACCGCTCCAGCCTAACCGACACAGAAAGAGGAAACCCTGAAAAAGAGACAGGATTGAACAAGTTGGGAGGAGGACCAAGTGTGCTGATGGACAGTGCATTCTGCTGGGACACGATAAACTCCTGCAAACTGAAATGGAGGTTCCTGATTTATTGTAGTTCCGGTTGCTTTGATACAGATACCAGGCCAGAAATCCCAGCAGGGAGATCACTGCTGTAACGGCAAAGATTGTAATATGAATCTGTTAAAATACAGATGTGAGGCAGCCCAGGGAATCCCTTGTGGACTCAGACGTGTAAACCTCTCTTGCTACGACACGGAGAACATACTCTTAGGTAGTCTGGAATAAAAATCTTACAGATAGTATAGTTTAATTTTCGTCATCCCCTTTATTTACCAATAGCATCACATTACAACATAATACTATGATACCAATAAAGAGAAAGTGAGGACTGCAGATGCTGGAGATCA
>NC_057710.1:828727-859844 GCF_004010195.1 Chiloscyllium plagiosum
CTCATTCCTGAAGAAGGGCTTATGCCCAAAACGTCGATTCTTCTGCTCCTTGGATGCTGCCTGACCTGCTGCGCTTTTCCAGCAACACATTTTTCAGCTCTGCTGTGCTTTTCCAACACTACACTCTCAACTGAACAGGTGCTGCTTGATAGAACTGTTGATGACAACTTTCATCACTTTACTGATGATCAAGAGTCAACTGACGGTTCAGTAATTGGCTGGGTTGGATTTGTCCTGCTTTTTATGTAAAGGACATTCCTGTAATTTCCACATTGTCTGGTAGGCGCTAGTGTTGTAACTGTACTGGGTACAGCTGGTTAGGGAATTGGCAAGTTCGGGAGCACAAGTCTTCAGTACTATTGCCGGAATGTTGTTAGGGACCCTAGCCTTTGTCGTATCCAGCTTGGCACACCCTCCTCATTCCTGAAGAAGGGCTTATGCCCGAAACGTCGATTCTCCTGTTCCCTGGATGCTGCCTGACCTGCTGCGCTTCTCCAGCAACACATTTTCAGCTCTGATCTCCAGCATCTGCAGACCTCACTTTCTCCTCAAAGATAGTATCCAGTGTCTTCAAATCATTTGTTCTTATCACAGGGAGTGAATTAGATTGGCTGAAGACGGGTATCTGTAATGCTGGGATCACTGGAGGAGGCTGAGATGGATCGTGCACTCTGCAATTCTAGCTGAAGATTGCTGTGAAAGCTTCAGCCTTATCTTTTGCACTGATGAGCTGAGCTCTTCCATCATTAAGGATAACGATATTTGTAGAGTCTGCTGCTCCAGCGAGTTGTTTAATCACCCACCACCATTCATGACTGAACATGGCAGGACTGCAAAGCTTATATCTGATCCATTGGTTGTGGGATCACTTAGCTCTGACTATCACTTACTGCTTATATTGTTTGGCATGCAAGTAGTCCTGTTTGGTGGCTGTATCAGGTTGACACCTCATCTTCAGGTATGCCAGGTGCTTCTCCTGGAATGGTGTCCTGCACTCTCCATTGAACTAGAGTTGATCCCCTGGCTTGAAGGTAATGGTTGAGTGGGGGCATTAGCCAGGCCATGAGATTATAGATTGTGCTGGGGTACAACTCTGCTGCTGTTCACTGGAACACAGAAGATTGACAGTAACCTGATAAAAGTTTATAAGATTGTGAATGGCATGGATAGAGTGTGAAGTATGAGATTTTTTCCAGAGTGCAGGGGTCAATTACTCGGGTACACGGATTCAAGGTATGAGGGGAAGGAGAAGGAAGGAGACCAGAATTGCACGCAATATTCCAACAGTGGCCTAACCAATGTCCTGTACAGCAGCTACATGACCTTCCAACTCCTGTACTCAAAACTCTGACCAATAAAGGAAAGCATACCAAACATCGTCTTCACTATCGGATTTGGTTTCAGAAATGTGCCAAAGATTTCAAAACAAGAGCCACCTTGGACTGAAAGCATTAACTCTGTTTCTCTCTCCACAGATGCTGCCAGAGTTGCTGAGTTTCTCCAGCATTATCTCATTTTACTTCAGATCACCAACACCTGGTTGAATTGTTACAGTGCATAAGGATGCCATTGAGCCCATCAATTTCGGACCAGTTTTATTCCTGTGAGCCAACCTCCTGCCTTTTCCCCATACCTTGTGCACTATAATGACCCAAATAATCACCCCATACCCTTTCTGAGTGCCTCAATAGAACTTGCCTCCCCCACATTTCCAGACAGTGCATTCCTGACCCTAATTACTCCGAACGAGAAAGATTTTTCTCACATCACCCTTACTTTGTTTGCTCATCACTTTTTAATCTGTGCCCTGCTTGTTCTTGTTTCTTTTAATAGCAGGAACAATTTCTCCATCTCTAATCTGTCCAGCCCCTGCTCATGATTTTGAAAACCTCTGTCAGATCTCCCCCTCAGCCTTCTTCTGTCCGAGGAGAACAGTTCCAATTTCTTCAGTCTATCCTCGTCCCTGAAGCATCTCATTCTTGGAACGATTCATGTAAATCTCTTCTGCATTGTCTCTCCAATACGTTCTCATCTTTCCTATACTGTGGCGCCCACAACTCTACATAATATCCTAGCTGAGATCTAACAAGTCTCTTATACAAGTTTGATATCACCTCCTTGCTCTTGTACTCTGTGCCCTTCTTAATAAGGCTAAGGACAGTGTTTGTGTGCTGTATTAATTTCCCTCTCCACCTGTCCTCCCACCTTCAACGATCTATGCACAAAAACACACAGCTTCCTCTGCTCCTGCACCTCCTTTAGAATTAAACCAGCTTTCCCCCCATTTGATCTTGTCTTTCAATGTTCTTCCAACCAAAATGCATTACCTCACTTCTCTCTATTGAACCTCATCTGCCACATATACCCCACTCCACCTACTTGTCAGTGTCCTTTCTGAGTTCCACACTGTCCTCCTCAGTTTACAATTCTTCCCAGTCTTTCTCATCTGCAAACACTGACATTAACCATATTATTAATAAGGTGCCAAGAACCAACCCCAGGGAACTTCACTACAAACCTTTCTTTGGTCTGAAAAAGATCCATTGCCCATTACTCTCTGTTTCCTGTCAGTCAGCTCAGATTAATCAACTTTGCTAGCCTGACCGATAATTCCCTTCATGTGTCTGTTGTGTGGCACTGTCTCAAGCTCCTTCTTGAAATTCATGTGCATCACATCAACTGCATTACCCTCATCACATATTTCCATTACCTCTTCAAAAACCTCCAGCAACTTAATGAAACATGATTTCCTGTTTATAAATCTGTGTTGACTCTTCCTATTCAACCCAGCTTTTTCTGTGTGATAACTAATTGCCTCCAGATTAATTGTTTCATGAAGTTTCCCTGACTGGTCTGTAATTGTTGAGATTATTCTTACACTCTTTCTGGAGGAAGGCAGTAATGTTTGCAGTTCTCCGGTCTTTTCACACCTCCCCCAAGTCCAGGGAAGACTGAGTTTATGACCAGTGCCCACACACTTCCCCTCACTTCCTTTAAAATCTTTGGATGAATCTGATCCTGTCCTTGTTAGTTTTAAATACTAACAATCTGTATGAGACTTCTTCCAGATTAATTTTAAACCAATCTAGTCACAGAGCTTCCCCCTCTGTCCCCATGGCCTGGGCAGCATCTCCTCTTTAGTGAAGAAAGATGAAAAATGTAATGATGTGAGGTAGAATGATGCCCCTAGTGAATGAGCAGGAAATGTAGAGGTGGATTCGTAGTTTGAGAGAATAAGGTTGGAGTGAGCTACTGACTTGATGCTAAGGACCGCAGACTATAAGAGTATGTAAGATGTACTTGCAGTGATAAATTTAGACTGCGTGATTCTGTGATTCTAAGGTAGCAGAGAGAAGATGGCGTGATATTCACTTGCAGCATAGGAAGTTGTTAACTTTATCAGGCATAGTTTCTGTCCTTTTTGAGGGTTCAAACACCATTGCCATCGAACCTGGGTTGTATGAGTCTAGTAAAAAGGCCTCTTGGTTCTCCTCAGTGTGAAAAGAATGCCAATCTTTCCATGCTCCTGTCCAGAAACATCTGCAGACTATGTGCATGAGACAGAAACCATCTATTGAAAACTTCTCAACAAGCATCTCTTGAGTTGTCGGAGTGATCATCACAGCCTCAAGGGAACTCTTGGTTGGCAGGATTGGAAATGCTGGTCAGCTTTTGATTTGGTATGATTTGATTTATTGCAGTCACATGTACCGAAGTACAATGAAAAGGTTTGTTTTGCAAGCAATACAGGCAGATCCTAGCAAACAATGACATACGGATCATACGGTGCTGGACAGAGCAAAGCAAACAGATTACACTGCACAGGAGGAGCCCAAAGAAAGATCAACATTAGCAAGGTTGACATTACTTGAAGTTAGAGAGTCCATTCATCAGTCCACTTCCAGCAGGGAAGAAGCTGTTTCTGAACCTGTTGGTATGTGTGTTCAAGCTTCTGTATCTTCTGCCTGACAGAAGAAGTTGTTGGAGAGCATTAGCAGGGTGGGAGGGTCCTTTGATGATATTGGCAGCCTTTCTGCAGCAATAAATGGAGTCCATAGAAGGCAGGTTGGTTTTGTTGATGTTCTGGGCTGTGCGCACAACCTTCCGTAGTTTTTTTCCAGTCCTGGGAAGAGAGGTGCTGTATCAGTCTGTTATGCAATTGGACAGAATGCTTTCTATGGTGCATCACAGCGCCAGGGACCTGGGTTCAATTCCAACCTCGAGTGACTGTCTGTGTGGAGTTTGCACATTCTCCCTGTATCTGCATGGGTTTCCTCTGGGTGCTCCGCTTTCCTCCCACAATCTGAAGATGTGCAGATCAGGTGAATTGGCCATGCTAAATTGTCCATAGTGTTAGGTGCATTAGTCAGGGGTAAATATAGGGTAGGGTAATGGGTCTGGGTAGGTTACTCTCTGGAGGGTTGGTGTGGACTTGTTGGGCTGAAGGGCCTGCTTCCATACTGTAGGGAATCTAATCTAATCTAATCTGTAAAAGTTGGTGAAGGCTCTAATGGACATGTTGAATTTCCTAACCCACCTGAGGAAGAAGAGGCATTGTTGTGCCTTCTTGACCATCGCATCTACATGGGAAGTCCTGGATAGATTGGTCGGTTATCGTCACTCCAAGAAACATGACACTGTCAATCCTCTCAACCTCAGCTCTATTGATGTGGATGGGGTTGTGTTTCCCTCCATTCTTTCTGAAGTCAATGATCGGTTCTTTTGTTTTACCGACATTGAGACATTTGTTATCATTGCATCACAATACAAAGCAATCTATCTTCTTTCTGAATTTTGACTCATAATTGTTTGATATCCATCCTATCAGCAAACTTGTATATGGTGTTTGTTTGGAATTTGGCTACACAGTCGTGGGAGTACAGTAGGGGTCTGAGAACACAGTCTTGGGCGGGCTTCAGTATTAAGGGTTATTGTGGAGGATGTGCAATTGTCTACTTTCACTGATTTCTCTCTATGGGTTAAGAAGTTAAGGATCCAGTTGCAGAGGGTGGAGGCAAGACCTAGGTCTAGGATGTTTGAGATTAATTTGAAGGGGATGATGGCATTGAAGGCGAAGCTGGGATTCATGAGTAGGAATCTGACGTAGGTGTGCTCATTATCCAGATATTCCAGAGAGGAGTGTAGGGCTAATGAAAATGGCATCTGCTATGGACCTGTTACGTTGCAGGGATTTGAGGCATGCTGGGAGGCTCAAGTTGATGATAGCCATGACCAGCCCCTCAAGGCACTTCAAGATTATGAAGGTTGGAGCCACTGGGCTGCAGTCATTAAGGCACATGTGCTTTCTTTAGTACTGGGATGATTGTGGTCATCTTGAAGCGGGTGGGAACTTTGGCTTGTAGGAAGGAGAGGTTGAAGATGCCAGTCAATACCTCCGTCAACTGGTCCACACAGGACCTAAGTGTGCAGCTGGGGATTCCGTCCAGGTCCATAGCTCTCCTTGGGATGACTCTCAAGAAGAGAGTTGGGGAACACCTGGATTGACACTTTTGGCATGCAGTCTTCCACACACTTGCTAATGGAGTTCGTGACGGAGGTGGTGTATTCATCTAAGTTGTCAGCTGAATTCTTGAATGTGGTCCAGTCCACCGATTCCAAGCAGTCCCAGAGAAGCTCTTCCGCTGTCGCAGACCAGCATTGTACCACTTTCAATGAAGGATCCTCAGTTTCAGCTTCTGCTTATAAGCTAGGCGGAGGAACACAGTAATGAGATTGGATTTTCCGAAGTGTGGGAGGGGAATGGACCAGTAGACGTCTCTGATGGTTGTGTAGCAGTGATCCAGGATAATTGGTCCTGTCGTGCGGCAGGAGATGTGTTGGTATTTTGGCAGCACTCTCTTGATGTTGGCCTGGTTGACTTTGCTGGCCATGATGAGTAAGGCCTCTGGGAATTTCATCTCTAGAATATTTGTGGCAGTGTAAATTTCATCCAGAGCATTCTTCACATCTGCCTAGGGTGGTATGTAGACTGCTATCAGGATGGCAGAGGTAAACACATGCAGCAGATAAAAGAGTCAGCATTTTATTGTAATGTATTCCAGGTCTGGAGAGCGGTGCCTCACCAGGGTCGCCATGCCTGAGTACCAGGAAATGCTGATTAGGAAGCATACCCATACACCCTTTGCTTTATCCGAAAATGCTGTGCGGTCATGCGATGTATTAAGAACCCCTCAGCTTCCAAGGCATAGTCAAGTATAGCAGGAGTGAGTCGTGTCTCCGTAAAACAGAGCACACAGCAGTCTCTCAGTTCTCTCTGGAAGGTAAGTTTCGATCGGAGTTCATCTATTTTATCTTCAACAGCTTGGACCTGCAATAGCTGACCTTTCAATATGTAATCAGACCCTTTGAACCTAGAAGGTGTCACCAGTGATGAGAATATTGGTCACACTCACCACCCACAAATCATGGAACTCAAGCAGCATATTGCTTTCAGGGGTAATGAGCTGAGAAATGTGTGTGCGGATTAGTTAAATTATCCCAGTGGCATGCAATGCCTTGCAAGACATCTGACACCATATTGTAACTTCAAAAAGGCGTAATCTGCCTCACGTCTCTAGGCAATAATAAATACGTGGAAGTGCCGGTGTTGGATGATGGTGTACAAGGTCAGAAGTAACAGCACCAGGTTATAGTCCAACAGGTTTATTTGAAATCATAAACTTTCGGAGCATTATTCCTTCGTCTGTGATTTCACCTGACAAAGGCACAATGCTCCAAAAGCTTGTGATTTCATATAAACTTGTTGGATTATAACTTGATGTCATGTGAGCTTTGACTTTAACAACAATCAAATATATCAAGGCTACAAAGAGGGTGTGGGGAAATTGAACTTACTGAGTTCTCCAAAAAGAGCCAGAATGAACTTGATGAATCAAAGAGCCTGTTTTCATGTTGCAAGGAACTCAATCTATAAGCAAACTAGAAAACAAACCCACAGTGAACTGAGATTTCACTGCACAGCTAAAAAATTGGCAAGTGGAAACTAAATGAATTATAACTTGCACAGATACTTGGAAAGGAAGTATTCACAGAGCCATGATGAAAGTGTTTGAATGTCAGGCAAATTAGACAGCTCTTTCAAAGAGTTGGTATTGGCATTATAGCCCGAGATGCCTCTTTCCTTACTTGAAATCTTTTTGGATCTATGAAAACAAAATGCGAGGTCTCCTTAGAATGGTCTCAATTACTGAAATTGTGCGCATCTATGTGGTTATCGGCTCTCCTACCTCTCACTCCTTTTCTGATTGTTTATGTATTCAATTGCCATGACTTTTCCTTCACTTGTTGCTGACTGACCTATGATCCCTTGAGAAACACTGGGGAACATATTGTTATATCGGTGAGCACAGCAAGTCCACTTTGTTATTTCAGTGAGAGATGCTTCATTTCAGACCACGTACTTTTGTTTGTCTGTTCTCTGACGTAGGAGGTTGAGCATACAACATGCACCAGTTTAGAACTGTGTGAGAGAGAGACTCAGGAACAAATCCAGTGTTCTAAATAATTTACATTGGCAATGGTTTGTTTTTTTTCCTATTTGCATCTTCATCAATCCAGTTCCTCAGGAATCGGTTTGTGAAATCTTACTAAGTGTAGTTTACCTCATGATTGACCCCATGACATATTTAATGGAGTAAAATAGCACAAGGTGCTTCACAGGACTATGACCACACATGATCTGACTCCAAGTCACATCAGAGTACATGAGAACAGATACTTAAAACATTTGTTAAAGTGTTTGGTTTTAAAGAGAGTTAGAACGGATAGTGTGAAGCAGAGGCAATTCGAAATTTCCCAAGATTTGGGCCAATGCAGCTGAAGACAAAATTCCCAATTGTGGAGTAATAAAAAGAAAGGAACACTCAAAGGGTGAGTACTAGGCAATTTCAGATAGCTTGGAAGGCTGTTCGATTAGAAAGACTTCAGAAAGAGAGAGTGGAGGGACAGGATTTAGAAACAAGGATTAAAATAAGATACTGCTAAATTAAGGATAAATGTAGAGAAAAGGCCCTGTTGTCTACCTACTGCACTAACAAAATCCAACTCTATACCTATACTCGTCCGACTTTCCTACACAAGTTCCACAGCCTTGAATGTTATGACAACTTAAGTGTTCATCCAAGTACTTTTTGAATGTTGTCAGGTTTCCTGCCTCAACTACCCTCCTGGGCAGTGCATTTAACACCTCGCCACCCTCTGGGTAAGAAATATTTTCCTCAATTTTTTTAAGGTCTAAATACTACACAACAGTAGTTAGCGAATTTTGAGAAGATTTGTAGCTTAGGTTGAGGTTCTGGATGTAGGTTTGCTCGCTGAGCTGGAAGGTTCGTTTTCAGATGTTTCGTCGCCATACGAGGTAACATCTTCAGTGAGCCTCCAAATGAAGCACTGGTGGTGTAGCCCGCTTTCTATTAATATGTTTGAGTTTCCTAGGGTTGGTGATGTCATTTCCTTTGGTGACACAATTTCCTATGGCGATGTCATTTCCTGTTCCTTTTTCTCAGGTGGTGGTAAATGGAATCCAAGTCAATATGTTTGTTGATAAGAGTTCTGGTTGGAATGCCATGCTTCTAGGAATTCTTGTGCGTGCCTCTGTTTGGCTTGTCCTAGTATAGATGCGTTGTCCTAGTTAAAGTGGTGTCCTTCCTCATCCGTATGTAAGGATACTAGTGAGAGAGGGTCATGTAATTTTGTGGCTTGTTGATGTTCATGTATCCTGGTGGTTAAGTTTCTGCCTGTTTGTCCAATGTTGTGTCAGCAAGCAAACCTACATCCCTTATCAATGTAGTATTTTCCTCCATCCCTCCTCCTCTAACCAAAAAAAAGTGGAGGGGTAGAGAGAGTAGTATTGCAAAATTTGTTGGTAGCAGACTAAGAAATGAGGCTTTGGCTTCAGAGAACAGCAGCTCAGTTAAAAAGTACAGGTAAGCTCAGGTAAAGTTTTGTTAACAATCTTTTTTTAGTTTTACAGCAGTCAAGATGGTAGTTAGGGCAGTCACATGTTCATCCTGCAGGATGTAGGAGCTCAGGGAGACTTCCATCATCCCTGATGACTACACTTGTGGGAAGTGCACCACAAGTGGGGAGACCATGTCAGGGAGCTGGAACTGGATGCACTCAGGATCATCCGAGATGCTGAACGTTTCATAGATAAGAGTTTCAGTGATATGGTCACACTGAAGGTGCAAGCAGAGAGTAACTGGGTGACCACCAGGAAAGGTGTAGGCGAAGAGTGAATGTAGAACAAAGGGCCGTAACGCTCTTCGGTCCTCGATATTGTGCTGACCTTTCACCTTACTCTAAGATCAAACTAACCTACATACCCTTTGTGAACCAGATTAGTTCTTTCAATATCAACGACAGTTACACAACAATGGAAATAGGAGGCTGGAAGAACATAGCAAGCCAAGCTTGAAGAATGTTTTGGTGTAACCCTTCGTCAGGACTGTGATGGGTGTAAAGGGAGCTGCAGATAATGGGGGTGGGAGTTTAGATGGGGTATGGGCTGAGTGGTGAACATGTTCACAGCACACAAATGACTGACCTCCTGCCCTCCCTCTCTCTCCCCACACTTTTCCTGGAGTTCTACATAGGGGTGAACCCTAAACCCCCTTCCCCAGATATTCTGTCGAATATTGTCCTGTACAGGACAGAGGTGGAACTTGTCAAAAAGTTATGTCTGTCTGTTTGTGTGTGTGCTATTTGGAGACTTACCCCACAAAGGCAGCAGCAGCCATACTGTTGGTATCCACTCCAGCTGCCCCAGAACAGGGAGCAGACTTAACAGAAATCTATGAGCCCCAGAGGAGAGGCATTGAATTGATTAACCGAATAATCAATTATCCGAAAGAAATAGCGCCAGCCCATCGAGGTTCCTCTGTATTCCCTTCCTATTCATGTATTTATCCAGGTGCTTCTTGAATGCTGCTATTGTGTCTGCTTCCATCACCTCCTCGAGCAGGACGTACCAGACACTCACCATCTTTTCTGTAAAAAACTTGCCTTGCACATCCCTTTTAAACATCTCCCCCATCAACATCTTGAACCTGTGTCCCCAAGTAATTGATCCCTCTGCTCTGGGAAAAAGCCTCATACTTTGCTCTCCATTTATGCCTATCACAATCTTATAAATTTCTATCAAGTCGCCCCTCAGCCTTCTGCGCTCCAGTGGCCCTGTTGGTGAGGAATGATGTTCAGTCCCTTGCGAGGAGGACATAGAATCAGGAGATGTAGAGTCAATATGGATAGAGCTGAGAACTTCTAAGGGTAGATAGACCCTAATGGGAGTTATCTACAGGCCCCCAAGCAATAATCTGGATGTAGGGTTTAAGTTGAATAAGGAGTTGAAATTGGCCCGTCGCAAAGGTATTACAACAGTTGTTATGGGGGATTTCAACATGCAGGTAGACTGGGAGAATCAGGATGATACTGGACTCCAGGAAAGGGAATTTGTGGAGTGTCTCTGAGATGGATTCTTAGAACAGCTTGTACTGGAGCCTACCAGGGAGAAGGCAATTCTGCATCTGGTGTTGTATAACAAACCGGATTTGAGCAGGGACCTCAAAGTAAAGGAGCAGTTAGGAGGTAGTGACCATAATAAGTTTTAATCTGCAATTTGAGAGGGAGAAGGGAGAATTGGGAGTGTCAGTATTGTGCAGTGGAGCTATGAAGGAGGGGCTGGCCAAAGTTCAATGATTCAATATCCTAGCAGAGATGGCAGTGGAACAACAATGGCAGGTATTTCTGGATATAATGCAGAAGGTGCAGGATTAGTTCATTTCAAAGAGGAAGAAAGATCCAAAGGGGAGGCAGGGGTGGCCATGGCTGATGAGGGAAGTTAAGGACTGTATGAAGATAAAAGAGAAGTATAACATAGCAAAGATCAGCTGGAGGGCTGGGAAACTTTTAAAGAGTAACAGAGGATAACTAAAAATGCAATACACAGAGAAAAAATGAGGTATGAAGGCAAACTGGCCAAAAATATAAAGGAGGTGAAGGAAAAGAAAAAAAATGGTTAAGACTAAAATTGGCCCCTTGAAGACAAAATTTATTATGGGGAACAAGGAAATGGCAGAAGTGTTGAAAAGGTACTTTGGATCTGTCTTCACTGGGGAAGACACAAGCCATCTCCCAGATGTAATAGTGGCTGAAGGACCTAGATCAATGGATGAACTGAAGGGAATTTATATTAGGCAGGAAATTGTATTGGATAGACTGTTAGGTCTGAAGGCTGATACGTCCCCGGGACCTGATGATCTGCATTCCAGGGTACTTAAAGAGGTGGCTCTAGAAATCTGAATGCATTGGTAAGCATTTTCCAACGTTCTATAGATTCAGGATCAGTTCCTGCGGATTGGAGGGTGGCTAATGTTGTCCAACTTTTCAAGAAAAGGGGAGAGAGAAAACAGGGAATCATAGACCAGTTAGCCTGACGTCAGTGATTGGAAAGATGCTGGAGTCAATTATAAAAGATGAAATTATGTCTCATTTGGATAGCAGATATGTTCAGTCAGCATGGATTTATGAAGGGGAAATAGTGCTTGACTAATCTTCTGGAATTTTTTGAGAATGTAACTCTGAAGACGGACAAGGGAGATCCAGTGGATGTAGTGTACCTGGACTTTCACAAAGCCTTTGATAAAGTCCCACATAGGAGATTAATGGGCAAAGTTAGGACACATGGAAATGGGGACAAAATACTGACTTGGATTGAAAATTGGCTGGCTGACAGGAAGTAGAGTCGTGATAAACAGGTCCCTTTCAGAATGGCAGGCGGTGACCAGTGGGGTACCACAAGGTTTGGTGCTGGGACTGCAGCTGTTTACAATATACATTAATGATATAGATGACGGTATTAAAAGTAATATTAGCAAATTTGCTGATGACACTAAGCTGGGTGGCAGGGTGAAATGTGAGGAGGATGTTATGAGAATACAGGGTGACTTGGACAGGCTAGGTGAGTAGAAGGATGCATGGCAAATGCAGTTTAATGCGGATAAATGTGTGATTATCCACTTTGGTGGCAAGAACAGGAAGGAAGATTACTATCTAAATTGAGTCAAGTTAGGTAAAGGGGAAGTACAACGAGATCTAGGTGCTCTTGTACATCAGTGAATGAAAGCACGCATGCAGGTACAGCAGGCAATGAAGAAAGCTAATGACATACTGGCTTTTATAACAACAGGAATTGAGTATAGGAGCAGAGAGGTCCTTCTGCACCAGGGCCCTGGTGAAACTGCACCTGGAGTATTGTGTGCAGTTTTGGTCTCCAAATTTGAGGAAGGACATTCTGGCTATTGAGGGAGAGCAGCGTAGGTTCAAAAGGTCAATTCCCGGAATGGCGGGACTATCATATGTTGAAAGATTTGCGCGACTGGGCTTATATCCATGAGTTTAGAAAGATGAGAGGGGATCTGATTGAGACGTATAAAAGGATTAAAGGATTGGATGCTCTGGAGGCAGGAAGCATGTTTCTACTGATGGGTGAGTCCAGAACCAGAGGACACAGTTTAAAAATAAAGGGTAGGCCATTTAGAACAGAGTTGAGGAAAATTTCTTCACCCAGAGAGTGGTGGACATATGGAATACTCTGCGCCAGAAGGCAGTGGAGGCCAGATCTCTGGATACTTTCACACCTCTTAAAGATAGTGGAATCAAGGGTTATGGGGATAAGGCAAGAACAGGATACTAATTGTAGATGATCAGCCATGATCATAATGAATGGTGGTGCTGGCTCAAAGGGCTGAATGGCCTACTTCTGCACCTATTGTCTATTGTCAAGTCTTTGTTGTCTAATCTAACCTTTCTTCAGAGCTAAAAGTCCATGTATGAGGTAACATCCTAGTAAACCCTTTCCAAAGCATCTACATTGTTCTGGTAGTGTCTTGACTAGAACTGTACACAATATTCCAAGTGTGGCCTAATTAAAGTTCTATACAGTTGCAGCATAACTTGCCTATCCTTTTATTCAATTCACCTTCCAAAGAAGGCAAGCATGTTATGGCCTTTTTTACAACCTAGTCAACCTGCGTTGCCACCTTCAGTGATCTGTGAACCTGCACACCCAGATCCTTCTGCAAATCAATACGCCCAAGGGTTCTACCATTCACTGTATAATTTCCACTGTACTTGACCTTCCAAAGCACATCACCTCACATTTGACTGGATGAAACTCCATCTGCCATTTTTCTGCCCATGTCTCCAACAGATCTCAAAAGTGTGAAGATAGGTAAGTCATCTGGGCCAGATGGGATTTATCATACGATTCTCTGGGAAGCCAGGGAGGAGACTGCAGACCCTTTGGCTTTGATCTTTATGTCATCATTATCTACAGGTATAGCGCCAGAAGAGGATATTGTTGTTCCTTTCTTCAAGAGGGGGAGTAGAGACAACTCTGGTAATTATAGACAAGTGAGCCTTGCTTCAGTTGTGGTAAAATGTTGGAAAAGGTTACAAGAGATAGGATTTATAATCATATAGTAAGGAATAAGTTGAGTCATGGTTTTGTGAAAGGTAGGTCATGCCTCAAAAATTTTATTGAGTTCTGTGAGATGGTGACCAAACACGTGGATGAGGGTAAAGCGGTTGATGTGGTGTATATGGATTTCAGTAAGGCGTTTGATAAGGTTCCCCATGGTAGGCTATTGCAGAAAATACAGAGGCATGGGGTTAAGGTTGATTTAATGGTTTGGATCAGAAATTGGCTGGCTGAAAGGTGGCAGAGGGTGGTAGTTGATGGGAAATGTTCATCCTTCAGGATCTATTAAATGACTGTTCGTCATTTTAACAAATGACCTGGATGCGGGCACAGAAGGATGGGTTAGTAAATTTGCAGATGACGCAAACGTTGGTAGAGTTGTGGATAGTGCCGAAGGATGTTGTGGGTTACAGAGGAACAAAGATAAGCTGCAGAGCTGAATTGAGAGGTGGCAAATGGAGTTTAATGCAGAAAAGTGTGAGGTGATTCACTTTGGAAGGAGCAACAGGAATAAGAGTACTGGGCTAATGGTAAGATTCTTGGTAGTGTAGATGAACAGAGAGATCTCCGTGTCCATGTACATAGATCCCTGGAAGTTTCCACCCAGTTTGACAGGGTTGTTAAGAAGGCACAGGGTGTGTTAGCTTTTAGTGGTAGAGGGTGTGAATTTCAGAATCATGAGGTCAAGTTGCACTTGTAAAAAATCCCTGGTGCCGCTGCACTTACTGCGTACAGTTCTGATCACTGCATTATCAGAAGGATGTGGAAGCTTTGGAAAGGGTTCAGAGGAGATTTACTAGGATGTTACCTGGTATGGAGGGAATGTCTTATGAGGAAAGGCTGAGGGACTTGAGGCTGTTTTCGTGAGAGAGAAGAAGGTTGAGAGGTGACTTAATTGAGACATATATGATAATCAAGGGTGAGATAGGGTGGACAGTGAGAGCCTTTTTCCTCGGATTGTGATGGCTCGCACAAAGGGACATAGCTTTAAATTGAGGGTGATAGAAATAGGACAGATGTCAGAAAGTAGTGAGGCGTAGAATGGCCTGCCTGCAACAGCAGTCAATTCACCAACTTTCAGGGCATTTAAATGGTCATTGGAAAGACATATGGATGGAAATAGAACAGTATAGGTTAGATGGGCTTCATATTCATATTAAGCTAACCTTAAACACTAGGGACATGTCAGGTAAGCATCTCTTTTTTACTTTGTGATAAGGGACTAGCAGGGATGGCAGTGCAGAGAGAGCAATGTTCCTCCTGCATGACGTTTGAGGTCAGGGATGCCATTAGTGTCCCAAACAAGTACATCTGCAGGAAGTGCACCCAACTCTCGCTTCTCCAAGTCCATGTTAGGGAACTAGAGCGGGAGCTGGATGAACTTCGGATCATTTGGTAGGCAGAAGCTGTGATAGATAGGAGTTCCAGGGAAGTAGTTACTCCGAGGCAAGAAGAAAGCTGGGTGACTGTTCGAAAGGGGATAAAACAGTCAGTGGAGGGATCTCCTCTTATCGTTTCAGTGAAAAACATGTATACCGTTTTGGATACTGTTGAGCGTGATGACTTACTGTTGAGGGGCCAAGCAGTGAGGCCCAGGTCTCTGACACAGAGCCTGTTCCTGTTGCACAGAAGGGAAAGAGGGAAAGGAGGAGAGTGTTAGTCATTGGGGACTCAATAGTTAGAGGCTCAGATAGGTTTGTTGGAATTGAACGAGACTCACAGTTGGTGTGTTGCCTCCCAGGTGCCAAGGTCCGTGACATCTAGGATCATATCTTTGGGGTCCTGAAGGGAAAGGGTGACCAGCCTCAAGTCGTTGTCCATGTAGGTACCAATGACATAGGTAGAAAGAGGGATAGGGATGTAAGGCAAGATTTCAGGGAGCTAGGGTGGAAGCTGAGAGCTAGAACAAACAGAGTTGTTATCTCTGGTTTGTTACCCGTGCAACGTGATCGCGAGGCAAGGAATAGGGAAAGATATCAGCTGAAATGTGGCTGCAAGGATGGTGCAGGAGGGAAGGTTTCAGGTTTTCGGATAATTGGGGCTCATTCTGGGGAAGGTGGGACTTATACAAACAGGATGGTCTTACTCGAACCAGAGGGGTACTAATGTCCTGGGTGGGAAATTTGCTGGTGCTATTTGGGTGGGTTTAAACTAGCTCAGCAGGGGGATGGGAACCGGAGGTGTAATTGCAGTGCACAGGAGGATGAGAGTAGGAAGGACAGGGACAGGATTTCACGGTCACAGGAATATTATGCAGACAGCAAACTGGTTTGAAGTTTGTCTACTTCAACTCCAGAAGTATCTGAAAAAAGGTAGGTGAGCTTGCAGCATGGATAGGTACCTGGGACTTCGATGTTGTGGCCATTTCAGAGACATGGATAGAGCAGGGTGAGGAATGGATGTTGCAGGTTCCAGGGTTTAGAACTTTCATTAAAAACGGGCAAGGCAGTAAAAGAGGTGGAGGCGTGGCCTTGTTAGTCAAAGACAGTATAACGGTGGCTGACAGAAATTTTGATGGGGACTCGTCTACTGAGGTAGTGTGGGCTGAGGTTAGAAACAGGACAGGAGAGGTCACACTGCTTGGAGTATTTTATAGGCCTCCGCAGAGTACCAGGGAGGTGGAAGAGAGGATTAGCAAAATTATTCTGAGTAGGAGTGAAAGGAACAGGGTGGTCATTATGGGGGACTTTAACTTCCCCAACATTGACTAGAAATGTTATAGCTCTAGTATGTCAGATGGATCAGTTTTTGTTCAATGCCTACAGGAGGGTTTCCTGACACAGTATGTCGAAGGGCCGACAAGAGGGGAGGCCACATTAGATCTGGTGCTTGGTAATGAACCAGGCCAGGTGTTTGACTTAGTTGTAGGTGAGCACTTTGGAAAGAGTGTTCATAATTCAGTTATGTTTAGTTTAGCGATGGAAAGGGATAGGTACATGTCACAAGTCAAGAGTTATTGATGGGGCGAGGGCAATTATAATACGATTAGGCAAGAATTAGGATGCATGGAATGGGGTAGCGAAATGCAGGGGATGCAGACAATCGAAATGTGGAGCTGGTTTAAGGAACAGATATTGCTTGTCCTTGATAGGTATGCCCCTGTCAGGCAGGCAGGAAGTGATAAGGTAAGAGAACCATGGTTTACTACAGAAATTGTTAAGAAGAAGAAGGAGGCCTATGTGTTGATAAGGCAAGATGGTACAGATGAGGTGATGGAGAGTTACAGATCAGCTGGGAAGGATTTAAAGAGAGAGTTAAGAAGAGCAAAGAGAGGACACGAGCAGTCTTTATCAAACAGAATAAAGGAGAACCCTAAAGCTTTCTATAGAATTTGAGGAATAAAAGGATGATTAGGGTAGGAATAGGGCCAGTCAAAGACAGAAGTGGGAAGTTGAGTGTGGACCCTGTAGAGATCGGAGAGGTGCTAAATGAACATTTCTCATTGGTGTTCACTCAGGAAAAGGAGAATATTGTAGAGGAAAGGAATGAAATAAGAGATATTAGAATAGAAAGAATCGAAGTGAGTTACGAACAGGTGTTAGCAATTCTACAAGGAGTGAAAGTAGACAAGTCCCCTGGGCCAGATGGGATTTATCTAAGGATTTTCTGGGAAGCTAAAGAGGAGATAGCAGGGCCTTTGGCATTGATATTAGAGTTGTCATTGTCTACAGGTTTAGTACCTGAGGACTGGAGGATTGCAAATGTTGTGCCCTTGTTCAAGAGGGGCAGCAGAGATGGCCCAGGTAATTAGAGACCATGAGCCTTCCTTCTGTTGTAGGAAAGCTTTTGGAAAGGATTGTAAGAGATAAGATTGAAAATCATCTAGCAAGCAACAATTTGATTTCAGATAGTCAGCATGGTTCGTCAAGGGCAGGTCGTGTCTCACAAACCTCATTGAGTTTTTTGAGAAGGTGACCAAGCATGGAGATGAGGGTTGGGCAGTTGACGTGGTATACATGAACTTCAGTAAAGCCTTTGATAAGGTTCCACATGCTAGGCTGATGGAGAAAATGCAGAGGCATGGGATTGAGGGTGATTTAGCATTTTGGATCAGAAACTGGCTTTCTAAAAGAAGGCAGCGAGTGGTGGTTGATGGAAAATATTCAGTCTGGAGTCCAGTTACCAGTGGTGTGTCACAAGGATCTGTTTTGGGAACCACTGCTGTTTGTCATTTTTATAAATGACTTAGACGCAGGCATAGGTGGATGGATTAGTAAATTTGCAGACGACACTAAAGTCGGTGGAGTAGTGGACAGTTTGGAAGAATGTTACAGGTTGCAGGGGGACTGAGATAAACTGCAGAATTGGGCTGAGAGGTGGCAAATGGAGTTCAATGCAGCTAAGTGTGAGGTGATTCGCTTTGGGAAGAATAACAGGAAGGCAGAATACTGGGTCAATGGAAAGATTCTTGGTAGTGTGGATGTGCAGAGGGATCTTGGACTCCATGTGCATAGATCTCTGAAAGTTGCCACCCAGGTGGATAGTGCTGTTAAGAAGGCATAAGGTGTGTTAGGTAGAGGGATTGAGGGATTGAGTTCCGGAACCGCAATATCATGCTGCAACTATACAAAACGCTAGTGTGGCCACACTTGGAATATTGTGTACAGTTCTGGACGTCCCATCACAGGAAGGATGTGGAAGCATTGGAAAAGGTGCAGAACAGATTTACCAGGACGTTGTCTGGTCTGGAGGGAAGGTCTTACGAGGAAAGGCTGACAGACTTGGGTCTGTTCTCATTGGAAAGAAGGCGGCTAAGGGGGGATTTGATAGACACAAATAAGATGATCAGAGGATTAGATAGGGTAAGCAGTGAAAGACTTTTTCCTAGGATGATGACGTCAGCTTGTACGAGGGGGCATAACTACAAGTTGAGGGGTGATAGATTTAAGACAGATGTCAGAGGCAGGTTCTTTACGCAGAGAGTGGTAAGGGCGTGGAATGCCCTACCTGCTAATGTAGTCAACTCAGCCACATTAGGGAGATTTAAACAAGCCTTGGATAAGCATATGATGATTTTGGGATAGTGTAGGGGGACGAGCTGAGAATAGTTAGGTCAGCGCAACATCGAGGGCGAAGAGTCTGTTCTGCACTGTAATGTTCTATGTTCTATCTCCTGCTGTATCTTCCTCATTATGCACAACTCCACCAATATTTATATTGTCCACAAACGTACTAATTAGACCAGCCACGTTTTCCTCAGAATCATTTATGTCGACCACAAACAGCAGAGGTCCCAGCATTGATCCAAGAAACATAGAAAATTTACAACCCAGGAACAGGCCATTCGGCCCTCCAAACCTGAGCCGATCCAAATCTCCTGTCTAAACCTGTCGCCCAATTCCTAAGCATCTGTACCCCTCTGTTCCCTACCTACTCATGCATCTATCCAGACACATCTTAAATGAATCTACCGTGTCTGTCTCTACTACCTCTGCTGGCAACACGTTCCAGACACCCACCACCCTCTGTGTAAACTACATGCCACGTGTATCCCCCTTCAACTTTTCACCTCTCACTTTGAAAGTGTGACCTCTCATTACCTAATCCTTCACCCTGGGAAAAAGCTTATCTCTATCTACCCTGTCTACACCCTTCATGATTTTGAAGACCGCAATCAGGTCCCCCCCAACCTCCTTTTTTCTAATGAAAACAATCCTAACCTACTCAACCTCTCTTCATAGCTAGCACCTTCCATAACGGGCAACATCCTCATTAGCCTTCTCTGCACCCTCTCCAAAGCATCCGCATCCTTTTGATAATGTGGCAACCAGAACTGTACACAGTATTCTAAATGCAGCCAAACCAAAGTCTTGGACAATTTCATCATGACCTGCCAGCTCTTATACTCAATATCCCATCTGATGAAGGCAAGCATACCATATGCCTTCTTGACCATTCTATCCACCTGTGCAGCAACCTTCAGGGACCTGAACTCCCAGATCTCTCTTCTCATTAACTTTTCCCAAGGCTCTTCTGTTCACTGTATTCTTCACTCTAGAATTAGACTTCCCAAAATGCATCACCTCACATTTGCCTGGATTGAAAGCTCCGCCCAACTCTCAGTATATCCTCCTGTATTCTTTGACAGTTCCTCATGCTTTCTGCTACTCCATCAATTTTCATGTCATCTCCAAACTTGCTGATCATACCAACAGTGCCCTCTTCCAGATCATTTATGTCTATCACAAACAACAGTGGCCCCAGAACTGATCCCTGTGGAACACCACTGGTCACCTTTCTCCACTACTACTCTCTGTCTCCTGTTGCTTGACCAGTTCTTTATCCACCTAGCTGGAACACCCTCTACACCGTGTGACTTCAATTTCTCTATTAGTTTACTATGGGGAACCTTATCAAACGCCTTACTAAAGTCCATGTATATGACATCAACAGCCCTCCCTTCATCTATCAACTTGGTCACTTCCTCAAAGAACTCTATTAAGTTGGGAAGGCATGATCTCCCCTGAACAAAACCATGTTGCCTATCACAGATAAGCTCATTCTTTTCTAAATATAAATAGTACTGAGGGATAAAATCTTTCTCCAGCAACTTCCCCACCGCTGACATCAGGCTCACTGGTCTGTAGTTACCCGGAATATTCCCATTACCCTTCTTGTACTGGGGGACAACATGAGCAACCCTCCAGTCCTCCGGCATCTCACCTATGTTTAAGGATGCCACAAAGATATCAGTTAGTGCCCAAGCTATTTCCTCTCTCGCCTCCCTCAGCAACCTGGGATAGATCCCATCTGGTCCTGGGGATCTGTCCACCTTAATAACCTCTAGCCTACCCAACACATCTACCCTACTTCTGTCAATGTGATCCAGACTAATCAAACTTCTATCTCTAATCTCAAGATTCATCATGTCTTCTCCTCAGTGAACACTGATGCAAAGTAATCATTCAGAATCTCACCCATTCTCTCAGCTTCGACACACAGCCTTCCTTCATTATCCTTTAGTGGACCAATCCTTTCTCCAGTTACCCGCTTACTTCTTATATGAGAATAAAAGGCTGTGGGATTCTCCTTAATTCTGCTCGCTAAAGCTTTTTCATGACCCCTTTTAGTCGCTTGATTCCTCTTTTAAGACTGGTCCTATCCTTCCGATATTCCTCCAGGGCTCATTCTGTTCTTAGTTGCCTGGACCTTATGTACTCTTCCCTTTTCCTCTTGGCTAGTCGTACAATTTCTCCTGTCATCCACAGTTCATGAATCTTGCCTTTCCTATCTTTTGTTTTCAACTGGACCTGCCTATCCTGCACTATCTTTAACCTATCTTTGAAAGCCTCCCACATATCAAATGTGGACTTCCCTTCAAATAGCTGTGTCCAATCCACATTTCCCAGCTCTTTCCTAATTTTGATATAATTGGTCTTGGCCTAGTTTCATACTCTTTCCTTAGGACCACTTTCATCTTTGTCTATGAGTATTTTAAAACTTACAGAATTGTGGTCACTGTTCCCAAAGAAATCCCCCACCGCAATTTCTACCACTTAGCTTGGCACATTCCCTAACACCAGGTCAAATATGACCTTTCTCCTTGTCGGACTATTGACATACTGCTCTTGAAAACTCTCCTGGATGCTTCTTACAAATTCTACCCCATCCTGACCTCTGATACTAAGTGTATCCCAGTCAATGTTGGGAAAATTAAAATCTCCCATCACCACTACCCTATTGCCTCTACATGTTTCCATAATCTGTTTACCTACTTGTTCTTCTCCCTCTCGCTCACTGTTGGCAGGCCTGTAATATAACCCCAACAATGTAACTGCATCCTTCTTATTTCTTAGCTCCACCCATAATGCCTCACTCCTCAAGCCCTCCATAATATTCTCCTTTAGCACAGCCGTAATATCATCCCTGACCAGCAATGCCACTTCACCCCCAACCTTTTACTTTCCTCCTTGTCCTGTCTGAAGCTTTAATATCCTGGAACATTTAGTTGCCAATCATGCCCTTCCTTCAACCAAGTCTCTGTGATTGCATTAACGTCATACTCCCAGGCACCAATCCAAGCCCTAAGTTCATCTGCCTACCTACTATCCTCCTTGCATTAAAGTATATGCATATCAGGTCACCAGTTCTTTTGCGATCCCTGTGGAACACCACTAGTCACAGCCCTCCATTCCGAAAAATATCCTATAACTGCTTCCCTCTGTCACTTATGACTAAGCCAGTTCTGTATCCATCTTGCCAGCTCACCTCAATACTTCACCTTTTGTACCAGTCTGCCATGAGGAACCTTGTCAAAGGCTTCACTGAAGTCCACGCAGACAACATCAACAATTTTTCCCTCAATCAGTTTCGTCACCTCCATAAAAACCTCAATGAAGTTAGAGAGGCATGACCTCTTCACACAAACCATGTTGTCCATCGCTAATAAGTCCATGTGCTTCCAAAAGCATATAGATCATGTGCCCAAGAATCCTTTCCAATAATTTCCCTATTACCAGTGTAAGGCTCAGAGGCCAGTAATTTCTTGCATTATCCTTGATGCCCTTCTTAAACAATGAGACTAAATTGACAACTCTCCAGTACTCTGGGACTTCACCTGTGGCCAAACAGGAATGCAAAGATGTCTGCCAATGCTCCAGCAATTAGTTTTAAAATAGTGATGGAAAGGGATAGACCGAATCTACAAGTTAAAGCTCCAAATTGGAGAAAGGCAAATTTTGACAGTATTAGGCAAGAACTTACCGGAGTTGACTGGGGCTGATATTCACAGTTAAAGGACAGCTGGAAAATGGGAAGCTTTTGAAAAATGAGATAACAAGAGTCCGAAGACCGAATAATCCTGTTAAGGTTAAGGGTAGGTGTAGGGAATGCTTGATGACTTGAGAAATTGAGGTTTTGGTCAAGAATAAGAATAATACATACGTCAACTCCCTCAAAGAGTATAAAGGCTGTATTAAAATCACACAACACCAAGTTATAGTCCAATAGATATATTTGGAAGCACTAGCTTTCAGAGCGCTGCTCCTTCATCAGGGAGTTATGGAGTATCAGACACAGAGACAGACCCATACACTCATGCAGACTCTCTCTGATACACTCCCACATGCACCCTCTCAGACTTTAGTTTGATCAAAAACGGCATGAATACATGTAAGATTCTGTAAATCACTTTTTTAGATTAAAATCAGTCTGAACATCATGGCACAGACAGCCTCACACAGGGCATCTCACACCTTCAATGCATTATCTGAGCCAACATGGCACCTATTGTTAAAGTGCACTTGAGAATGTAACTTTAAGGAATTCTTGAATTTACATATCAAAGAACTGAAACCAATACGCCCAAACTAAAAGATGAGAGACTGAACAAACAATCCAGGTATTTTTCAATATATAATTTCAGTCACCTCACACTGTAAATTTTTGCTATAAATTCTGTGTCCTATGATCTTATACTCCACTACCACCTGATGAAGGAGCAGCACTCCAAAAGCTAGTGCTTCCAAATAAACTTGTTGGACTATTACCTGGTGTTGTGTTATTTTTAACTTTGTACACCCAGTCCAACATCGGCACCTCCAAATCAAAGACAGTAGGAGTATACTGAAGAGGGAAATCAGGAAAACAAGAAGGGGTCATGAGATAACTTTGGCAAATATATTTAAGGAGTGATTCTACAAACACATTCAGGGCAAAGGGGTAACAAGGGAGAGAACGGGGCCCCTTAAAGATCAGTGTCTAGATTAGAGTGGTGCTGGAATCCCTTACCCCTTAAAGATCAGCAAGTCCTCCTTTATCAGGACTGCAGGAAATGGGGGAGATTATAAACAAATATTTTGCATCAATGTTTACTGTAAGAAGGATATGGAACATTTAGAACATGAGGAACATCATGAACAATGTCCGTATTATAGAGAAAGTAGTGCATAAAGGTAGATAAATCCCCTACACATGCTCAGGTATACTCTGTAGGAAGCTAAGAAAGTGCTTACTGGGCCCTTGCTGACATATTTGTAACATCAATAGCCACAGGTGAGGAGCCAGAAGACTTGGGGTTGGCTAACATGATGTCACTATTTAAGACAGGTGCTAAGGAAAAGTCAGGGAACTATAGATAGGTGTGCTTGACATCTGTGGGTGGCACGGTGACACAGTGGTTAGCACTGCTGCCTCACAGCGCCAGAGCGGGTCGGATTGGACTTGTTGGGCCAAAGGGCCTGTCTCCACACTGTAAGTAATCTAATCTAATCTGTGGTGGACAAGTTGTTGGAGGGAATCCTGAAGGACAGGATTTACATGTTTTTGGAAAGGCAAGGACTGATTAGGGATAGTTAATATGGTTTTGTGTGTAGAAAATCATGTCGCACTGACTTGGTGTTAAAGTGGAGATTTTGAGACGACCTAGGGAATCCCCTGTGGACTCAGACCTGTAAAGCCTCTCTCTTGGTTTGTCCCAGAGATCGTACTCTTTGGAAGTCTGGAATAAAAACCTATTACAAAGAGTTTAGTTTTATTTTAGTCATCCCCTTTATTCACTAATAGCATCGTTGTTACAACATAACACTGATACCTATAAGCTAAACTAACTAGGTTCTAAAACCTAGAAGAGTAGGTACCAGCTCTTCAAGTGTCCCAGCAGGCTACTCTCATGTACTGATACAAAGTGGCTTCCTTTATACAAAAGTTTTTTTTAAAAATTGCATATTCTTAATTAGACAGATAACAGTGAAAGGCAATAACTCGTATGGAAGAAAAGTTAATTCACAGGTCTGTGTACGCTGCTACAGGCGTATCCTGTCTGATTAGGCGTTCTTGCCTAATCACTCCTACAGGCCCTAAGCCATTCAGCAGGTGGGAAAAACATACCCAGCCGAGTTAGGTGCCTGCTAGCGAGATGAACTCCTATCATAAAGAGGTACCAGTCTGAGCTAATTGGAGAGTTCATAAGGTAACCTTGCACAGCTCACATGTCTGATACAATTATTTTACAAAATGACTTCTTAGCAAGGAGGGCAAACATTTGACAATAAAATGGCTTCCTGACACACTGTGTCAGAATCTCTTCAATGTTAGGTTTAGAATACTTTTTAAGCTAGGAGCAGACTCCTGCTTCTTAAGCACTGAATCATTCTGTACCTGAGGCTGAGATGTTACCATAAGGCTGCATTTCAACTGACTCATTAGTCTTTGAATTAACATGCTTTGACTTCAGGGCTGTGATTCAAATTCAAATAAGACATAAGACTGATTAGTTAGAATTAACGGTGGGGCAGTCTGTAAGGTCTGTAGAGTGGTCTGCAAGAACAGCAAATAAGTCCAAGCTTCATCAATATTACCTTTTACAGAGTTTGTATTTAATAACCGGTAATGGCTACTCAATATCATTAAAAAGTCCCAAAATGAAATTAAATGCAATCCATAGCAGATAAGCACTGAGTTAGTTTTCTACTAGCTCCAACAGCCTCAGCACTAAAATGGTCTCTCTCTCTCGTGTCCTTTTGAACTCTGAAGTCAGGCATTTGTAACAGTAAAGATTTTTTTTCTCTCTGTGTCTGCCCCGCTTGCAAGGGTAATAAGAATCCATTATAATTAACAGCATCTGACCGTTAATTACAAAGCTTTTGATAGTACCAAGTTTTGTTTCAGGGTCAGATTCAAACACTGTCATTAATTTCACAAGGGAACGGCTGTGAAAGTTGTCACTTGATGTCCTGTTCACATAGACTCACGGATGCTAAGGCAAATGTTCTTAATTGCCTTCTAGCATCCTGTTATCACTTGGTGAGCCCAGATGTCCCTATCTTCTGCATTCCTTGATTCCGCCCCCCCCCCCCCCTTTTTCTGAGCCTTCCTAGCAGTCTTTTCGAGTGCAGTAATTGTGTTCTATATAATTTAGCATTACATGTTAGTCTAAATGTTTAAAGACAAGTTGTAAGGCTATAGACTTTCTCATTGGTTTGAGTTTTTTTAAGAAGTAATGAAGTAAACTGATGAGGCCAGAGTGGTGGGTGAGACTTTAGCAAGCCGTTCAACAAGGTTCCTCATGGTAGATTGTTTAGCAAGGTTAGATCACACAGAATAGAGGGAAAACTGGCTATTTGGATACAAAACTGGCTCAAAAGTAAAAGACAGACAGTGGTAGTGAAGGTTGCTTTTCAGATTGGAGGCCTGTGACCAGCGATCTGCCGCAAGGATCAGTGCTGGGTCCACTGCTTTTCATTATTTATATAAATGAATTGAATGTGAACATAGGAGGTCTGGTCAGTAAGCTTGCAGATTAATTGAATTGAATTGAATTTATTGTCACGTGTACAACGGCACAGTGAAAAACTTTGTCTTGCGAGCAATATAGGCAGATCTCACAGTTAAGTAGCATAGATAAATAAATAATAGGTAAACAGTGGCAAAAACAAAAACACAGGTCATGGTGAATGTTAAGAGTTTGAGAGTCCATTCACTATTCTAACAACAGTCGGTAGAAACTGTTTCGAAACCAGCTGGTGTGCGTGTTCAGGCTTCTGTATCTTCTCCCCAATGGTAGAGTTTGGAGGAAAACATTGTCTGATTAAATTTGGAGGTGTAGTGAACAGCGAAGAAGGTTACCTCAGAGTAAAATGGGACCTTGATCAGATGGGCCGAGAAGTGGCAAATGGAGTTTGATTAACATAAATGAGGTGCTGCATTTTAGAAATGCAAATCAGGACAGGACTTATACACTGAGCTGCCAGAGGAAGAGGTGAAGGTTGGTACAATTATATTTAAAAGGCGTCTGGATGGGTATATGAATAAGAAGGGTTTAGAAGGATATGGGCCAAATGCTGGCAAATGGTATTTGATGAATTTAGGATCGAAATTAGAAATTGCTGCAAAAGGTCAGCAGGTCTGGCAGTATCTGTGGAGAGAATCAGAGTTAACATTTTGGGTCACTTCCTCAGAACTTAATTTAGGATATCTGGTTGGCATGGATAAGTTGGACTGAAGGGTCTGTTTCCATTCTGTAAAGCTCTATGACTCTAATTGGGACTACACAAAGATAATCCAACACGAGGTTAAAACCAGTTATAAATGGTTTGGAGATGCCGGTGTTGGTCTGGAGTGTACAAAATTAAAAATCACACAACACCAGGTTATAGTCCTACATATTTATTTGGAAGCACTAGCTTTCAGAGTGCTGCTCCTTCATCAGATGATTGTGGAGAATAAGATTGTCAGACACAGAATTTATAGCAAAGGTTTATAGTGTGATGTAACTGAAATTATATATTGAAAAAGACTCAGATTGTTTATTCAGTCTCTCATCTTTTAGAACATAGAACAATACAGCGCAGAACAGACCCTTCGGTCCTCGATGTTGCGCCGACATGTGAAATATTCTCAGCTCATTCCCTGACATTATCCCATCATCATCCATGTGCTTATCCAAGGATTGTTTAAATCTCCCTAATGTGGCTGAGTTAACTACATTGGCAGGTAGGGCTTTCCACACCCTTACCACTCTGAGTAAAGAACTGCCTCTGACATCTATCTTAAATCTATCACCCCTCAATTTGTAGTTATGCCCCCTCATACAAGCTGATGTAATCATCCTAGGAAAAAGACTTTTACTGTCTACCTTATCTAATCCTCTGATCATCTTGCATGTCTCTATCAAGTTTCCTCTTAGTTTCTTCTTTCCAATGACAACAGACCCAAGTCTCTCAGCCTTTCCTCATAAGACCTTCCCTCCAGGCCAGGCAACGTCCTGGTAAATCTCTTCTGCACCTTTTCCAATGCTTCCACATCATTCTGGAAATATGGCGACCAGAACTGTACACGATATTCCAAGTGCGGCCGCACTAGCGTTTTGTATAGTTGCAGCATAATATTGCAGCTCTGGAACTCAATCCCTCTACCAATTAAACCTAACACACTGTATGCCTTCTTAACAGCACTATCAACTTGGGTGGCAACTTTCAGGGATCTGTGCACATCGAGTCCAAGATCCCTCTGCACATCCACACTACCAAGAATCTTTCCATTGACCCAGTACTCTGCCTTCCTGTTATTCTTCCCAAAGTGAATCACCTCACATTTAGCTGCATTGAACTCCATTTGCCACCTCTCAGCCCAACTCTGCAGTTTATCCAAGTCCCCCTGCAACCTGTAACATTCTTCCAAATTGCCCACTGCTCCACCAACTTTAGTGTTGTCTGCAAATTTACTAATCCATCCACCTATGCCTGCATCTAAGTCACTTTAAAAAATGACAAACAGCAGTGGTGCCAAAACTTAGATCTTGTGGCACACCACTAGCAACCGGACTCCAGCTGAATACTTTCTGTCAACCACCACTTGCTGCCTTCTTTCAGAAAGCCAGTTTCTAATCAAACGACTATGTTGGTTTCAGTTCATTCATATGTAAATTGCAAAACTTTTTTTTTAAAGTTATATTCTCAAATGCACTTTAACAATTGGTGTCATGTCGGCCCAGATAAGGTATTGAAAGTGTTAACTCTCTGTGAGGCTGTCTGTGCCACAATGGTCAGCCTGATTCTAATCTAAAATGGATTTACAGAATCTTACATGGATTCGTTCAGTTTTTGAGCAAAGTACAAATTCACCCCACAAACTTATATGTGTATGTGTGTGTGATTTGGAGGGGGGGGGGTTATGAGTGTCTGTGAGAGGGTGTGTGTGTGTGTCCGTCTGTCTGTGTGTGTGTATAGTGCAATGGGGTCACCTGTAGTGTGACATGAACCCAAGGTCCCGGTTGAGGCAATCCCCATGGGTACCGAACTTGGCTATCTTCCTCTGCTCCAAATTCTGTATCGTACAATCTTATTCTCCACTATTACCTCTTGAAGGAGCAGTGCTCCGAAAGCTAGAGCTTCTAAATAAACCTGTTGGACTATAACCTGGTGTTGTGTGAGTTGTAAATGGTAACACCTTCTTGTTCAGGAAAGCTTCAAACTCCAGGCACAAAGAAACACAAGATTGGTAAAGAAAAAAGAATGTATAAATTGCTTCACCACAATGCAAGCTCTATAATCCATAACATCCCTAACCACAAATATAGTGCAGAAATGTCTCGAATTTGGACAGATGTAACTGGTGCCCAGGTTAATGCCACAGGGGAAACTGCAGATTTCCTCAACAAGTTGGCTGAGGTTTGCTTGGGGGTCTTGTAGAAGAGTGGAGTTGTGGTCGAGGGATTCAAGAGCTGCACCTTATGAGCAATATCCAGTTCCCTGATGGTGCCTGACAGTGAGACAGGTACAGACAATAGACAATAGGTGCAGGAGTAGGCCATTCTGCCCTTCGAGCCAGCACCACCATTCATTATGATCATGGCTGATCATCCTCAATCAGTATCCTGTTCCTGCCTTATCCCCATAACCCTTGATTCCACTATCCTTAAGAGCTCTATCCAACTATTTCTTGAAAGTATCCAGAAACTTGGCCTCCACAGCCTTCTGGGGCAGAGCATTCCATACACCCACCATTCTCTGGGTGAAGAAGTTTCTCCTCAACTCTGTTCTAAGTGGCCTACCCTTTATTTTTAAACTGTGTCCTCTGGTTCAGGACTCACCCATCAGCAGAAACATGCTTCCTGCCTCCAGAGTGTCCAGTTCTTTAATAATCTTATACGTCTCAATCAGATCCCCTCTCAGTCTTCTAAACTCGAGCGTATACAAGCCCAGTCGCTCCAAACTTTCAGCTTAAGATAGTCCTGCCATTCCGGGAATTGACCTCGTGAACCTACGCTGAACTCCCTCAATAGCCAGAATGTCTTTCTGCAAGTTTGGAGACCAGCTCAGAATGCCATTGACCCAAAATTAACTGGAACTGCAATGATATCGCCTTTCAGAGAAATCAGGGAAATCATGATAACCTTAGTTGTACAAATCATGCAACTTTATTCCTCTTCGGAAAATTCTTTACCTTGGACACCTGTGGTCACTCACTGAGTTTTTCCAAGGATAAGATCAACAGATTTTTGGACAGACACACTGGAGGAGCAGTTGAAAGTGCATTTGATGTGGAAGTTAAACTGCAGTCTGACTTAAAGGCCAGGTCGGCTTTAAAAATAGCCCAAAGACTTAGTCCTGCTTGTATTTCTTATGTTCACATCCTTAGGCAAGGTTCTATCCGAGGGGAATGTCACTGCGGTGTTGATGAATATTGGTTTCCCTTAAAACTAGACCAGACGTTTGTAACTCCACAAGCAAGAGAACTTAATATAAAGATCTCAGAGAATCTCTGACTGCACCCCTCTCCAGCCCCGATCATCTCCTCTGCCCTGAAACCCTCCCAGCCACCTGAGGCTCCCTCCACATTCCTGATGCAGGGCTTATTCTCCTGCTCCTCACATGCTGCCTGACCTGCTGTGCTTTTCCAGCACCACACTCTGGACTCTGATCTCCAGCACCTGCAGTCCTCACTTTCTCCTTAGACAAAGTCCTGTGGAGTGTCACATTTAATTACCTCAAAAGAGCAATGTTATTCTAAATCCGTGGAAGAACTGCTTCATCGATCGAAACTACCAGAGTCCAGCAGTTTGAAGGTGTTGCGGGGAGGGGAACCAAGTGTCTCCGCCCAAAGTCGCAGTTAATAGGGCGAGTTAAAGTAACATCTTATCACTCCTCCCTCCGCTTTGATGAAGACTTCATTCAACAAATCACTACATTTCAGAGCAGGTGAGAGATAGTTCGACACCATGAGTGATATTCTGGATGTTTTTACAATGGGCCGGCCACGTTGAATCATTCCGCGGAGTAACGATCAAAAAAATTGGAATCGTCTGAAGAAAAAAGCAGCTGATGGGGGTTAGGAGGGATCTCACCTTGAAGTCCTCGATGAGGGAAATTGTTTCACCCTCTCATTCTCATATCGGCCGCAGCAAGTGACCTCGCCTTTCACTCAGCCATCGAGAGGCAGTTCTCGCTGTTGAGACGAACAGCCGCCTCGAGCTCCCGCCAGGTGCTCACTGTCCGTTAAACCGCCGTCTCCCTCGCGCCGGAGCCGGAGCCGGAGCTGGCACGTGGGCGGCTCGCGACGGTGGTCTCCCTGACCAGGCGACAGCACTGACACTCCGTTATCCGCCTCTCAGAGTGTGCGATGGTGAATTGTTGGAAGCAGCATCAGAAGTGTTCGAGGTGGGTCTTGTACATAGTGTGACCCTGGCTGTGTTTTGGGCAGGTTGCAATCTCTGTTTACAAACGCTGCAAAGGGCGACTCAAAAACCTCTGACACCTCATTTACAGCTTTCTCAGTTACACCTCCACGTCCTGAAGAAAAGACCGAAACAAAGACGCAGATGACAACTATTTTCTTCAATGCCTTACTCATTGCTTTAATCAATAACTTCTGGGGTTTCAACACTAAGACCAGCAGTAGGCCTTTCAGCCCATCAAGGGATGGATCATTCAGGATTCCTGACGAAGGGCTTTTGCCCGAAACATCGATTTTCCTGCTCCTCGGATGCTGCCTGACCTACTGTGCTTTTCCAGCACCACTCTAATGTTGACTTTCATCCCATCAAGGAGAAAGTGAGGACTGCAGATGCTGGAGATCAGAGCTGAAAATGTGTTGCTGGAAAAGCGCAGCAGGTCAGGCAGCATCCAAGGAGCAGGAGAATCGACGTTTCGGGCATGAGCCCTTCCTCAGGAATGAGGAAAG
>NC_057710.1:862131-865483 GCF_004010195.1 Chiloscyllium plagiosum
CTTGTCTCAGTCCCAACCCTCGAACTCAGTACCACCTTCCTAACCTGCAATCTTCTTCCTGACCTCTCCGCCCCCATCCCCACTCCGGCCTATCACCCTCACCTTAACCTCCTTCCACCTATCGCATTTCCAACGCCCCTCCCCCAAGTCCCTCCTCCCTATCTTTTATCTTACCCCTGCTTGGCACACTTTCCTCATTCCTGAAGAAGGGCTCATGCCCGAAACGTCGATTCTCCTGCTCGTTGGATGCTGCCTGACCTGCTGCGCTTTTCCAGCAACAGATTTTCAGCTTTCATCCCATCAAGTCTGCTCCACCATTCAGCGAGATCTTGGCCGATGTGATCACCTCAAATCCTCTTTCCTGCTTTTTCCCCATCACCCCAAATTCCCTTCCTGATTAAAAACCGCACCATCTCTGCCTTGATGATAACAATGACGCAGCCTCGATCACTCTGTGATGATGCATTCCATAGATTCACTTCTCTCTGAGAAGAAATGCCTCCTCAGCTCTGTCTTCAATGGGCGACCTAACATTCTGAGTTGATGCCCTCTGGCCCTAAATTCTTCACAAGTGGAATCAACCTCTCTGCATCCACCCTGCCAAACCCTCAAAGAATCTGTTGAGCCTCAGAAAGCAGTTATAGTGTAATGCAGCATACAAACTGTGATGAGCCCGTAAAATACGGTATATGGGAAGTATTTGCAGGGATCTGTTCTGTGGCCTCTGCTCTTTGTGACTTTCATAAATGAGAACAAACAAAGAACACACAAAGAAAATTTACAGCCCAGGAACAGGCCTTTCGGCCCACCAAACCTGAGCCAATCCATATCCACTGTCTAATCCTATCGCCCAATTTCTAAGCATCTGTATCCCTCTGTTCCCCACCTACTAATGCATCTGCCCAGAAGCATCTTAATTGAATCTACCGTGCCTGCCTCTGCTGGCAATGTGTTCCAGGCAACTACCACCCTCTGTGTAAAGTACTTTCCACATGTATTCTCCTTAAACTTTTCACCTCTCACCTTGAACGTGTGACCTCTCATTATTGAATTCCTCACCCTGGGAAAAAGCTTATTTCTATCCACCCTGTCTATACCCTTCATGATTTTGTAGACCTCAATCACGTCCCCCCTCAACCTCCAAATTTTGTAATGAAAACAATCCTAACCAAATCAACCTCTCTTCATAGCTAGCACCTTGCATACCAGGCAACAACCTCAGTAACCTTCTCTGCACCCTCTCCAAAGTGTCTATATCCTTTTGGTAATGTGGCAACTAGGACTGTACACAGTATTTAAATGCGGCCAAACCAAAGTCTTGGACAATTTTAACATGACCTGCCAACTCTTATACTCAATACCCCGTCCGATGAAGGCTAGCATACCATATGCCTTCTTGACCACTCTATCTACCTGCGCAGGGTACAATGGACCTGAACTCCCAGATCCTTCTGCTCATCAACTTTTCCTAAGGCTCTTCCTTTACAGTATAGTTCGCTCTAGAATTAGACTTCCCAAAATGCATCATCTCACATTTGCGTGGATTGAACTCCATCTGCCACTTCTCCGCCCAACTCTCCAGTCTATCTATATTCTCCTATATTCTTTGACAGTCTGCTACTTTCTGCTACTCCACCAATCTTCGTATCATCTGCAAACTTACTGATCAGACCAACAATGCCCTTTTCCAGATCATTTATGTATATTACAAACAATAGTGGCCCCAGCACTGATCCCTGTGGAACACCACTGCTCACCTTTCTCCATTTCGAGAAACTCCCATCAACTACTACTCTCTGTCTCCTGTTGCTCAACCAGTTCTTTATCTATTACCTAATACTAATTAACTGTTCAATAGAGTGGGCTTTTGCCCGAAACATCGATTTTCCTGCTTCTCGGATACTGCCTGACCTGTTGTGCTTTTCCAGCACCACTCTAATCTAGATTCATATAAACACAGCCCTTGGCAAAAAGGCAAATTCAGACACAGATTCTCACAGGCAGTTCTCCAATCCAGGAGGGAAAATATAGCAAGAGAAATTTCAATGATTAGCAGCTGAGAGACATTCACTGAAGCATCTAACTCATCTGAGATTTCAAAAAGCATCTGACGCTATTCGGGAGAAAAAAAAACAAATTCCAGAAATTGTGATCTGTGAGCTGGCCAAACACATTCAATCTGTTTCTTAAATAAAAACCTAAGGCCTCACCAGTAGTTTACTGCAGTGGTTCTGGTAGACTGCTTGGCGCCTCTGCCTTACAACCTCTCTTCAAAATAAATCCAGGACAAAACAATCTTTTAAAGTGACAGCATCATCAGATATTGCAAAGGAATACATGGAGAGTTTGGAGCAGACCTTATTGTGTTTTTCTGAGGCCAGCATCGAACTAAAAAGGGAAAGATGTGTGTTCCAGGCAAATGAGGTAAAATAGCTTTGGTACAGGGTCAACAAAGATGGATTACACCCTGTCAAAGGAAAGGTCAAAGCCACAAAAAGGGATTCTGACTCCAAGGAATATAACAGAGCCAAAGATTTTCCCAGGTCGCAAAATTTACTAATGAGAGATACAGTCTGCAGAAGGAATGTTGGTGCTGACTCTCCAGAGATCCCAGGAGTTATTCTTAAAAAACCAAGACCAGTCCATACATGGTCAAAACTGGGGAGAAGATCATAAAACAGAAAGGAAACATAATTAACCACCTTCAACGGGAAACCTGCCTGGTAGCGACTGTTTCGACGGAGACTTCATTGAGGATGAGCCACTGTGGTGAATCTTTATTGGACTCCACACAACAGACCTCCACTTAGAGTCATAGAGATGTACAGCATGGAAACAGACCCTTCGATCCAACCCGTTCATGGCAACCAGATATCCCAACCCAATCTAGTCCCACCTGCCAGCACCCGGCCCATATCCCTCCAAACCATTCCTATTCATGTACCCATCCAAATGCCTCTTAAATGTTGCAATTGTACCAGCCTCCACCATTCCTCTGGCAGCTCATTCCATACCCACACCACCCTCTGTGTGAAAAAGATGCCACTTAGGTCTCTTTTATATCTTTCCCCTCTCACCCTAAACCTATGCCCTCTAGTTCTGGACTCCCTGACCCCAGGGAAAAGACTTTGCCTATTTACCCTATCCATGCCCCTCATAATTTTGTAAACCTCTGTGAGGTCACCTCTCAGTCTCCGAAGCTCCAGGGAAAACAGCCCAGCCTGTTCAGCCTCTCCCTGTAGCTCAAATCCTCCAACCCTGGCAGCATCCTTGTAAATCTTTTCTGAACCCTTTCAAGTTTCACAACATCTTTCCAATAGGAAGGAGACCAGAATTGCACGCAATATTCCAA
>NC_057710.1:868694-884683 GCF_004010195.1 Chiloscyllium plagiosum
CCCACCCTCCTCTAGCCTATCTCTCCACGCTTCAGGCTCTCTGCCTTTATTCCTGATGAAGGGCTTTTGCCCGAAACGTCGATTACGAAGCTTTTCGGATGCTGCCTGAATTGCTGTGCTCTTCCAGCACCACTGATCCAGAATCCCAACTCCTGTACTCAATACTCTGATCAATAAAGGAAAGCATACCAAATGCCTTCTTCACTATCCTATCTACCTGCGACTCCACTTTCAAGCAGCTATGAATGTGCACTCCATGTCTCTTTGTTCAGCAACACTCCCTAGGACTTACCATAAGTTCTGCAAAGATTTGTTTTCCGCAAAATGCAGCACCTCGCATTTATCTGAATTAAACTCCATCTGCCACTTCTCATCCCATTGGCCCATCTGGTCAAGATCCTGTTGTAATCTGAGGTAACCTTCTTTGCTGTCCACTACGCCTCCAATTTTGGTGTCATCTGCAAACTTACTAACTGTACCTCTTACTAACGGTAAATGGCAAAAAGTAGAAGACTCTGCACCGATCCTTGTGGCACTCCACTGGTCATAGGCCTCCAGTCTGAAAAACAACCCTCCACCACCACCCTCTGTCCAAGTGGCTAGTTCTCCCTGTATTTCTTGAGATCTAACCTTGCTAATCAATCTCCCATAGGGAACCTTGTCGAACGCTTTACTGAAGACCATATAGATCACATCTACCACTCTGCCCTCATCAATTCTCTTTGTTACTTCTTCAAATAACTCAATTAAGTTTGTGAGACATGATTTCCCATGCACAAAGCCATGTTGACTATCCTTAATCGGTCCCTGCATTTCCAAACACATGAACACCCTGGCCCTCAGGATTCCCTCCAACAACCTGCCCACCACCGAGGTCAGGCTCACCGGTCTATAGTTCCCTGGCTTGTCCTTACCACCCTTCTTAAACAGTGGCACCACGTTTGCCAACCTCCAGTCTTCTGGCACCTCACCTGTGACTATCGATGATACAAATATCTCAGCGAGAGGCCCAGCAATCACTTCTCTGGCTTCCCACAGAGTTCTCGGGTACACCTGATCAGGTCCTGGATTTATCCACCTCTACCCATTTCAAGACATCCAGCACTTCCTCCTCTGTCATCTGGGCATTTTGCAAGATGTCACCATGTATTTCCCTGCAGTCTATATCTTCGATATCCTTTTCCACAGTAAACACTAATACAAAATGCTCATTTAGTATCTCCCCCATTTTCTGCGGGTCCACACAATGACCGCCTTGCTAATCTTTGAGCGGCCTTATTCTGTCCCTAGTTACCCTCTTGTCCTTAATGTGTTTATAAAAGCCCTTTGGATTCTCCTTAATTCTATTTGCCAAAGCTAACTCTTCTAAGAATTCATTTGATCTATCCTGTCTGTACCTTACATATGCTTGCTTTTTCTTAACCAAACCCTCAATTTCTTTAGTCATCCAGCATTCTCTATACCTACCAGCCTTTCCTTTCATCCTGACATGAATATACTTTTTCTGATTCCCGTTTTCTCATTTCTGATGGCTTCCCATTTTCCAGCCATCCGTTTACCTGCGAACATCTGCCTCCAATCAGCTTTCGAAAGTTCTTGCCTAATATCGTCAAAATTGGCCTTTCTCCAATTTAGAACTTCAACTTTTAGATCTGGTCTATCCTTTTCCATCACTATTTAAAATAAATAGAATTATGGTCGCTGGCCCCAAAATCCTCCCCCACTGACACCTCAGTCACCTGCCCTTCTTTATTTCCCAAGAGTAGGTTAAGTTTTGCACCTTCTCTCGTAGGTACATCCACATACTGAATCAGAAAATTGTCTTGTACACACTTAACAAATTCCTCTCCATCTAAATCTTTAACACTATAGCAGTCCCAGTCTATGTTTGGATAGTTAAAATCCCCTACCACAACCACCTTATTATTCTTACAGATAGCTGAGAACTCCTTACAAGTTTGTTTCTCAATTTCCCTCTGACTATTAGGGGGTCTATAATACAATTCCAATAAGGTGATCATCCCTTTCTTCTTTCTCAGTTGCACCTAATTATTATACTGCCCTCATTTGTACCCAAAAATCAACAGGAATGGGGCTATAGACAAAACAACGTAGGAAGTTCCATTGGCAAAGAGCCAAAGGAAGTCCTCGGACTTAGAGAGGTGGAAGTTTTTTTAAATTCACTCCTCAGATGTTGGTGTCACTGGCTGGCCAGCATTTGTTTCCCCATGACGGGATTTGAACCCAGTACCCCAGGACATAAGCTGAGTTTTTTGGAATCTAGTGGTAATAACACTTAGCCGTCACCTCCCCTTGTGATAACCTGCACAAGCCCATGGGGATTCACTCAGGAATCTCTCGGGGAGCTCGATTGTTAGCACCCTTGGTAACAGGCAATGGCCTACCTAGCTGGAACTTATGACCTGAGCTTTTTTTATAAAGCAGATCCAGGGATAGGACTACAGAACTGTCTGTCCAGGATGGGGACAGCTTATGTATGCCATGAGTAGTGTTTTTATTTTCATTTTCAGCAATAAATAATGTACCTTTTCAGCTGGGCTTTCCACATTTTACAGCTCTCTTCACACCTCGATAGGTACAGCTCCATTAACACTCAAGAAACCCGGCATCATCTAGGACAAAGGTGCCCGCATAGTTGGTATCACATCCACAAGAATCCATTCCCTCCACCAGAGACGCTCAGGAGCAGTGTGTACTATGTACAAGATACACTGCAGATATTCAGCAAAGGTCTCCGGCCAGCACCTTCCAAACCCACGACCAATTCCTTTTCGTAGCTCAAGGGCAACAGACATATGGGAACACCACTATCTTCAAGTTCCCCTCCAAGCTACTGACCATTCTAGAACAATACCATGCTCACTATACCTAAAAAGTCCATTCTTCTCAAATTGCAAATACATCCCATCCATAAGAATCTTCTCCAATAATTTCTCTGCCACCGATGTAGAGCTCACAGGCCTATAATTTCCTGGATTATCCCTGTTTCCCTTCTTAAACAGAGAAACAACTTTAGCTATTCTCTTGTCTACTGGGACCTTGTAGAAATTTATAAAATAATGAGAGGCACTGATAGAGTTAATGGTAGTTGTCTTTTCCTTAGGATGTGGATTTTAAGACTAGGGGGACATGTTTAAGGTGAGAAGAAAGAGGATTAAAAAAAGGCATGAGGGGCAAATGATTTATGCAGAGGGTGGTTCACATGTGGAATGAACTTCCTGAGGAAGTTGGGGATGTGTGTACAATTACAGCATTTAAAAGACATTTGGATAAGTACATGAATAGGAAAGGTTTTGAGTGATATGGGCCAGGAACAGACAGGTGGAACTAGTTGAGTTTGGGATTATATTCGGCATGGACTAGTTGGACTGAAGGGTCTGTTTCTTTGCTGTATGACTCTATGGCTCTATAATGGATATGGGGGGGGGGGGGGGGTGTGGGGGACGGATTAGGGTATTGAGCTGGATGATCAGCCATGACCATACAGATTGTTATCCCTGCTCCTTTCATCTATGTTTCAATGATTTGTAGTCTCTGACTTGCTCTTGTGGCTATTTTATTTATATGGATAGTCCAGTTCAATGTCTGGTCAATAGAAATCCCCAGGATGTTGATGATGGGAGATTCAGTATTGGTAACTCCACTGAATGTGTGGTGGAAAGGTTCAATTCTCTGTTGTTGGGATAGTGAGGCTGGGACCTGTGGAGAAGACTGAATCATTTTTTCAGGGATAGTGTCCCACCACTCTCCATCACCATCCTTGGGCCTACCCTGGCCCAGCAGCATAGCAGAATTAACAGGGAAGGGTGTCAGAGTGTTACACAGTCAGGAGAGGGATTCCCCACAAAATCCTCAACTTTTACTTTGGACCCCCAGTAATCTCACGATATCAGATCCATCATGGACAAGGATCCTTCAAAACCCTCACCCAACTTAGAAATCAATCAGCCACCATGTTTACAGTTGTCAAACCACACAGTAGTCAGGGAGCATTGGATATCATTGTAACCATCCTGTCTGTGCTGACTGCCATTAAGAGCAACTATAAAACTATCCTTCAAACCAGGAAGCAAGAGTTCTAAAGAACAGTCTCACTGGACCCTAATGTTAACTCAGTTTCTCTTTCCATAATGCTGCCAGACCTGCTGAGTTTCTCCAGCACGTTCTATTTTTGTTTCAAATTTTCATGATCTGCAGGATTTTGATGTTACATCCAACTACGGGACAGGTAGCCTATCTTCTGACATGTGGAAAATGCAAGAATCTATTTGAATAGGTACCAACAGTATATTTCAAAACCTGTCAAATGTTAGACAATCACCATGGTTGAATGAAAGAGACATGAGGTTCTACTAACTTGCTTGAGTGTGTTTGGTATGCTTTCCTTTATTGGTCAGTTCATTGAGTATAGGAGTTGGGAGGTCATTTTGAAGCTGTACAGGACACTGGTTAGATGTCTTTTGGAATAATGCATGCAATTCTGGTCACCCTGCTATAGGAAGGATGTTGTGAAACTTGAAAGGGTTCAGAAAAGATTGATAAGGATGTTGCCAGGGTTGGAGAGCTTGAGCTATAGGGAGAGGCTGAATAGGCTGGGGCAGTTTTCCCTGGAGCATCAGAGGCTTAGGGGTGACCTTATGGAGGCTTATAAAATCATGAGGGGCATGGACAGGCTAAATAGACAAGGTATTTTCCTTGAGATGATGGATTACGAAATTAGAGCGCATACGTTTAAGGTGAGAGTGGGAAAGATTTAAAAGGGACCTTCGGGGCAACTTTTTCACACAGAGCGTGATCCATGTGTAGAATGAGCTGCCAGAGGAAGTGGTGAACGCTGGTACCATTACAACATTTAAAATGCATCTGGATGGGTATATGAATTGGAATGCTTCAAAGGAGCATGGGCCAAATGCTGGCAAATTAGACGTGATTAGGTTAGGATATATGTTTGGCATGAACAAGTTGGACCAAAGGGTCTGTTTTCATGCTGTACATCTCTATGACTTTGATGTGGAGAAAGGGGAAACAGTAGATGTGGGATACTAACATTCCCAATCAGCTTTCCATCTTTGCAACATGGGTGCCACTGGCTGGGGCAAAATTTATTCCCATCCAAGCTGCTCTGTGTCACTGGATCAAATTCTGGAATTCCCTCTCAAACATCACTGTGAGCATCCCCGCTACACACAGACATTAGCGGTTCAAGGAGACAGTTCTTCACACTTTCTCCATGGTTGAAAAGTGTAGCGCTAGAAAAACACAGCAGGTTAGGCAGCATCCGAGGACTAGAAGAGTCGATGTTTCAGGCGTAAGCTCTTCATCAAGAATGTGGAGTTGGAGCTGGAGCTGGAGAGAAGGTAGCTGGGAAGACGATAGGTAGATGCATGGGAAGGGTAATTCTGATAGGTCGGTGGAAAGGGTGGAGCAGATAGGTGGGAAAGAAGATGGATAGGTCAAGAGAGCCGTGCCAAGTTGGAGTGTTGCATCTGGAATGAGGTGGGGGAAGGGGACATAAGGATACACGCACCCAACAATCCCACCATGGCAAACCAGTTCCCTATCCCAGAATCTCTAGGCGAAGCTGATGGGGTCTTCCTTACCCTATCCCAGAATCTCTAGGCGAAGCTGATGGGGTCTTCCTTATCCTCCCCTATGTGGTGAGGACTACAGTCTTCATCTCATCAAGGGTCCTCTCCAATAGTTGGTCCTCGGGGAGGGCTGAATGTTCCACTGGTCCAAGACACATGGTGATTAATTTGTTTGCTCCTCAGTGTCCAGTCTGTGCATGATAGACCGTTGGTGGATCTCTTCAAGAAACATGGGTCTGATGTGGAATCAAACAGTGTCAGCTTTTCAGTGATGTCTGCCAGTTTGCTGGCTGGAATGGATGTTGTGTATGTCATGTGATCACCTGCTGTTTGACAGTGAGTGACCACAGCATCCGTGGGCCCTGGTTTCAGCTGTGGCTCAGGGGTGGGGATTGAGGCCTGGATAGAGTAGACTTTGGGAAGATGTTTCTATTGGTAGGAGAGATGAGGACCCAAGGGAAGTAAAGGGAAGACCTTTTAGAACGGAGATAAGGAAAAACTTCTTTAGCCAGAGAGTGGGGAATCGATGGAATTCACTGCCACAGAAAGCTGTGGTGGCCAGGTCATTGAGTATATTTAAGATGAAGATGGATAGTTCTTGATTGTAAAGGGGTCAGGGATTACAGAGATGTGGAGGAGTGGGGTTGAGCAGCTTATCATCCATGACTGAATTACAGCACAGACCTGATGGGCTGAATGGCCTAATTTCTATTCCTGTACCTTATGAAGGCACCGTGTTATAAAGTTGAAGGTGTGTACTATACCTTTAAGAGAGAGTGAATGCTGTTGTGAAGTGAGAGATTATAAGCGCTTGTGTCATATGACTAGAGAGCAGTATTGGAGTGTAATGGAAATTTGAAAATATGTAACAATTGGATGTGAAATGGATACCTGAGTTGGTTACTGCTTTCACAACAATTCAACTTTAACCAATCAGTTTAAATTATGAGAAAGTGAGAACGGCAGATACTGGAGACCAGAGTCAAAAAGTGTGGTGTTGGAAAAGCACAGTTCGTCAGGCAGCATCCAAGGAGCAGAAGAGTTGACATTTTGAAATAAGCTCTTCATCAGGAATGTCCACTGAGTTTAAATTAAGCCCCAGGGTATGAGAACAGCATCGAGTTTGATTTTCTTGTTTTTGTCAACATCGAACCAATGAGATGATCTGATATTGGGAATATAAAAAAGGTAGACATTTTGAAAATCAAACACAGCAACTGCCATCAATACAAATCCAAGAAATTAGGAAACACTGTGTATCAAAGGTACCTTTTCCTATGAAGCATATTCACAGTAAAAGAAAGAAGACGACCCAGGGAGATCTTCAGCTGGAAGAAGAGACATCGAAGATGATAACTGCTGTATGGTTTGGAAATTAAGTTGATGTAATTTTAATAAGTGTTTTAGATTAGATTACTTACAGTGTGGAAACAGGCCCTTTGGCCCAACAAGTCCACACCGACCCGCCGAAGCGCAACCCACCCATTCCCCTACATTTACCCCTTTATCTAACACTATGGGCAATTTAGCATGGCCAATTCACCTGACCTGCACATCTTTGTGACTGTGGGAGGAAACCGGAGCACCCGGAGGAAACCCACACAGACACGGGGAGAATGTGCAAACTCCACACAATCAGTCGCCTGAGTCGGGAATTGAATCCGGGTCTCTGGCGCTGTAAGGCAGCAGTGCTAACCACTGTGCCACCGTGCCGCCCATATGTTTTATGGAAACAATATATCGTTATAGAGTTGGAGACAGGTAATAAGCAGATAAGAGAAGGGGGGCGCTTAGAGTAGTGAATAGTTGTTTCATGTTCACGTTTAGGGTTAAAAATAAATTGATATTTTCTTTAAATAGTGGAATTTGGGAGTTCTCTGTCACTCATTTTAACAGATTGTGAGGCACGGTGAGCTTTTCTGGGTGTTTGGTTTAATTAACAATAGGATTCACTGTGGTGTTGTAACAATTTGGGGCTCAGGTCTGAGATTTGGACAGGTTTAAACAGATCCAGTCTGAGATTTGAACTGCGAAAGATCACAGCAGATTTAAATACTTGCCGCTTAGTGTCCTAGATCTTTAAATAAAATGTAGGTTTTTATAACTGAGAGAAATGGCTCTTAATGTCACTGAAGAGGTTCTAGGCTTTGAAGATGTTTCCCAAATTTGCCAAACAAATTTAGAAAGGCAGAGGAATACTTTTAGAATTAGCAAATAGGTTAGAGTTGAATTTAACCAGGGACAAAAGAAAAGCTGAAATTGTAATTGAGTTGGTCAAGCACTTAGGTGTATCAGAGAAACAGACAAGTGTAGTAGAGTTAGAAAAACTTAAATTTAATTAAGGCAAATGGAGTTACAACATAAAGAGAAAGAAAGGTGAAAGAGAGGAAAAGGAAGGGAGAAAAGGTTCTTAGCTGAGCAAATGGAGAGTGAAGAAAGAGGAAGGGAGAGAGAATTTGAATTTAAGAAGTTGTCAATTAGTCAGGAAAGTCAAGTTAATGGGATGGAACTGAAGAGAGAAGGTAATGATGTGTACAAATATGTTAAAATATTGACACATTTTAATGAAAAAGATGTTGAAGCCTTCTTTATTTCATTCGAAAAATTAGCTGGGCAGATGGAGTGGCCGGAGAACTTCTGGGTAATGCTAGTTCAGACTAAACTGGTAGGCAGAGCTAGTGAGGTATTGAAGAGGGGTCACAAGATTATGCAGGTGTCAGCAGGCTATTTTGAGTGTTTATGAATTTGTACCAGAAGTGTGCAGACAGTGGTTCAGAAACATAAAGAAGGAACCAGGTCAGGCTTATGTTGAGTTCGAAAGAATTAAACATAGTAATTTTGGCAGATGGGTTCAGGCCTTAAAAATAGATAAGATTTATGAGGCTCTAAGAGCGATTATTCTGCTGGAGGAGTTTCCACCATGACAAAACAAAGAGTAGGACACAGCGGTAATTGTTTACCACAGATATAAAAGTAACCCCAAGTCAATGGAAAGGATGTTAAAGGCCTCTGGTGTTTTCACCGTAATGGAATACGACACAATATTATAGTGCTGATGGTTTAAGAAGGGCACTGGGAAAAGGTGTTTCCACTGTGGTAAACTGAGACATGTAAAGTCACAGTGCTGGTCGTTGAAGCAAGGCACTTTGAGAAAAGATGTGGTAAAAGAGGCTAGGCCAGTGGCATTATTGAAATTAGTAAAAGAAACCCCAAGAAATGTCAAGGAGCTGCAGGAGAGTGCACAGCCTAGACAGGGACTGGGTATAGAGTTAGTGCTTGAGCTCTATAAAGACCTCCCATCTATGCGTAAAATTTACTCAGAAAGAACAGGGGGAGAATGGAAAGACATTTTTGAGAGATAAGGGATCTAATTAGTCTCTAATAGTAAGAGATAAATGTTACCCGAGAGAGTGGTAATTTGTGGAATAGATGGACAGACATTTAGTATTCCTCTGTGTAAGATCAGGTTGGAGAGCCAAATCAAGACTGGGGAAGTAACAGTGGGAGTGATTGATATGAGTGTCACTTCCAGGAATCCAGTTTGTTCTTGGGAACAGTTTGGCAGGATCCAAGGTGGGAGTGACACCTCTTGTTGTAGAGAAGCCAAATGAAAACCAGAGAACTGAGGAGTTAAAAGAAAAATACACTGGAATTCTTCCAGACTGTGCAGTACCAAGATCCCACTATCATAAGTTACAGCACGAAGCAAAAACTGAAGAGAAAGATGAAGGAGTTGAGGTTCAGTTAGCGGACAACCTATTTGAAGAAATGGTGCAGGAAAAACCTGAACAGGCAGAGGGTCAAGCAGAAGTATTTAGTTCTGAAAGGCTAATGGTCTTACAACAGAAAGATGTAACAATAAAAAATATATATATATATATAGATGCATACTCAGAAAGGGAATCAGAATGTATTTCTGAGGGTTATTACCTTAAAGATAGAATCCTTAGACTTAAATGGAGACCACAGCAGGTTAGTTAGTGCAGAGGAGAAAAAGGCAGAAATGCACCAGATTGTGTTGCCAGTAACATACAGACAGGAACTGTTATGAATAGCACATGAACTACCAGTAGGAGATTACCTCAGTGTGAGGAAGACTTGGGATAAGGTACAAAAGCACTTCTGTTGGCTTGGACTGCACAAGGATGTGGTTAAATTTTGCTGTGTATGCCATAAATACCAAATGGTAGATAAGCCATAGGCAGTCATAAAACCAGCACCTTTGTTCCCACATTCGAAGAAGCTTTCATGTGGGTTATGATTGATTATGTAGGTCCTCTCCAGAAAATTAAAAGTGGGAACCGGTTCTTGCAAACCATAATGGATGTGTCTACCAGATTTCTGGAGTTAAGTCCATTACAGAGTATTAAGGCAAAAGGGTGGTAGAGTAGTTAGTAGCTTTTTTCACATGGTATGGGCCACCTAGAGAGATTCAGTCAGAGCAAGGGTCTAATTTTACTGCCAGCTGTTTAAGGAAGTCATGGATAGCTTAGGTATACAGCACTTTAAATCAAATGTGTATCATCCCGAATCCTAGGGAGCTTTGGAAAAGGTGGCATCAGATCCTGAAGACCATGTTAAGAACATACTGTCAGAATTACCTGGTTGATTGGGATAAAGGTATCCAAATTGCCATTAGAGATGCCCCAAACAAATCTATTAAATTTACTCCCTTTGAGTTAATATTCAGACATGAAGTGAGAGGGCCTTTGAAATTAATTAAAGAAAAGTTGACAGGACCGAAGTCGGAGATCTCACATTTGGATTATGTTTGTGAGGTGAGGGAGAAATTAAGTTGGGTTGGTCAATTACCTAAACAGAACCTGAAGAGGGCACACTGTGGAATGAAGCAGGTGGCACATAAAAGCTCTAAAATTCGGATGTTTTTCCCTGGGGATGACGTATTATTATTGTTACCAGTGTTAGCAGATCCCTTCAGCGTCAGGTTTAGGAGTCCCTATTAAATTGAGAAAAAGTTGTCAGGTAAACTGTCTGGTAAAGATGCCATATAGACAAAAAACTATCAGGTATGTGAATATGTTGAAAACTTACTATAATAGAGACAGGGAACTGGAGAAACAGGTGTTAGTTACTGACCCGCAGATTGAGGAATCAAATCCAGATATCGTGAAAGTTGATGTGCCTCAAAATACATTAAACAACGAGGAACTCCTTGAGGTGTTAGTGAACTTTCTGTCTCAGGAGCAAAGAACCCAGTTGAAAGGTTTGTTACAGCAGTATGACAACATACGTGGGAATGAGATGGAGAGGATTAATACTATTGTGCATGAGGTGGAAGTAGGGAATGCTGTTCCGATAAAACAACACCCCAACAGACTTAATCTTTTCCAAGCCACACAGGTCCAGAAGGAAGTGGATGTGATGCTGAGGGAAGACGTCATCAGACCGGGTCAAAGTGAGTGGAGTTCGCCAATCGTGTTAGTTCCCGAACCAGATGGTAATATCAGTAAGAACAAGAGAGATAGTGGTGTATTCAAAGTGTCACTGGGCTAGGAATAGATGAGAGGATGGGTGCAGTTCCAACAACAGTCGAAGAAGTAGAAACTGAGGATTGCAGATGCTGGAGAGTCAGAGTTAAGAGTGTGGTGCTGGAAATGCACTGCAGGTCAGGCAGCATCTGAGGAGCAGGGGAATCGATGTTTCAGGCATAAGCCTGATGAAGGGCTTATGCCCAAAACGTCCTGCTCCTCGGATGCTGCCTGACCTGTTGCGCTTTTCCAGTACCACACTCTTAACAACAGCACTCAAACCTTGACACCATCCAGGCCAAAGCAGCCTGTTTGATTGACCCCACATCCACAAGCATCCACTCTGTCCATCACTGGTGCTTAGTTGCAGCAGTGTGTACTATCTACAAGATGCACAGCAGAAATTCACCAAAGATCCTCAGACAGCACTTTCCTAATCCACAACCATTTCCATTGAGAAAGACAACGGCAGCAGATTCATGGGAACACCGCCCCCTGCAAGTTCCCCTCCAAGCCACTCACCATTCTGACTTGGAAATATATCACCATCCCTTCAGTGTCACTGGTTAAAACCCTGGAATTCCATCCACAAGGGCAACAGGTGGATTCAGAAAGGCAGTGCACCACCACCTTCTCAAGGGCAACTAGTAACGTGCAATAAAAACTGGCCCAGCCAGCAACAGCCACATCCCATAATTGAATTTTAAAAAATCAACCATAATTGAATGACAGAACAGATTCGATGGGCTTAATTCTGCTCCCACATCTTATTATCTCATGGTCATTGCTTCTGGTGAAGTAAGCATTCACTTTAAAATTCTCATTATACTTCATATCTGGTGGCCAAAATCTCTCAACTTTCAACTCTTTGTGATCTCCTCCATATATGATCTTCTGAAATATCCTTGCTTGTCTAAATCTTAGGGCATCCAGTTTACATAGAAACCTAGAAGATAGGAGCAGGAGGAGGCCATTCGACCCTTTGGGCCTGCTCCGCCATTCATCACATTCATAGCTGATCGTCCAACTCAGTCACCTAATCCTGCTTTCTCCCCATAATCTTTGATCCCATCAACCCCAAGTGCTACATCTAGCCGCCTCTTGACTACATTCAATGTATTGACATCAACTCCTTCCTGTGTTAATGAATCGCACTCATTAACTCACTCTGTGGGTGAACAAATGTCTACTCATTTCAGTGTTAAATGGTCCACCCCAAATCCTCAAACTGTGGCTCCTGGCTCAGGACACACCCACCATTGGGAATGTCCTCCCTGCATCTATCCTGTCTAGTCATGGAGTCATAGAGTCCTGCAACATGGAGACAGGCTCTTTCGCCCAAACTGGTGCATGCCTGCTAAAATGTCCATTTGTGTTAACTCCATTTCCCTGCACTTGGCCCATATCCTTCTAAACCTTTCCGTGTATTTGCCCAAATGCTTTTTAAATGTTGTTCATGTACCCACCTCAACCACATCCATTGGCAATTCATTCCATATGTGTACCACCCTCTGTGTAAAAAAAATTGCCTCTCAGGTTCCCATTTATCCTTTCCCCTCTAACCTTACACTGATCCCCTCTAGTCCTCAATTCGCTAATCCTGAGAAAAAGACTGAGTGCTTCTCGTGATCTTGTACACTTCTGTAATTTCCCCCTCAGTCTTCTAATCTCTAAAGAAAGAAGTCCTAGCCTGTCCAAATTCTCCCTATAACTCAGACCCTTAAGTCCTGGCAACATCCTTGTAAATTTCTTCTGCTCTCTTTCCAGTTTAAAACATCCTTCCTATACAAAGGTGACCAAAGCTAAACACAATACTCCCAAGTGTGGTCTCTCCAACATCCTGCAGCATAACTTCCCAACTTCTATACTCAATGCCCTAACTGATGAAGGCCAGTATGCCAAAAGCTTTCTCCACTGCCCTGTCAACCTGTGACTCCATTTTCAGAAAACTGTGCACCTGAAATCCAAGATACCTCTGTTTTACTACACTGTTTAAGTTCCTACTGTTCACTATGAAACTTGTACCTTGATCTGACTTTCCAAAATGCAAGAACTCACACTTAACTGTATTAAACTCCATTTGCCATTTCTCGGCCCACTTTCCCACTGATCAAGGTCCTGCTGCAATTTCTGAAACCTTCCTCACTATCCACGATACTGTGTCATCAGCTAACTTATTAATCAGGCCTTGTACATTCTCATCCAAATCATTGATATAAATAACAAACAGTAATGAGTCCAGCGCCGACGCCTGATGCACTCCACTAGTCACAGGCCTCCAGTCCGACAAACATCTTCTATTCTTACCCTATGCTTCCTACCATCAAGCCAATTGTGTATCCAATCTGCAAGCTTGCCCTTGGTTCCATGCAATCTAACCTTTCAGCCTACCATGTGGAACCTTAGTAAAGGCCTTATTGAATTCCACATCGAGTACATCTACCACCTTGTCCTCGTCAACCTTCCTGATTACTTCAAAAATGAATTGCTGCGAGAAATTATAAAGAAAGACAGAGGGAACAATGGGCTGTTGCATTACCTCAGGTCAAATTTCCTCTCTCTCTCTCTGTGTCCAAGTACAGAATTCTGTGCAGAAACTGGGCCATTTGTGTGTTCTCTCCCTCAGGAGTTCTCCAGTCTGAAAGACTCCATCCAAACTCCCTGCCTCTTGCTGTTGTATCCATTGGCATTTTCTCAGCAAAGTGTCTAGTCTAAAAGGTTCAGACTCGATTTGCATGGCTCCACATTAACTTTTTGTAAGTAACTTTTACACCAGATCTTTGAAACACTATCGTTCTTTCTCCAACTCTGACTCTCTGTGTGACTGTAACTGCTCTTCTCCCAGATTCCATTCCATGCTCACTCAGGCTAGGCTGGGGAGAAGACAGTGTTAGCGAGTTTTGAGAAGATTTGTAGCTCAGGTTGAGGTTCTGGATGAAGGTTTGCTCGCTGATCTGGAAGGTTCATTTTCAGATCTTTCATCACCCTACTAAGTAACATCCTCAGTGGGCCTCCAGGCGAAGCACTGCACATGATTCCTGCTTTCTATTTATATGTTTGGGTTTGTTTGGGTTGGTGATGTCATTTCCTATGGTGGTGTCATTTCCTGATGATGTGTTTGTTGATAGAGTTCTGGTTGGAATGCCATGCTTCTAGGAATTCTTGTGCGTGTCTCTGTTTGGCTTGTCCTAAGGTGGATGCGTTGGCCCAGTCGAAGTGTGTCCTTCCTTATTTGTATGTAAGGATACTAGTGAGAGAGGGTCTTGTCGTTTTGTGGCTCATTGGTGTTCATGTGTCCTGGTGGCTACTTTTCTGCCTATTTGTAGTGTTTGTTACAGTCCTTGCATGGTATTTTGTAAATGACATTAGTTTTGCTTGTTGTCTGTATAGGGTCTTTCAAGTTCGTTGGCTGCCTTTTTAGTGTGTTGGTAGGTTTGTAGGCTACCATGATGCCAAGGGGTCCGAGTAGTCTGGCAGTCATTTCCGAGATGTCTTTTATGTAGGTGAGAGTGGCTAGGGTTTCTGGACGTGTTTTGTCTGCTTGTTTGGGTTTGTTGCTGAGAAATCGGCAGACTGTGTTCATTGGGTACCCATTCTTTTTGAATACACAGTATAGGTGATTTTCCTGTGCTCTGCGTAGTTTCTCTGTGCTGCAGTGTGTGTTGGCTTGCTGAAATAATGTTCTGATGCAGCTTCGTTTGTGGATGTTGGGATGATTGCTTCTGTAGTTCAATATTTGGTCCGGATGTGTTCTTTTCCTGTAGACGCTGGTCTTCTTCATGCAGAGAGTGGTGCGTATATGAAATGGACTGCCAGAGAAAGTGGTTACGACGGGTACAATAGCAACATTTAAATCATTTGGATAGGTACATGGATGGGAAGGGTTTAGAGGGATATGGACCAAATGCAGGTAATTGGAACTAGCTTGTTGGGCACCAGACTCAGCATGGACCAGTTTGGGCCAAAGGGCCTGTTCCCATGTTGTATTACTCTATGACTCTCAATGTAAAACATAGAGTGTTGTGGTTGCTATCAGTAACACATTCCCCACTCTCACCTCAAACACCTGTCCAGCTTTATTCCCCAGATTGAGGTCCAGCACTGTCCCTTGTAGGATCTTCCACATGTTGAATTTCTCTCTTCTCGACATCTGCTATAAGAGGACTATCCCAATTTAAATTGAAACAGTTGAAATCCCTAATACAATTACCTGATTATAATTTTTAGCTGTCGGCCTTTCTGGGACAGGGTTTTTTTTCACAAGCTGAAAATGTGTTGCTGGTAAAGCGCAACAGGTCAGGCAGCATCCAAGGAACAGGAGAATCGACGTTTCAGGCATAAGCCCTTCTTCAGGAATGAGAAAAGTGTGACCAGCAGGCTAAGATAAAAGGTAGGGAGGAGGGACTTGGGGGAGGGGCGTTGGAAATGCGATAGGTGGAAGGAGATCAAGGTGAGGGTGATAGGCCGGAGTGGGCTGGGGGCGGAGAGGTCAGGAAGAAGATTGCAGGTTAGGAAGGCGGTGCTGAGTTTGAGGGATTTGACTGAGACAAGGTGGGGGGAGGGCAAATGAGGAAACTGGAGAAATCTGAGTTCATCCCATTTGGTTGGAGGGTTCCTAGGCGGAAGATGAGGCGCTCTTCCTCCAACCATCATGTTGCTGTGGTCTGGCGATGGAGGAGTCCAAGGTCCTGCATGTCCTTGGTGGAGTGGGAGGGGGAGTTGAAGTGTTGAACCACGGGGTGGTTGGGTTGGTTGGTCCGGGTGTCCCAGAGGTGTTCTCTGAAACGTTCCGCAAGTAGGCGGCCTGTCTCCCCAATATAGAGGAGGCCACATCGGGTGCAGCGGATGCGATAAATGATGTGTGTGGAGGTTCAGGTGAATTTGTGGCGGA
>NC_057710.1:884702-887241 GCF_004010195.1 Chiloscyllium plagiosum
GGGGTGGTAGGTGAGGACCAGTGGGGTTCTGTCCTGGTGGTGGTTGGAGGGGCGGGGCTCAAAGGCGGAGGAACGGGAAGTGGAGGAGATGCAGTGGAGGGCATCGTCGACCACGTCTGGGGGGAAATTGCGGTCTTTGAAGAAGGAGGCCATCTGGGTTGTACGGTATTGGAACTGGTCCTCATGGGAGCAGATGCGGCGGAGACGAAGGAATTGGGAATATGGTATGGCATTTTTACAGAGGGCAGGGTGGGAGGAGGTGTAGTCTAGGTAGCTGTGGGAGTCGGTCGATTTATAGTCAATGTCCGTGTTGATTCGGTCGCCCGAGATAGAAATGGAAAGGTCTAGGAAGTGGAGAGAGAAGTCTGAGACGGTCCAGGTGAATTTGAGGTCGGGGTGGGACAATAGGTCGGCCAGGGCAGTCAGGTTTGTGGATTTTGGGCAGGAGGTAGAAACGGGCAGTGAGCGGTTGTGGGACTATGAGGTTGGAGGCGGTGGATGGGAGATCCCCTGAGATGATGAGGTTATGGGTAGTCTGGGAGATGATAGTTTGGTGGTGGGAGGTGGGGTAATGGTCAAGGGGGCAGTAGGAGGAGGTGTCTGCGAGCTGGCGTTTAGCCTCAGCGGTGTAAAGGTCGGTGCGCCAAACTACTACCGCGCCTCCCTTGTCTGCCGGTTTGATAGTGATGTTGGGGTTGGAACGGAGAGAGTGGAGGGCTGCACGTTCCGAGGGTGAGAGGTTGGAGTGGGTGATAGGGGCGGAGAGGTTGAGGCGGTTAATATCACGGCGGCAGTTGGCTACGAAGAGATCGAGGGCGGGTAAGAGACCAGCACGGGGTGTCCAGGTGGATGGGGTGTGTTGGAGGTGGGAGAAGGGGTCGTCAGAGGGTGGGCGAGAATCTTGGTTGAAGAAGTAGGCGCGGAGGCGAAGGCGGCAGAAGAATCGTTCGAGGTCACGCCGTGTGTTGAACTCGTTAATCCGGGAGCGTAGGGGGATGAAGGTGAGGCCTCTGCTGAGGACTGATCTTTCATCCTCAGAGAGGGGTAGTTCTGGAGGGATGGTGAAAACACGGCAGGGCTGGGAGCTAGGACCTGGTGTGGGGCCGGGGTTGGGCGTGGGGGCGGGGTTATACAGACCAACTTGTGATGATTTTTCAACTAAAGGACATAAAAATCAGTAGCAGGAGTAGGCAATTCAGCCCCTTGAGTCTGCTCTGCCATCGAATACAATCATGGCTGATCTCATCTCAGCCTCAATGCCACTTCCCTGTCCCCTCTCCCCAACCCTTCAACCCATTGCTAATTAAAAATCTGACTATCTTCTTAAATTAACTCAATGTCCCAGCATCCATTGAACTCGGGTAATGAATTCCACAGTCATGATATTTCCCCTTATGTCTGTTTTAAATTACTGCAACTTATCCAAAAACTATGACCTCGCAATCTAGATTGTTTGACATCAGGAAATATGTTTTCTACATGTACTTTGTCAATCTCTTTAGCATCTTATACACGTCAATGAGAGATCCTCTCATTTTTCTAAACGCCGGACAGTATAGGCCCAAACTGCTCAATCTCTCTGTAAACAAGTCTGTCATCTCTGGAATTAATCTCATGAATCTCCTCTGAGCTATATCTAATGTAACTGCATTCCTTTTCATGTAAGGGATCTAAATCTGACCACAATTCTCTCGATGCAGTCTCAGAAATGCATTATGTAGTTGCAGCAACACTTAGCTACTTTTGTATTCTATAAATGTTAAAATTCCATTTGCCTTCCTAATTACCTGCTGTGTTTGTATGCTAGTTTTCAGCAGTTCATGCACAAAGACACTCAGATCCCTCTGCACCGAAGCACATGAAATTTCTCTCCATTTGGATAAGGTGCCTTTCTGATCCCCGACCAAAATGGATTACTTCACACTTATCTACATTAAACTGCAACTCTAAACTTTGTTCCATTCACCTGACTATCCGTATTAATTTATAAAGTTCGTATTTCTTCATTGCAACCTATTATTTTCCCAACTATTTTACAGTCACCTTCAAATTTGGTGATAATACTTTCTAGAGCGACATGCAAGACATTAATATTGACTGCAAGAAAAAGACCCATTTATCTCCACTCTCTGCAATTTTTACCTAGTTCAATGGGCTTAGGCTACTTTACCTGCTTGTAAAATGAGGCCCAACTACAAAACATTGAGCACAAAACATTGGAGCAGGTAGGACTTGAACCCAGGTCTTCTCGCTCAGTGGTAGGGACACTGCACCACAAGAGTTCTAAAATGGTACAACCTCCATTCCTGGATGGTCTCAAACCACCAACCTTGTGGTTACCAGCCAGATGCAATAGCCAATGGAAGAGGAAGGTTGGGAGAAGCCTCCAGTGGAGATGATCTGCATGGGGTGGCATGGTGGCTCAGTAGTTAGCAGCTAATGAACTTGAAAGACCTTGTACTGACAACAAGCAAAACTAATGTCATCTACAAAATACCTTTCATGGACTGTAACAAACGCTACATTGGACAAACAGGCA
>NC_057710.1:888082-894803 GCF_004010195.1 Chiloscyllium plagiosum
CCCCACTCCGGCCTATCACCCTCACCTTGACCTCCTTCCACCTATCGCATTTCCAACGCCCCTCCCCCAAGTCCCTCCTCTCTACCTTTTATCTTAGCCTGCTGGGCACACTTTCCTCATTCCTGAAGAAGGGTTTATGCCCGAAACGTCGATTCTCCTGTTATTTGGATGCTGCCTGACCTGTTGTGCTTTTCCAGCAACACATTTTCAGCTCTGATCTCCAGCATCTGCAGTCCTCATTTTGTCCTCGAAGATTTTTTTTCACTAACCAGTACAAGAAAGAGAGAATTCCTGAAGTAATAATTGCAGTTTCTTTGCATTCAGAGAGTTTATGACTATGAATCATTGAAAAATGTTAGCCTTCTTTCGATTTACACAAATGCTGATTTGAAAAAAAGATTGCAAAGTTTTTAATTTCAGTTTGTAGAGGTCTTGCTTAGGGTTAGATTTAAGAATAATTTGACCTGGAAGAAGAAGTCACTTCAAACAATGAAGTAATAAGAGATCTCAGGATAAGGGTTTTACTTTGAAATTCTGTAAGAGAAGTATGAGATAGACTTCTGACTGGGTTATTTGTTGCTGAAAAAAAATCTTAGCTCAGTTCTGTGAAAGTAAAGTCACCATCGCCTTACCAGACCATAGGGCTGCTCTCTCATGAGAGAGAGGCAACTAGTGATGATTTAATCTGAGGGTAACTTCACCATGAGGGGGTTTGGTTTGGTCTCTAACAAGAGTCCTCATTAAGTAATGTTCTACTGCACTTTGACCCTCGGCTGTGCAACAAAATATTTGACGAAGGTAGCCTGGACCCTAACTTTTTCTTATTTTAGAGATCGATGTGAAGTGCTGTATTCCAGATACAATGTGACTGGTCAAACCATTCGACATTAAACAGAACACAATTTATTTAAACACTGTGGTTAAAATGCAAACAAAAGGAATTTAGAATAACTTAATGATTGGAAAACTTAACCGAATATTAGATAACTAACTTCTGAGTAAAAAAAAGTTGTCGCTTATGTCTTTTTAAAATCTCTCTCTTCTCACTTTAAACTGTGCCCCTTAATTTTTCTTTTGAGACCCTAAATAGCTTCAGTTAAAACTAAACTTAAAAACTAAAGGACATAGAAAACCTGGTCTGTGAGAGCTGGCCATATCCAGATTGCTTTCATTGTTCAACTTTTTAAAAAACCCCTAAGGCTTCACAATTTTTTTTACTTTCTTGGAGACAGCTCCAAACCTCAGCCTTACAAGCTCTCTTCAAAATAACGGACAAAATAATCTCTTAAAGTGACAATATCATCAAACTCAATAGTTGAGGCACAGGTAGGCATTAATGTGATCACAAAAGAAACTCCAGGATGGCGTGTTGACTGCCTGGTAACAGGACACAGGATATTTTGAAGGAGGACAGTGAACAGGCAGAGATTATGGTCCATATTAGTGCCAACAGAAAGAGCAGATGAGGTTCTGCAAAGAGAATTGAAGATATTAGGCAATATATTGAAAAGCAGGGTTTTAATTTTGCGATCACACCCTGTGCCACATGTCAGTGAGTCTAGGAACAGGAACAAGGTAGCACAGTAGCTAAGTAGTTTGCACTGCTGCCTCAAAGCACCAAGGACCAAGGCTTGTTACCAGTTTCAGGTGATTCTCTGTGTGGAGTTTGCACATTATTCCCATGTCTGCATGAGTTTCCTCCGGGTGCTCCGGTTTCCTCGTATAATCCAAGTATGTGCAGGGTGGGTGGATTAGCCTTAGAAAATGCTGAGCTCTGGGGTCTCTGTAACTGTCTATGGGATCTCTGTAAATGTCTCTGGGGTCTCAATAACCTTCTCCGGGGTCTCAGTAACGCCTCCGTGATCTTAGAAACTGTCTATGGGGTGTCAGTAGCTGTCTCTGCAGTGTCAGCAACTGTCTTCGGAGTCTCCGTAATTGTCTCTGAGGTCTCAGTAACAGTCTCCGGAGTCTCAGTAACTGTCTGCGGAGTCTCAGTAACTGTCTGCGGAGTCTCAGTAACAGTCTCCGGAGTCTCAGTAACAGTCTCCGGAGTCTCAGTAACTGTCTGCGGAGTCTCAGTAACTGTCTCAGGGGTCTCAGTAACAGGCTCCGGGGTCCGTCAAACTATCTACAGGGTCACAGTAACTGTCTCCGGAGTCTCTCTAACTGTCTGCAGGTTCTCAGTAACGGTCTCTGGGGTATGAGTAACTGTCTCCAGGGTCTCAGTAACTATCTCCGGGGTCTCAGTAACTGTCTCTCGGGTCTCTCTAACTATCTCTCGGGTCTCAGTAACTGTCTTCAGAGTCTCAGTAACTGTCTCTGGGGTCTCAGTAACTGTCTAAGGGGTTTCAGTAACTGTCTCCAGGGTCTCCGTAACTGTCTCTGGGATCTCAGTAATTGTCTCCGGGGTCTCAGTAGCTGTCTCCGGGGTCTCAGTAACTGTCTTTCGGGTCTCAGTAACTGTGTCCGGGGTCTCAGTAACTGACTCCGGGGTCTCAGGAACTGTCTCTGGAGTCTCAGTAACAGGCGGGGTCTCTCTAACTTTATACAGGGTCTCAGTAACTGTTTCCGGAGTCTGGAGTCTCAGTAACTATCTCTCAGTGTCTCAGTAACTGTTTCTGGAGTCCGGCATCTCAGTAACTATCTCTGGAGTCTCAGTAACTATCTCCGGAGTCTCAGTAACTATCTCCGGAGTCTCAGTAACTGTCTCCGGTGTTTCAGTAACTATCTCTGGAGTCTCAGTAACTATCTCCGGAGTCTCAGTAACTATCTCTGGAATCTCAGTAACTATCTCCGGAGTCTCAGTAACTATCTTTGGAGTCTCAGTAACTATCTTCGGACTCTCAGTAACTGTCTCCGGCGTCTCAGTAACTATCTCTGGAGTCTCAGTAACTATCTCCGGAGTCTCAGTAACTATCTTTGGAGTCTCAGTAACTATCTCCGGAGTCTCAGTAACTATCTTTGTAGTCTCAGTAACTATCTCCGGGGTCTCAGTAACTGTGTCCGGCATCTCAGTAACTGTGTTCGGGGTCTCAGTAACTGTGTCCGGGATCTCAGTAACTGTGTCCAGGGTCTCAGTAACAGTATCCGGGATCTCAGTAACTGTGTCCGGCATCTCAGTAACTGTGTCTGGGATCTCAGTAACTGTGTATGGGATCTCAGTAACTATGTCCGGGGTCTCAGTAACTGTATCCGGGATCTCAGTAACTGTGTCCGGGATCTCAGTAACTGGGTCCGGGATCTCAGTAACTGTGTCCGGTGTCTCAGTAACTGTGTCCGGGATCTCAGTAACTGTGTCCGGGATCTCAGTAACTGTATCCGGGATCTCAGTAACTGTCTCTGTAGTCTCAGTAACTGTGTCTGGGATCTCAGTAACTGTGTCCGGTGCCTCAGTGACTGTGTCCGGGATCTCAGTAACTGTGTCCGGGATCTCAGTAACTGTGTCCGGTGTCTCAGTAACTGTGTCCGGGATCTCAGTAACTGTGTCCGGGATCTCAGTAACTGTATCCGGGATCTCAGTAACTGTCTCTGTAGTCTCAGTAACTGTGTCTGGGATCTCAGTAACTGTGTCCAGGATCTCAGTAACTGTGTCCGGTGTCTCAGTGACTGTGTCCGGGATCTCAGTAACTGTGTCCGGGGTCTCAGTAACTGTGTCCGGGGTCTCAGTAACTGTGTCCGGGATCTCAGTAATTGTGTCCGGGGTCTCAGTAACTGTATCCGGGATCTCAGTAACTGTGTCTGGGATCTCAGTAATGGTGTCCGGGGTCTCTGTAACTGTATCCGGGGTCTCAGTAATTGTATCCGGGATCTCAGTAACTGTGTCCGGGATCTCAGTAACTGTATCCGGGATCTCAGTAACTGTATCCGGGATCTGAGTACCTGTGTCCGGGGTCTCAGTAACTGTGTCCGGGGTCTCAGTAACTGTTCCGGGTTCTCAGTAACTGTGTCCGGGGTCTCAGTGGCTGTATCCGGGATCTCAGTAACTGTGTCCGGGGTCTGAGTAACTGTGTCCGGGGTCTCAGTAACTGTGTCCGGGGTCTCAGTAACTGTATCCGGGATCTCAGTAACTGTGTCCGATGTCTCAGTAACTGTGTCCGGGGTCTCAGTAACTGTGTCCGATGTCTCAGTTACTGTGTCCGGGGTCTCAGTATCTGTGTCCGGGGTCTCAGTAACTGTATCCGGAGTCTCAGTAACTCTGTCCGATGTCTCAGTAACTGTGTCCGGGGTCTCAGTGGCTGTATCCGGGATCTCATTAACTGTCTCTGGAGTCTCAGTAACTGTGTCCGGGATCTCAGTAACTGTATCCGGGATCTGAGTAACTGTCTCTGGAGTCTCAGTAACTGTGTCTGGGATCCCAGTAACTGATTCCGGGATCTCAGTAACTGTGTCCGGGGTCTCAGTAACTGTGTCCGGGATCTCAGTAACTGTTCCGGGTTCTCAGTAACTGTGTCCGGGGTCTCAGTGGCTGTATCCGGGATCTCATTAACTGTCTCTGGAGTCTCAGTAACTGTGTCCAGGGTCTCAGTAACTGTGTCCGGGGTCTCAGTAACTGTGTCCGGCGTCTCAGTAACTGTGTCCGGGATCTCAGTAACTGTGTCCGGGGTCTCAGTAACTGTGTCCGGGGTCTCAGTAACTGTGTCCGATGTCTCAGTAACTGTGTCCGGGGTCTCAGTAACTGTGTCCGGGATCTCAGTAACTGTGTCCGATGTCTCAGTAACTGTATCCGTGATCTCAGTAACTGTGTCCGGGGTCTCAGTAACTGTGTCCGGGGTCTCAGTAACTGTGTCCGGGATCTCAGTAACTGTGTCCGGGATCTCAGTAATTGTGTCCGGGATCTCAGTAACTGTGTCCGGGGTCTCTGTAACTGTGTCCGGGATCTCAGTAACTGTATCCGGGATCTCAGTAACTGTGTCCGGGATCTGAGTAACTGTGTCCGGGGTCTCTGTAACTGTGTCCGGGGTCTCAGTAACTGTATCCGGGATCTCAGTAACTGTGTCCGGGATCTCAGTAACTGTATCCGGGATCTCAGTAACTGTGTCCGGGATCTCAGTAGATGTGTCCGTGGTCTCAGCAACTGTCTCCAGGGCCTCAGTAACTGTCTCCAGAGTCTCCATAACTGTGTCCGGGGTCTCTGTAACTGTCTCCGCGTTCCATAACAGGGTCAAGATTAGAGTGGTGCAGGAAAAGCATCGTCTGAGGAGCAGGAAAATCGACATTTCGTGCAATTGCTCTTTGTCAGCAATGAGAGTGGAAGCTTCAGGGGTGGAGAGATCAATGGGAGGGGTGGGGCTGGGGGGTGGGGCTAAAGGTGTTAGGTCGGAGTGGAGGGTGGAGCGGATAGTTGGGAAGGAAGATTGACAGGTGGGACAGGTCATGAGGACAGTGCTGAACTGGAAGGTTGGATTTGGGGTAAGGTGGGAGGAGAGGGAATGAGGAAACTGGTCAAGTCCACATTGATGCCATGGATTTGGGTGGCCCGAGACAGAAGATGAGGTGTTCTTCCTCCAGGGGTCAGGTGGTGAGGGAGTGGCGGTGGAGGAGGCCCAGGACTGGCATGTGGGAGGGGAAGTTGAAATGTTGGGCCACAGGGCGGTGTGGTTGATTGGTGCAGGTGTCCCGGAGATGTTCCCTAAAGCGCTCTGCAAGAAGGCGTCCAGTCTCCCCAATGTAGAGGAGACCACATCGGGAGCAGCGAATACAGTAAATGACATGTGTGGAAGTGCAGCTGAAACTTTAATGGATGTGGAAGGCTCCTTTGGGGCCTTGGACGGAGGTGAGGGAGGAGGTGTGGACGCAGGTTTTGCAATTCCTATGGTGGCAGGGGAAGGTGCCAGCAGGAGATAGTGGGTTGTTGGGAGGGCATGGACCTGACCAGGTGGTCTTTGCGGAAAGCGGAAAGGGGTGTGGAGGGAAATATATCCCTGGTGCTGGGGGCAATTTGTAGGTGGTGGAAATGGCAGAGGATGATGCGATTTATGCGGAGTTTAGTAGGGTGGAAGGTTATGATCGGGGCTTTCTGTCCTTGTTACGGTTGGAGGGGTGGGGTTCGAGGGCAGAGGTGCAGGGCGTGGATAAGATGTGTTGGAGGGCATCTTCAACCACTTGGGAGGGGAAGTTGCGTTCTTTAAAGAAGGAGGCCATCTGGTGTGTTCTGTGGCGGAGGTGGAGGAGCAGATGCGGCGGAGGTGGAGGAGTTGGGAATAAAGGATAACATTTTTGCAGGAAGTAGTGTGGGAGGAGGTGTAATTCAGGTAGCGATGGAAGTCGGTGGGCTTATAGAAAATGTCACTGTTGAGCTGATCATCATTGATGGAGATGGTAACAGTCTCCGGGGTATCGGTTACTGGGCTCTGGGAGTCTCTCTAATGGGCTCTGGGAATTTCAGTTATGAGGCTCTGGGGTCTTGGTTATGGAGCTCTGGGGTCTCTATCCTATAAGCTCCAGGGTCTCAGTTACGGGACTGCAGGGTCTTTCTAATGGGTTCCAGGGTCTCGGTTACATAGAACATAGAACATAGAAGAATACAGCGCAGTACAGGCCCTTCGGCCCTCGATGTTGCGCCGATCCAAGCCCACCTAACCTACACTAGCCCACTATCCTCCATATGCCTATCCAATGCCCGCTTAAATGCCCATAATGAGGGAGAGTCCACCACTGCTACTGGCAGGGCATTCCATGAACTCACGACTTGCTGAGTAAAGAACCTACCCCTAACATCTCT
>NC_057710.1:895862-899821 GCF_004010195.1 Chiloscyllium plagiosum
TGCTTTCCAGAGAATCCTAGGATAAATGCCATCAGGCCCAGGGGACTTATCTATTTTCACCCTTTCCAGAATTTCCAACACCTCTTCTCTACATACCTCAAAGCCATCCATTCTACTTAATTGTGACTCAGTACTCACATTGACAACAATGTCCTGTTCCTGATTGAATACTGACGAAAAGTATTCATTCAGTGTCTCCCCAATCTCTTCAGCCTCCACACGCAACTTCCCACTACTATCCTTGACTGGACCTATTCCTACCCTAGTCATTCTTTTATTCCTGACATACCTATAGAAAGCCTTAGGGTTTTCCCTAATCCTACCAACTAAGGACCTTTCATGTCCCCTCCTTGCTGCTCTTAGCTCTGGGATCTCAGTGACGGAGCTCTGGGGTCTCGGTTACAGGGCTCTGGGATCTCAGTTACGGGACTCTGGGGTCTCAGTTACAGGGCTCTGGTTTCTCGGTTACGGGGCTCTGGGGTCTCGGTTACAGGGCTCTGGTTTCTCAGTTACAGGGCTCTGGGGTCTCGGTTACGGGGCTCTGGGGTCTCGGTGACGGCGCTCTGGGATCTCGGTGACGGAGCTCTGGTGCCTCAGTTACGGGGCTCTGGGGTCTCGGTTCAGGACTGTGCGATCTCGGTGACGGAGTTCTGGGGTCTCGGTTACGGGGCTCTGGGGTCTCGGTTACGGGGCTCTGAGGTCTATCCAGTTGACTCTATGATCTCAGTTAAAGGGCTCTGGGGTCTCGGTTACTGGGCTCTGGGGTCTCGGTGACGGCGCTCTGGGGTCTATCCAGTTGACTCTAGGATCTCAGTTACAGGGCTCTGGAGTCTCGGTGACAGAGTTCTGGGGTCTCGGTGACGGGGCTCTGGGGTCTATCCAGTTGACTCTAGGATCTCAGTTACAGGGCTCTGGGGTCTCGGTGACGGCGCTCTGGGGTCTATCCAGTTGACTCTAGGATCTCAGTTACAGGGCTCTGGGGTCTCGGTGACAGAGTTCTGGGGTCTCAGTGACAGGGCTCTGGGGTCTCAGTTATGGGCTATGGGGTCTATCCAGTTGACTGTAGGGTCTCAGTTATTGGACTCCGGGGGCTCAGTGACAGAGCTTTGGGGTCTTTGTGACAGAGCTCTGGGGTCTCGGTGATGGCGCTCTGGGGTCTCGGTTATGGGACTCTGGGGTCTCGGTGACGGAGCTCTGGTGCCTCAGTTACGGAGTTCTGGGCTCTCGGTTATGGGACTCTGGGGTCTCGGTTACGGGGCTCTGGGGTCTCGGTTACGGGGCTCAGGGGTCTCGGTTACGGGGCTCTGAGGTCTATCCAGTTGACTCTAGGATCTCAGTTACAGGGCTCTGGGGGCTCGGAGACAGAGTTCTGCGGTCTCGGTGACGAGGCTCTAGGGTCTCAGTTATGGGCTCTGGGGTCTATCCAGTTGGCAGTAGGGTCTCAGTAACGGGACTCTGGGGGCTCGGTGACAGAGCTCTGGGGTCTCGGTGACAGGGCTCTGGGGTCTCGGTTATGGGGCTCTGGGGTCTATCCAGTTGACTCTAGGGTCTCAGTTACTGGACACTGGTGCCTCGGTGACAGAGCTATGGGGTCTCGGTTACGGGGTTCTGGGGTCTCACTTATGGGCTTCAGGGGTCTCAGTGATGAAACTCTGAAGTCTCAGTTACGGGGCTCAGGGGTCTTGGTGACAGAGCTCTGGGGTCTCAGTTACAGGGCTCTGGGGTCTCGATGACAGAGCTCTGGGTTCTCGGTGACGGGGCTGTAGGGTTTCAGTTACGGGGCTCTGGGGTCTCGGTTAGGGGCTCCAGGGTCTTGGTTATGCGGATCTGGGGTCTCTCTAATGGGCCCTGGGGTCTCTGTTATGGGACTCTGGGGTCTACCTAACAGGCTCTGGGGTCTCAGTGATGGGTCGCTGGGGTCTCTTTTACACAGCTCTGTGGTCTCTCTCTGATGGACTCTGAGGTCTCAGTTACGGGACTCTGGTGTCTCAGTCATGGGTCTCTGGGTCTCCCTAACAGGCTCTGGAGTCTCGATTATGGGGCTCCAAAGTCTCGGTGATGCGGCTCTGGGGTCTCTAATAAGCTTTGGGGTCTCAGTTGTGGGCTCTGAAGTTTTGGTTACTGGGCTCTGCTGCCACATAATTACAACTGCCATATCTGACTTAGTGCCATGGGCCTGAGGATGTGCGCCGTCTGAAAATCCTTTTCAACATCCGACTCCTCCCCCATACGTTGTCACCGGTCATCAGTCATCAGGGCCCTCCTCTGTCCTTTTCACTGACAATTCCACTTCTCGAGTCACCCTAGCTATAGAGGTGAAATCTTGGCTGACTCTGCAATTGCAGGCCATGGAAGTCATCCTTCGGTGACCTTAGATACGTAGCTAAGGAGTTGGTGTAGGATGGTGGCCCTCAAGAATGTGAATCATTGGGATGCCTGCTGGGGCAGGTGGGAACTCCACCTAAACTCTCCAGGACACCAATATTCTGGCAGGGAAATTTGCGAGTTTCTCGGAGGCGGGAACGTGAACATTAGGTCAGCATATGGAGTGATTGAGAAGTTAGAGACTAAGGCCAGTGCAGCTGAGAGAAAGAACAGACAGGGAGAGGTTACTGAACATGGTAGGACTGGAGGTCGAAGGTGTATTTGTTTTAATGTCAGGTCAGCCAGCATCCAAGGAGCAGGAGAATCGCTGAATCGCAGGAAATGTCGATTTTCCTGCTCCTCGGATGCTGCCCGACCAGCTGCACTTTTTCAACACCACACTCTCAACTCTGATTTCCAGTATCTTCAGTCCTCACTTTCTCCAAGTATGTCAGATGAACATAGAGCTTGGATTGGCATGTCTAACTATGACATTGCAGCTATTACAGAGACTAGGTTGAGAGAGAGAGAGAGACAAGACTGGAAGCTTTATGTTCCAGGATTTTGCTGCTTCAGGAGATAAAGAGGGGGATGTGAAAGAGATGAGGAGTTCTGGAACTGATGAGGGAGAACTCTACAGCTGTACTAAGGGTGGATATATTGGAGGTGAGGCCTTGTGGGTAGAGCTTAGGAATAGGAAGGCTGCAATCACTTTGGGATTGTACTACAGACCTCCCAACAGCCAACGGGTGATAGGGGAACAGAAATGTGGACAAATTATGGAAAGATGTAAAAGCAACAGAGTTGTTGTGGTGGGTATTTTAACTTCCCTTATATTGACTGGGAATCATAATTTGGAGATGCCAGTGTTGGACTGGGGTGTACAAAGTTAAAAATCACACAACACTAGGTTATAGTCCAACAGGTTGAATTAGAAGCACTAGCTTTCGGAGCACTGCTCCTTCATCAGGTGGTTCATCACAACCTCCGAAAGCTAGTGCTTCTAATTAAACCTGTTGGACTATAACCTAGTGTTGTGTGATTTTTAACTTTATATTGACTGGGATTCCCTTAGTATCATGGATTTAGAAGTGGGGGAGATTGTGTCCACGGGGGTTTTTTGAACCAATTTGAAAGGGTCTGTTTCTGTGCTGTATGCCTTTGTGACTGAATGCAAATTGCCCATCAGAGAAGGGGCCATACCAGACGTGGTATTGGGGAATGAGTCTGGCTAGGTGATTGGAGTTTCAGTGGGAGAGTATTTCAGGAACAGTAACCATAATTCTGTAAGTTTTAAGTTACTTACGGATAAGGTAAGAGTAGCCCTCAGGTGAAATTATTAAATGGGCTAACTAAAATAATATTAGGCAGGAATTGGGGAATGGAGGAGCAGTTAGAACATAGAAGAATACAGCGCAGTACAGGCCCTTCGGCCCTCGATGTTGCGCCGATCCAAGACCACCTAACCTACACTAGCCCACTATCCTCCATATGCCTATCCAATGCCCGCTTAAATGCCCATAATGAGGGAGAGTCCACCACTGCTACTGGCAGGGTATTCCATGAACTCACGCTCACTGAGTAAAGAACCTACC
>NC_057710.1:900573-902822 GCF_004010195.1 Chiloscyllium plagiosum
ACCTCCTTAGTCACCTTCTCGAAGAATTCAATAAGGTTTGTGAGGCACGACCTGCCCTTCACAAAACCATGCTGACTATCCTTGATCACATTATTCCTATCCAGATGTTCATAAATCCTATCCCTTACAATTCTCTCTAAGACGTTGCCCACAACAGAAGTGAGACTCACCGGCCTATAGTTACTAGGGTTATCCCTACTCCCCTTCTTGAACAAGGGAACCACATTTGCTAGCCTCCAATCTTCTGGCACTTCTCCTGTATACAACGAAGACATAAAAATCAAGGCCAATGGCTCTGCAATCTCCTCCCTTGCGGTTGTTTGGTAAATCCATACCTGTCACATGGGAATCTTTTAAAGGCCAGTTAAATAGAGTTGTGGATCAATATGTTCCTGTGAGAATGAAGGATGGCAAGATTTGGGAATCTTGGATGATGGGAAAACTTGTGAACTTAGTCATAAAGAAAAAGGAGTCATATGAAAGGTTTCGGAAACTGAAGACAGTCAGAACTGTCAAGGAATATAAAGGTAGCAGGAAAGAACGCTAACAAGGAGTTAGGAGGGTGAAAAGGGACTACTGAATAGCTTTGGCAAACAGGATTCAGGAAAATCTTAAGGTATTTTATGCATATTTAGGGAGCAGTAGGGTAGCTGGGGAAAGAGTGGCCCACACAAGGATAAAGGAGAGAATTTATGCAGGGAGCTGGAGGAAGTGGGTGAGGTCTTTAATGAATACATTGCATAAGTATTCACAAAGGAGAAGGACGTGGTGGATGGTGGGTCTAGAGAGAGTTATGTTGATATTCTACGGCACGTTGATATTAAAAAAGGAGGTGCTGGGTCTTCTCCAAAGTATTAAGTGGACAAATCCCCAAAATCTGGGATCTATCCCAAAATGCTGAGGGAGGCAGGTGAGGGAATTTTTGGGGTCCAGGATAAAATCTTTGCATCCTAATTAGGCATAGGCAAGATCCCTGAGGACTGGAGAATCACCAAAATTTTTTCTTTGTTTAAGAGGGCACAAGATTAAACCGGGAAAATATAGGTCAGTGAGCCTCATGCCAGTGGTAATGAAATTATTGGAGAAGGCTCTGAGTGATAGAATTTACTTTCAGTTGGAAAATACGATAGGCAACTGGAGACCTGTGCGGAGAAATGGTAGATAAAGGTTTAGCTAACGTATCGGGTTGTGTCCCTTCCTCAGAACTCAGAGGAAGGGTCACTGGACCCGAAACATTAACTCAGATTTCTCTCCACCGCTGCTGCCAGTCATGCTGAGCCTTTCTAGCAATTTCTGTTTTGTTTATAATTTTCAGCATCTGAGTTCTTTCGGTTTTTATTTGGATGCAATTTAAGTTAGATTAGATTCCCTACAGTGTGGAAACAGCCCCTTCGGCCTAACAGGTCCACACCAACCATTTAGTCTGGATAAATGTGAGCTGATGCATTTTGGAAGGTCTAATGCAGGAGGGAAAATAGCAAAATCTTTAGTAGCATTAACGTACAGAGAGATATAGGCAAACTGTCCATACTTCTTTGAAGGTGGCAACACAAATGGGTCAGATGGTCAAGAAGACATATGACATGCCTGCCTTCATCAGTCAGCACAGAGTATAAAACTTGGCAAGTCACGTAGCAGAACTGAAAAATGTGTTGCTGGAAAAGTGCAGCAGGTCAGGCGGCATTCAAGGAGCAGGAGAATCGACGTTTAGGGCATAAGCCCTTCTTCAGGAAGAAGGGCTTATGCCCGAAACATCGATTCTCCTGCTCCTTGGATGCTGCCTGACCTGCTGCGCTTTTCCAGCAACACATTTTTCAGCTCTGATCTCCAGCATCTGCAGTCCTCACTTTCTCCAAGTCACGTAGCAGCTGTGAAGAACATTAATGAGACCACATTAATGGTATATTGCATACAGTTGTGGTCAGCACATGACCAGAAGGATGTGAAGGCTTTGGATCGAGTACAGAAATAGTTTTCCAGGATGTTCCCTGGTTTGGAGGGTATTAGCAATGAAGAGGCTGAGGGGCAAATTGGTAGGGGTTTATAAAATTGACAGGCCTGAATAAAAAAGTTGGAGTCTTTTTCCTAAGACATAAATTCAATTAGATCAGAAGGTGCAAAACATGACCTACTCTTGGGAAATAGCAGGTGACTGAGGTGTCAGTGGGGGAGCACTTTGGGGCCAGCGACCATAATTCTATTCGTTTTAAAATCGTGATGGAAAGGGATAGACCAGATCTAAAGGATGA
>NC_057710.1:905229-910921 GCF_004010195.1 Chiloscyllium plagiosum
GTGGTGGTGGAGGGTTGTTTTTCAGACTGGAGGCCTGTGATCAGTAGAGTGCCACTGTGCCAATAGAGTTGATGGACTGGTACAATTGCAACATTTAAAAGGCATTTGGATGGGTATATGAATAGGAAGGGTTTGGAGGGATATGTGCCGGGTGCTGGCAGGTGGGACTAGATTGGGTTGGGATATCTGATCGGCATGGACGGGTTGGACCAAAGGGTCTGTTTCCATGCTGTACATCTCTATGACTTGATGACTCTATGAGATTCCCTGCAGTTTGGAAACAAGCCCACACCAACCCTCCAAAGAGCAACCTACCCAGACCCAGTCCCCTACATTTATCCCTGACTAATCCGCCTAATACTACGGGCAATTTAGCATGGCCAATTTACCTAACCTGCACATCTTTGGACTGTGGGAGGAAACCGGAGCAATCCCCAGTGCAGACACGGGGAGAACATGCAAACTCCACACAGACAGTTGCCCGACGGGGGATTTGAACCCAGGTCCCTAGTGCTAACCACTGAGCCACCGTGCCACCCTTCACAGACAGACCCATAGGATTAAAGTAAAAGAGGGAACGTTTAAAGGGGATGTGAGAGACAAATTTGTCACACATAATGTGGTAAGTGCCTGGAATGCACAGCCAGAGGAGGTGGTGGAGGCAGATACAATAGTAACATTTAAGAGGCTTGTTGACAGATACATGAATAGGCAGGGAATAGAGGGATAAGCATCGTGTAGAGGTAACAGGGTTTTAGTTTGCAAAAGCATCTTGTGTCAATGTAGTCTTGGTGGACCAAAGGGCCTGTTCTTGTGCTGTACTGTTCTTTGTTCTTCTTTGTCCCCATGCCCCAAGTGAGGAGAGCAGTTGAGAAGGTGAAACCTTCATGGTAACCTCAGCTGGTACAGGAATTGAATCCACATTGTTTGCACCTCAAATCAACCATCCAACAAGGAAACGGTGATCAAACTTTGAAGACTAGGCCATGAAAGAAACCTATAACATGGTATTTGTGAATGTAAAGTGATGGCATTAGAACAGATGGGATCGCATGTTTACTGTGTGTTTGAAATTGAATTGTATGTAAATAGCTTGGTTCATTCTATTAAACCACACATGTTCCTGATGGTCACACACAAGTAATCCAGTCGAAGATGAGGACAACAAAAGATCTCACTCAGCCACTTCCAGCTAACATAGGTTCTCCAATCCATCTTCTGGTTGTTAATCTCTTCTGGCATGTCTGGGTCTTGCAGGATGAACATTTGTGACCTTTACAGTAAGATATTCTAGGACAAAGGAGCACAGAGTTCCCCTGCCTTACATTCTTGTCCTGGAGGGAGGCATTACTGCACTAAGGCACTGGCTTGCTCCAGCACATGGATTTATTGAGCCAGTAGAAATAACCAGGGAAGCAGTGGGAAGTGGTGTATGAGGTTGGGACCATCCAATGGGCTCGAGCTCAGTTCCGTTTGGATTCTCAGTCTGTAATGCAGAAAGTCACTGTTTGTTGAAAAAGTGCTTTTCCGGTACAGCCAGAGCTGTGACATCACCAGCTAACAGTCTATAGAATCCAACTTGTCTCCCATACCCACGGAGACCCTTCAAGCTTCAATCAAAGTTAAAAAGAAATGGGAAAAGGAAGAGAGTGGGAAGTGGAAAACAATTCCAGTCCCACCGTTTGGAACTCACAACATTGACAAAATATCTGGCTCACATTTCAATGCTGAAATCTGAGCCAACAAGGCCCATTGTTATTTACTTTAATTATGACTGATATGTTTCTCAAGCTGTTCTCCTGTGTTCTCCCTGTAAGCCTTGATTCCCCTTACCAATCAAAAATCTATCAGTCTCTACCTTAGATACACTAAATGACTTGGCCTCCATAGCCATCTGCAGCAATGAGTTCCTCTGACTGCAACTTAGCAACAAGCCCACAAATCCTTCTCATGGAAAACTGGAACTGAGGCCCAGCATTTGAACAAGGAACACCATGTCCTGATACTGAGGGGGTCCACTTGAACTGACCACAAAACCCCACCGCTCCCCCCCCCCCAAGCATTCAAGGGCCGTGACTGGTGCCCAGGACTGCATCAGGAGCACACACTTACCTCTCAGAGCTGCAGACTTCCCTCACCGACACCTGTGATCAACTAGGAGCAACCACCTGCCCAGGAAACATGGGAGACATGGTGGACTTTAGATGAGACTGAAACTTCCCCCCCCCCCCCCCCCCCGCCCCCAGCATGTTCCTGGCAAACGTCTAAGCCATTGAAAACAAGGTGGATGGGCTTGGAGTAAGAATCATCATCCAAGAGAATTGAGAGATTGCTATGTGCTGTGTTTTACATAGATATGGGTCATTCCTGCTACACCTGACTGCACCTCGCAACCTGAGAATTTCTCAATTCACCAAATGGATGGATTAGGCTCCTCAGACAAGGCAAGGGCAGTGGGGTCTGCCTCATAATCAACTCTCAGACCTGTCAACCCTGGCAAATTACTGCTCCCTGGTCCTAGAATATCTTACTGTAGAGTGCCGTCTCTACTACCTGTCATGTCACTTCACCTCCGCTGTTCTGACAGTGATCTACATCCCTCCACAAGCAGAATTGAAGAGTACATTTGTTGAAATATACAACACACAATCTTGAGCCAGAATACCCCAAGGCATTGTTCATCACAGCTGGTGTGAACAAGGTGTGATCACGTCAACCGCGTGAGTGTGCCACTAAACTAACATCTCCTGCCTTCTGTCCCACCAGAAGTCCGAACATCCTTTACAGCCTACCACTCCATCCCCCTCCCAGACATTACAAAAACAGATCACAGTGCTGTGCTTCTCCTCTCGGCTTACAAACAGCAATTGAAGCATGAAGACCTATTTCAGAAAGTAGTGCAGTATGGGTCTAAAGCAACAGAAGGGCTTCTACAGGACAGCTTAGAGTTGATGGACTGGTCAATATTCAAAAATACAGCGGCCAACCTAAATGAGTGTTCTGATACTGTTGCAGACTTCATCATAAGTGTGTAAGAGATTACGTGTTGTAGAGGTTAATCCAAATGTTCCCCAACCTGTCCCCAAACCATGGATGAATAGAGAGATCGAATTTCCCTACTGAAAGTCCTGGTCTAATGTGTGCAAGTCGGGCAACCCTGACCTATACAGGAAATCCAGGTATGACCCTCTCAAGGCCAACAGGGACATCAAGAGATAATACCAAATTAAGCGAGAGACCCAGACCAACCGTATAGACACTCGTCATTTGTGACAAGGTTAACACGACCTAACGGGCTACAAAACAAAGTTGAACAGAATCATTGGGCCCAGTCCATCCCCACCTGACAAGCTCAATGCATTTCACACTTGCTTTGAACAGAAGCTCAGTGATACGATGTCACCTATCCCAACAGCCTCAGATGTACATGTACCCACGGTCACCAATGCAGACATTAGATCAGTCTTCTTGAGAGTGAACCCATGGAAAGCGACTGGCTGGGATGGTGTTCCCATCCATGTATGGGGAGAAAGTGAGGACTGCTGGTGCTGGAAAAGCACAGCTGGTCAGGCAGCATCCAAGGAACAGGAGAATCTATGTTTCGAACATAAGCTCTTCATCAGGAATGTGCAAGAGAGTTAACTTCACTGTACATTCCTGATGAAGGTCTTATGCTCGAAGTGTCAACTCTCCTGCTCCTTGGATGCTGCCTGACTGGCTGTGCTTTCCCAGCACCAGACTTACTGACTCCCCATCCATGCACTCAGATCCTGTGTAGACCGGCGGGAGTATTCATAGACATATTTAACCTCTCCTTACTACAGTCTGGGGTCCCCAGCTGCTTTGGTACCATCATTCCGGTACCAAATAATAATCATGCAGCGTGTCTCAATAACTACCAAATGTTTCAACAGGTTAGTCATGGCTCATATCAATTCCAGTCTCCCAGCTTGCCTCGATCCATTGCAATTCGCTATCGGCATAACAGGTCCATGGCAGAAAACATCTCCCTGGTTCAATATTCATCCCTGGAACAAATGGATAATGAGGATACCTACCTCAGGCTCTTACTTATTAATTATAGTTTTACCTTCAGCACCATAATTTCAAATCAACTGATCTCCAAACTCTGGGACCTGGGTCTCAGCTCCCTCCTCTGTAACTGGATCATCGAATACCTGACCAAAAGACTGCAATCAGTAACAATAGGAGACAACACATCTCATCCACCATCATTCTCAACACCGGTGCCCCGCAAAGCTGAATATTCCTGATACTCTCACGGCTGCTGGGGCCAAATTCCACTCCAACTCCATTTACAAGTTTGCTGATGACACCACCATTGTTTGCAATCTGATGTACAAAGACGAGACAGAATACAGGAAAAAGATTGAGTGTTTAAGAGCATGATGTAAAGACAACAATCTCTCCCTCAATGTCAGCAAAATGAAGGAGCTGGTCCTTGACTTCAGGAAGTGAAGTGGAGGGCACATTCCTGTCAGCATCAATGGTGCTGAGGTGGAGATGGTCAAGAGAATCAGTTCCTGGTAGATCACCAATAATCTGTCCTTGTATACCCACCTCCTGACTGTATCCCACCGCGCCACCACCTCTGCTGGGTCTGTCCTGCTGGTGGGACAGAACATATCCAGATAATGGTGGTGCGTGGAGTGTTAACTGTAAGGTATGATTCCGTAAGAATGACTATGTCAGGCTTTTGCTTAATTAGTCTGTGAGACAGCTTTTCCAATTTCAGCACTAGACCCCAGTTGTTGGTAAGGAGGACTTTGTTTGGTCGACAGGGCTGTTTGTGGTTTTGCCATTGTCTTTTCCGGTTCCAAGGTCAGTACCAGGTGGTCTCTCCAGTTTCATTTCTTTGTTGAGACTTTATAGCAATTGATACAACTGCTCGCTCGGCCATTTCAGATGGCAGTTGAGAGTCAACCACATTGCTGTGGCTCTGGAGTCACATGTAGGCCATACCCCAAGTAACGATGGCAGATTTCCTCCTCTAAAGGACATTAGTGAACCAGATGGGTTTTGCCAACAAATGACAATAGTTTTGTGATCATCAGTCAATTCCAGATTTTTTTTATTGAATTCAAATTCCACCATTTGCTGTGGCGGAATTCGAACTGAGGTGCCAGAGCATTATTCTGGATTAATAGTCAAGCGATAATACCACTAAGCTATCGCCTCCCCTTCTTCGTCTTAAATTCTCTTTTATTCAAAAAATTTTTTTCTATTATTACATTATCATGGAATTACTGTTATTGTGAACTTTTCTTAATTTTTCAATTTTATCCTAAGGATTACAGAGGTAACGTGTCTCTAAGATGGCGCCTTCAGTGGCGACTTGTAACCTCCTCGCTGTACCCATGTGAGTACATGTGGCAATATAGCTAATTCATTCATGTGAAGGGATACAGCTCATACTTTGGAGAACAAAACCATCTATTAACTTTAACTTCAGGTATCTTTAATGTTCTCTGACTCTTGTCATTCATCACACAGCAGTAGCAAATGCAACTTGCACGGCCCCTACACTGCACTTTTCAAACCACACTGTTCCTATGAAGAGCATTCCATGCAGACTCACTACCTATCATGTTCCTGTAGCCCTGCATTTCTCATGGCTGTTCCACCTGACCTGCACATCTTTAGATTGTGGGTGGAAACTGGAGCACCTGGA
>NC_057710.1:911421-928383 GCF_004010195.1 Chiloscyllium plagiosum
TTGAGGGCCGAAGGGCCACTGCACCTGTTCTATGTTCTAACTAGGTTCTAATAGCCCAGGAGAGCCTTCAAGAGCCCTGGCAGGTTGTTCTGTCTTACTTTGACAAATACGCTTCCTTTACACAAAACACTTACAAAAAACACTGCATGTTCTTAATTAACCACATTATAGTGAAAGACAATAATTTGTAAGGAAGAGAAGTTAATTGACAGATCTGTGTGCGTGTGACTGATCACTCCTACAGGCCCTGAGCTATCCATCAGGTGGGAAACACAAATCCAGCCGAGTTTGGTGCGGTGATAAGTTCCTATAAAAAGTACTGGTCTAAATTAAGTGAGAGATGTCATAAGGTAACCTTGCATAGCTTGCATGTCTGACACAATTGTTTTACAAAATGGCTTCTTAGCAAGGAGGGCAAACTTTTGATCAGAAACTGGCTTCCTGACATTGTTTCAGAATCACTTCAAAGTTAGGTTTAGAATAATTTTAGACTTTTTATCTTAAGCATAGAATCTGTGTACCTGAGGCTGAGATGTTACCGCAAGGTTGTATTCAAAATGATTAATTAGTCTCAAATTAAACATGCCTTCTTTTCAAGGTTGTGATTCAAATTCAAATAAGACATTAGATCTGACTAGTTTGACTTGACATGGGGGCAGCCTTGGTCTATGAAAACAGCAAGTAAGTTAAAGCTTCATCAATATTATTTTTTACAGAGTTTGCATTTCATAACCAGTAATGGCTACTCAAAATCATCATAAAGTCACAAAATGCAATTAAATTTAATCTGTAGCAAGTAAGCACAAAGAGTTAATTTTCTACTGGCTTTGGAAGTCCCAGCTCTAAAAAGGTCTCACTTTCTCGCTCTCTCCTGTCCTTTCGAACTCTCAAGTCGGGGACTTGTAACAGAAAAGATGTTTTTCCTTCTGTGTCTGCCTAGCTTGCAAGGGGTAATAATAATCCATTATAATTGATAGGACCTGAACGTCAGTTACAAGGCTTTTGATAGTACTGAGTTTCGTTTCAAGCTCAGAATCAAACACTGTAATTAATTTCACAAGGGAATAGCCGTGAATGCTATCACTCGGTGTCCTGTTTAAACAGATTCACAGATGTTAAGGCACATGTTATTAATTGCCTTAGAGCATCCTGTTATTACTTGGTGAGAACAGATGTTTTTAATCTTCTGCATAGCTTGGGTTCCCACTTTTTCTCGTGTCCTGACCCTCCTTGCCTGTCTATTTTCTAGTGTGCAGCAAATATGTTCTATAATTCAAACTACATTTTGGTCTAAATGTTTAAGGACACGTTTTAAGGCTATAGACTTTCTCAAACTCTTCATCACGACAATTAAGCATGACCAATCTACCTAACCTGCACATGTTCAGCCTGTCGCTGCACCTTGCAGAAACCCATGCAGACTCCACATAGACCATCATCCAAGGCTGGAAACCAACCCAGGTCCCTGGCACTGTAGGGCAACAGAGTGAAATACTGCCATCATTTGTGGACGTTACCTCATGAGGGTGTTTTCAATTTGGAAAAGACAAACATTTGATGGAGAATGTTTTTAAAACACAGTGTTCTGCAATGTGTTTATCTTTCTCCCACATTTCACGGAATTCCATTTTGTGGGACTGGATCAAACGTACATTGTCTGGCATTGATTCAAGTGTCACCTTCATAGTAATAGTGCGGAGGATAAATGGCCAGTTCGGAATGCCACTGGCCCAAAATTAACTGGAACTGCAATGATATCAGAGAAATCATAATAACCTTAGCTATAGAAATCATGACATTTTATTCCTCCTTGGAAAGATTCTCTACCTTGGACTCCTGTGGTCATTCACATGAGTTCTTTCCAAGGATAAGGTCAACAGATTTTTGGACACAGACTGGAAGAAGAGGGAGAAGGTTGTAAGTGCATTTGATATGGAAGGTAAACTGCAGTCTGACTTAAAGGCCAAGTCGGCTTTAAAATATCCCAAAGACTTACTCCTGCTCCTGTTTCTCATGTTCACATCCTTTAGGCAAGGTGCCAATTGAATTTAAAACAAGTTTATTTTACTTAAAGGACAACACCTTTATGTTCTACCCAAGGGGAATATCACTACGATGTTGATGAATGTTGGTCTCCCTTAAAACTTGAGCGGACGTTTGTAACTCCACAAGCCAGAGAACTTGCATAAAGCACTGTGGAGTGTCACATCATTTAATTACCTCAAAAGAACAATGTTATTCCAAATCCGTCGAAGAACTGCTTCACCGAACGAAACTACTACAGTCCAGCAGTTTAAAGGTGTTGTGGGGGTGTGGGGGGGGGGGGTCCAAGTGCCAGCCCCTCCAATGCTTCCTCTGCCCAAATCCGCAGTAAATAGCACTCGTCAAAGTTACATCTTCTCACTCCTCCCTGCGCTTTGATGAAGACTTCATTCAACAAATCACTACATTTCAGAGCAGGTGAGAGATGGTTCGACACCATGAGTGACATTCTGGATGTTTTTTACAATGGGCCGGCCACGTTGAATCGATCCGCGTCGTAACGATCAAGAAAAACCAACGAGAATTGGAATCGTCTGAAAAAAAAAAGCAGCTGATGGGGGTGAGGAGGGATCTCACCTTGAAGTCCTCGACGAGGGAAATTGCTTCACCCTCTCATTCTCATATCGGCCGCAGCAAGTGAGTTGGTGTTTCCCCTTCTTTGCACCTGCCTCAGACGATGGCTGTCTGAAGGGTTTTCAGAGGTGACCTGAAGTAAAAGCAGGTGTTTGCTGGTCGAGAGTCAGCAAGGCACCCACAGTTTCATAAATGGAGACAAAGTACCCAAAGAAGACCCAGAGCCAAGGCAGCTGCACCATACTCAATAAAAGAAGCAGATAAGAAAGTAGATGCCCTTCAAGCCTGCTCTGTCTTTCAATTTGACCATGGCTGACATTGCAACTCAGTCCCCTGTTCCTGCCTTCTCCCCATTCTCTTTGATCCCTTTGGCAAAAGAATGAGATCGAGCTCCCTCTTGAAAATATGTTGATCTCAACAGTTTCCTGTGGCAGAGAACCCAACAGGCTCACCATTCTCTGAGCGAAGGCCAGTTCCTGAATGAAAACCCATCACCATCGCACACTCTGAGAGGCGGATAACGGAGTGTCAGTGCTGTCGCCTGGTCAGGGAGACCACCGTCGCGAGCCGCCCACGTGCCAGCTCCGGCCCCGGCCCCGGCCCCGGCGCGAGGGAGACGGCGGTTTAACGGACAGCGAGCACCTGGCGGGAGCTCGAGGCGGCTGTTCGTCTCAAACAGCGAGAACTGCCTCTCGATGGCTGAGTGAAAGCTGTCCACTGTCTGTCCACAGCACCATGTTTACTGATATCTACTTTCTTATCTGCTTCTTTTATTGAGTATGGTGCAGCTGCCTTGGCTCTGGGTCTTCTTTGGGTACTTTGTCTCCATTTATGAAACTGTGGGTGCCTTGCTGACTCTCGACCAGCAAACACCTGCTTTTACTTCAGGTCACCTCTGAAAACCCTTCAGACAGCCATCGTCTGAGGCAGGTGCAAAGAAGGGGAAACACCAGGATCTTTCCCTGTAACATGTCAACTTCCTTTTCCTCCATCACAACCTTTGTCCCTATGGAATCACTTTCACAGGTTGGGTGATTAACTGCATCCTGACAAGTAAATGATTGACAATCTCCATGGTTATAGATCCAGATATTAGACCCCAGGTCTGATGTTATCATGACAGAGATATTATCTTTCTCTGCTGACATTGTTCACGAAAACATTGATCAGAATGCAGTTCCATTTGAGAAAACCATTCCTTCAACAGCACAAGGCCTTTGTATAGTCTCTGTATCCCAAACTAAGGCAATGGATTTACCAGCTTCACTTGTGTAGTGGGTAATGTTGCCCTCGGTCAGAATTTCCAGGAAAGTTCAGGGACTTTGTTCAGCTTGTCCATGCACACAGAGGTGGTTTCACTCGTCTTCCTGCTGAGATTAGAGCCATGGTATTGTTTACCACCTCTCAGTCTGGGCATCATTTCCCACAATGTCCTGGTTTATACCAAAGCAAAACCTATGATCTTATAGAGAAACATAAAAACCTTGCAGTAATCTGCACAGACCTTTGTCCTGTCATCTAGGAATCTAAGCACATTGGCTTCACGGAATCACACTCAAAATTTCATTTTATTCACTTGTAGGATGTGGGCATTGCTGGCTGGGTCAGTATTTATTGCCCATCCCTAGTTGTCCCTAAAGGTAGTGTTAAGTTGCCTTCTTGAACCACTGCAGTCCATCAGCTGTAGGGAGACCCACAATGCTCTGAAGAGGGAATTCCAGGATTTTGACTCCGTGACAATGGAGGAATAGTGATAGATTTCCAAGTCTGAATAGCGATATGCTCGGACTGGAATTTGCAGGTGGTGGTGTTAGCGTGTACCGGCTGTCCTTATCCTTCTAGATCGAATTTGGGTTTGGAAGGTGCTTTCTCAAACATTAAAGCGCAGTACAGGCCCTTCAGCCCTCGATGATGTGCCAACCTGTGAAGCCAATCTGAACCGCATCTAACCTACACTATTCCATGGTCAGTTGGAAAGTCTCCTAATGTTGCAGGTGGGATGTTCCACGTCCTTACTGCTCCCCCTCTGCAACAGCCTTCCGCACTGTCCAAAACTCCACTGACTTTAGTGTGATCTGTAGATTTACTAGCCCATCCTTCTATGCCCTCCTCCAGGCCATTTATAAAAATGACAAACTACAGCGGCCCCAAAACAGATCCTTGCGGTACACCACTAGTAGTTGAACTCCAGGATGAACATTTCCCATCAATCACCACTCTCTGTCTTCTTTCAGCTAGCCAATGTCTGATCCAAACCGCTAAATCACGCTCAATCCCATGTCTCTGCAATAGTCTACCTTGGGTAACCCTATCAAGCGCCTTACTGAAATCCAAATATGCCACATCAACCACTTTGCCCTCATCCACCTGTTTGGTCACCTTCTCAAAGATCTCAGTAAGGTTTGTGAGGCACAATCTACCCTTCACAAAGCCATGTTGACTATCCCTAATGTTTCCTTTCTCGATGATTATAAATCCTATCTTTTATAATCCTTTCCAAAACTTTGCCCACAACTGAAGTAAGGCTCACTGGTCTAAGGATCTTTGGTGAATTTCGGCAGTGCATCTTGTAGATAATACACACTGCTGTTACTGTGTGTTGGTGTTGGAGGGGGTGGATGTTTGTGGATGTGCTGCTGATCAAGCAGACTGCTTTGAGGTTCGTGAGCTCATTTGTTTGGACAGCTGGTCTGTGATGCAGAGTGATAGCAACAGCGTCACAATGTTAGGAATTTGATAGGCTATCCTCACTGTATTCCCAATTCCCCCGTCTGAGGTGACATTGAAGGATTCTCCTTTTCAACCCCTCCGCTCACCTTGGGCATAGTGACCCTCAGGTTAAACCACCACCAATCCCCTCTCTCTATCCCCCTTTCTCTCACTTTATCGCTTCTTCTTACTGTCTGTGAAATGGGAGCAGCCCTACATTCCTCTGGGACTACAGCAACTTTATCTTTCGATGCAAAAAAGATGCATATAAATTGGCAAGAAAAAAACAACAGACCTGAGGATTAGGAACAGTTTCGAAGTCAGCAAAGAAGAACCAAGGGATTGATTAAGGAGGGGAAAATAGAGTGTGAGAGTGAGCTTGTGGGGAACATAAGAACTGACTGTAAAATTTCTAAAGATAAAACACTTAGAGTCACAGAGATGTCCAGCATGGAAACAAACCCTTCGGTCCAACTGGTCCATGCCAAATATAATCCCAAACTAAATAAAAACTGAAAGAATTGCAGATTCTGTAAATCCAAAACAAAAACAGATATTGCCAGAAAAGCTGAGCAGGTCTGGCAGCATATGTGAAGAAAACTCAGAGTTAATGTTTTGGGAACAGTGACCCTTTCCTTAGACCTGCGGTTCTGAGGAAAAGTCACGAGAGAGGAAACATTAACTCAGATTTTTCTTCACAGATGCTGCCAGACCTGCTGAGGTAATCCCAAACAAAACTAGTCCCACTTTCCTACTCCCTTCAAACCTTTCCTCTGCATGTGCTTTTCGAAGTGTCTATGATATGTTGCAGTTCTGCCTACATCTGCTACTCCCTCACAAAGTTCATTTTGTACATGAATGAAGCTCTGTCAAAAGTTAAAATTCAAGGAAATTTATGGGAAACGATGAAATGACTGATGAACTAAGTTCATACTTCACACCTGTCTTCACACAGTAGAACATCCCAGAAATGGGGAATACCAGGTTTAGTGAAAGGATGGAACTGAAGCAAATCTGGAAACAAAGCTGGTTCCATTTTTTTTCAGAAAGCTGTTTGCTTTCTCAAGGATACTGTGTCCTTTTTTTTTCAGCGGGGTAATAAACAACGCCTGGTTCCGATTAGTCTGGTTTGGTGCAGAGATTAAAGGGTATTGAGAGGCCTTTTTGTTTACATGTAAACATATGAGACTTCAGGCCAAAGTGGTCATGCTTTAGAAGTGTCCTGTGTAATGAAAGGTGAGTGGTCAGCTCTCTAGCTGAGCAGGTGAGTCCAGAACTAGTTGGAAGTTCAACAATGAGCTGTGTGGAAACAAACTCTCTCTCCTTTTTCCCTCCCAACTTCATTTTGTCAGCATCTGTTCTTTTTTTTTACTGTGTTTTAAAGGGGGTTGGGACAGTTGTGTGTATTCGGAACAGCATAATTAAGTCTAGTTTAGATAGACTGAGGTCTGGGGGAGGTTCTCTATTCTGTTCTGTGTATTTCATTGTGTAATTTTGTGAATAAATTTCTGTCTGTTTTTAAACCAAGTAGTCAACCTAGCTAACTTACTCTAGGTAATTTTCATTGTACCCTTACTGAAACAAATTGCAATGTTATCGTCTGGGTTGCCTGCTCAAGACTGTTTTGAGTGGTCTGGCCTAGTTCATAACAGTAGAGACATGGTGTTGATGAAATTGCTGGGATTGAAGATTGATAAGCTCCTGGAAAAGATAATCTACATCCCAGAATATTAAAGTAAGTGGCCCTCGAAATAGTTGATGCTGGAACAGTTTCTACAGATTGGAGGGTAGCTAATGTCACCCCTCTATTTGAAAAGGGAGATAGGGAGAGATCTTATCGAGCAGTGAGTCTGATGTTGGCAGTGGGCAGTTGGCTGGAGTCAATGATCAAAGATGTTTATAGCACAGCACTTAGAAAAAAGGTGGTAGTGTCAGGGGAGCCAGCGGATTTGATTTATTTGAGCTTTCAAAAGACTAGTGGCTAAAGGGATCAAGAGATATGGGTGAGGATTAGGAAATTGACCTCAATATTTAGCTGTAATCTAATTGCAGAGCAGGGCAGGGCACGGCTGATTGGTCTCCTCTTGTTCCTATATTCTATGTTTCTATGTGGTCGGATCTGCTAGTGCTAGGTGATCCCATCGCTTAGGTCTGCTGATGCTGAGTGATCCTAGTGCTCGGATCTACTGGTGCTGGGAGGTCTCAGTGCTCGGCTCTGCTAGTGCTGTATGGTTATAATTCTGCAAATGAATGATGTTGTGGTTAATCACACCAAACCTGTGCATTGACTGCTGTTGACGTGTCATTCATTCTGCCCCTGTGTTTCAAACAGGTTTTCGATTTCATCAGGAAAAGTTACTTGAAGAACTGAAGGATTATAAATTTGTATTCCCCCAGCTGCTTTCAGGAAGAGGGAAGCGGAGTGTATCCATACTGCCTCAGGTAATGACTGTGAGTCAGATCTCCAGGATGATTGCTACAACTCACTCGAACTCACCGCTGCTGCTGAAGGTGTGATCAGAATCTGTCATTGATGATATCGTGACAATGACTGGTCATGACCAAGAGAATAAGGGAAGAGGAGGATGAGTCAGGGAGACTTACAAAAGTGTGTTTAAGACATACAGCGTGGGGAAGGGGTAGAAACAAAAATTGAAATTGCTGAAAAAACTGAGCGGTTCGGGCAGCACATGTGTGAAGATAACAGACTTAACCTTTTGGGTCCAGTGGCTCCTCTTCAGAACTGTCAGAAGGTGGGGAAAAGTGGTATTAACATCAGAAGCAGGAGCAGGAGTCGGCCATTCAGCCCTTCACGCCTGGTCGGCCATTCAGTAAAATCATGGCTGATGTTTTCGTGGCCTGAGCTCCACTTACCTGTCCTGTCACCATAACCCTTAATTCCTTTACTATTCAAATATCTATCTATCTTTGCCTTGAAAAACATTCAATGAGGAAGCCTCAACTGTTTCACTGGGGAGGGAATTCCACAGATTCACAATCTCTTGGGTGAAGAAGTTCGTCCTCAACTCAGTCCGAAATCTGGTCTGCCTTATTTTGAGGCTATGCCCCCGACTTCTAGTTTCACCCACCAGTGGAAATAATCTCCCTGTTTCTATCTTATCTACTCACTTCACAATTCCCTTCATAATGTTTCTATAAGATCCCCTTGTCATTATTATAAATTCCAATGAATATAATCCCAATCTACTCAGTCTCTCCTCATGAGCTAACCCCCTCAACCCTGGAATCAACCAAGTGAACCTTCTCTGCACCCCCTCAGGTCCAGTACATCATTTCTCAGGTAAGGAGATCAAAACTGCACACAGTACTCCAGGTGTGGCCTCACCAGCACCCGATACAGCTGCAGCATAGCCTCCCTGTTTTTAAACTCAACCCCTTTAGCAATGAAGAATAATGTTACATTTGCCTTCGTAATTACCTGCTGCATCTTCAAACTAATTTCGTGATTCATGAACATGGACATCCAGGCCCTCCTTACATCAAAATGGACTGTTATGTAATGGTGAAAAATAGTCCAGTTTGCTGTGCAGAGGGACTCAGATTTCCCACTCATCTTTGCCACTTTGTATGCTTTGCTTTCAATTTGATACCTTCCTTTATTTCCTTAATTATTCATGGCTGATAATCCTTTTTTCTACAGTCCGTCTTTTTTACTGGTAGATGTCTTTGCTGAGTACTGTGAAAAAATTCCCTTTGAATGTCCTCCACTGTTCCTCAATTGTCTCACCATATTGTCTTTGCTCCTAGTCTACCTGAGCCAACTCCTTCCTTATCCCATTGTAGTCTCCTTTGTTTAAGGTAGCCATGTTGTGGAGGTGCTGGTGTTGGACAAGGTCAAAAATCACTCAACACCAGGTTATAGTCCAATGGGTTTATTGGAATGCACTAGCTTTCGGAGCGCTACTCCTTCACCAGGTGCCCATGAGAGAGGAATACCTTAGACACAGAAGTTACAAGGAAAAGGTCAAAGGGTCACACAATTCTTGCAAATGAATTGAACACACCTAAGATGCCTCTTAAATATTTAATCAGGACACTTCACCTGCCGAAGGAGCAGCGCTTTGAAAGCTTGTGATTTGAAATAAATCTAAAAATCACACACCACCAAGAATAGTCGAACAGGTTTATTTAGACTTTTCAATACATCAGTTTCATGACACTTCTATCTTTTCCTATAAATTTTGTTTCCTATGATCCTGCCCCACTAGCCACCTGACGAAAGAGCAGCGCTCCGAAAGCTAGCATTTCAAAATAAGCTTATTGGAACAGACTAGCTTTCGGAGTGCCGCTCCTTCATCAGGACTATAATCTGGTGTTGTGAGATTTTTAACTTTGTCCACCCCAGTCCAACACTGGCACCTCCACCTCAAATAAACCTGTTTAACTATAACCTGGTGCTGTATGACTTCTGACTATGAGATCATTAATCATTCCTCTCATAATACAGAACCAAATCCAGAATAGCTTGCTCCCTCATAGGTACAGTTGCACACTGTTCGAGGAAACTATTGCAGACACATTGTATCAACTAATTGATGCTAAGGCAAGGCAGAGTGGTTGGGAGGGGAAAGGTATGTGGATCCCTGACAGTGATATATGAAAGGGATAGGTAAACAAGGAGATTATTGCTATCAGGCCAGGGCAGAAAGAAAATGCTAAGTAAATGATAGTAAGAGCTAAGAGTGAGAAAATGGGTCAGCGGCGCTGCATGCAACAGATATAATGTGATAACAGGCCGAGGAGTAGGTGGGAATGGGTGACTATGCTAGAAGCAACCTGTATCATCATGCTGAGTGAAAGATATTGAAGTTATTGAAGTTAATATTGAGTCCTTGAGGCTACAGAGTCCCCAAGTTAAAAATGAGATGTTGTTCTTTTGAGTTTGTGCTTAGGCTCACTTGAACACTATAGCAAGCCCAAGGCAGAGATGTTGGGGTGAGAATACAATGGTGTGTTGTAGTGCCTCACCTCTCCCCATCCCTCTGCTCCTCCTTCTTGCACCACAGACACATACACACATGCACATACCTCCAGCTGCTACAGTTCAGACCGCAAGCATTAACTCTGCTTTCTTACCACAGCTGTTTCCAGAGCTGTTGAATTTCTCCAACCATTTCTGTTTTTGGCTCAGTCTGTTCAAGATTTCCTCATCAAACAACTGCTCATTCCAGTTATCAGTCTCGTAAAGATAAAATTGCCACAGTCATTGCTCATTAGAGAGAGAGAGTGAAGGGGTGATAGTTTAACCTGATGATCACCAAACCTCAGGTGAGGGGAGAGATTGGGATGAAGATCCTTCATAGTAACCTCAGCCAATTCAGGAATTAAACCCTGCTGTTGGCATCACTCTGGACCACAAACCAGTTGTCCAGCCAACCGAGCTTACCAAACTCCAATCAATCTTGTAAATGTCCTTTGACTAACTTCCAATGCATTTACATTCCTACTTAAGTAAGGAGAACAAAACTATACACAGTATTTGAGTTGATATGTATATTAACAACTTCAGTGTAAAGGTAGAAGGTATCATTAGTAGAGAAAGTGAGGACTGCAGATGCTGGAGATCAGAGCTGAAAAATGTGTTGCTGGAAAAGCGCAGCAGGTCAGGCAGCATCAAAGGAGCAGGAGAATCGATGTTTCGGGCATAAGCCCTTCTTCTTAGTAGAGTCATAAGATTGACATGAAAATTTGTGGTGTTATTGATGACGAGCGGGATGATCTCAGGCTACAGTTTGATATTGGTCAGCTGCTTCATGGGGCAGAGCAATGGAACATGGAATTTATGTGACACTGACAACTGTGAGATCATGCATTTTGGGAGGTCTCATAAGGGAAGGATTTACACAATGAATGCTGGGTCCTCAGGGAGGACTGATGAGCAGAGGGCAAGAATGAGGACTGCAGATGCTGGAAATCAGAGTGGTGCTGGAAAAGCACAGCGGTCAGGCAGCATCCGAGGAGCAGGAAAATCGACTGAGGAGCAGGAATCCTGATGAATGGCTTTTGCCTGAAACATCGATTTTCCAGCTCCTCGGATGCTGCCTGACCTGCTGTGCTTTTCCAGCGCCATTCTAATACAGACACTGATGAGCAAAGGGGCCTTGATTTACAATCCAAAGATCCGTGAAGGTGTCAGCACAAGTAGATAGGGTTGTAAAGAAGGCATCTGGGGTGCTTGTCTTCATTAGCCAGGGAATAGAAGTCTTGTTACAACTTTATAAAAAAAATTGATGAAGCCACAGGTGGAATACTGTGTGCAGTTCTGATCACCACACTACGAGAAAGACATGATTGCACTGGAGAGTGACGGAGGAGATTCACCAGGGATGTTGCTTGGGATAAAAAGACTCAATTGTGAGGAGTGACTGGATGAGCTGGGTTTGTTTTCCTTGAAGCGGACGATGCTGAGAAAGGGATCTGGTTGAGGTATACAAAATGATGAACAATATAGACCGTGTAAATTGTGAGAATCTTTTCCACATGGTAGATATGACTAAGACCAGGGGGCAGAACTTTTAAGGTGAGGAGAAGTGGTTATAGAGTCATAGAGATGTACAAAATGGAAACAGACCCTTCGGTCCAACTCGTCCATGCCGACCAGATATCCTAACCCAATATAGCCCCACCTGCCAGCACCCGGTCCATATCCCTCCAAACCCTTTCTATTCATATACCCATCCAAATGCCTCTTAAATGTTGCAATTTTACCAGCCTCCAGCACTTCCTCTGGCAGCTCATTCCATACACATACCACCCTCTGAGTGAAAAAGTTGCCCCTTAGGTCTCTTTTACATCTTTCTCCTCTCACCCTATCAATTCAATTCAAATCTGTCCAAATCTCAGACTGGATCTGTGTAAACCTGTCCAAATCACGGACCTGAGCCCCCAAACTGTTACGACATCGCGGTGAACCCTTCTGCTAATTAAACCAAACACCCAGAAATGCTCACCTCATCTCATAATCTGTTAAAGTATGAGTGACAGAGAACTCCCAAATTCCACCATTTAAAGAAAAAGATATCAATTTATTCTTTAACTCTAAAAGTGAACATTATACAACAACTATTTACAATCTAAGCCCCCACCTTCTCTTAACTGCATATTATCTGCCTCCAACTCTACAACAATATGCTGTTCCAATAAAACACTTATTAAAATTGCATCAACTTAATTTCAAAACCATACAGCGGCTGTCATCTTTGGTGTCCTCCTTTCAGCTGAAGATCGCCCTGAGTTGCTTTCTAACTTTTACTGTAAAGTTGTTTCATGTGAAAAAGGTCCATTTCTCAAAGATCCATCCTACCCTGGCAATGCTTCTCTACAACCTCTACCATCGGGGAGATGGTACAGAAGTCTGAACACATGCAATTTGATAACAAAAATATCGGGGAAAGAATAAAAGGGAACCTGAGGGGCAACGTTTTTACACAGAGGATGGTACGTATATGGATTGAGCTGCCAGCGGGAGTGGTTGAGGCGGGTACATTAACAACATTTAAGGCATTTGGACAAATACATGGAAAGGAAAGGTTGGGAGGTTTATGGGCCAAGTGCAGGGAAATGGGTTTAGTCTTATGGTCTTATCCCTAATTTTATATTCAAGTCCTGTCAAAATAAGTACCAACATTGCATTTGCCTTCCTAACTACTGACTCAAATTGTAAGTTTACATTGAGACAATCTTGGCTGAGAACTCCCAAATCCCTTTGTACTTCAACCTTCTGAATTTTCTCCGCATTTAGAAAATAGTCTATGCTTTCATTCTTCCTGCCAAAGTGCATTTTGGTCGACATGGACCAGTTTGGGCCAAAGGGCCTGTCTCTATGCTGTTGGACTCTCTGTGAGATTAATATTCCCTGACCAAACCTAACTCCCATACTCTGTTCAAGCCATACTCACAACTGCTGCCAGATTCTTGTCAGAGCCCACAGCACTTGCAGTATTCAGTGTTGGGCCTACCAATCATGCAATACTGGAGCAGAAACTAGACCAGACAGAAGTGGTTATTGCAGATGCTGGAGATTAGAGTCAAGATTAGAGTGGTGCTGGAAAAGCACAGCAGGTCAGGTAACATCCGAGGAGCAGGAAAATCAATGTTTCGGGCAAAAGCCCTTCCGGATGGTTTCTGATGAAGGAGTTTTGCCTGAAACATCGACTTTTCCTGCTCCTTGGATGCTGCCTGACCTGCTGTGCTTTTCCAGCACCGCTGTAATCAAAACTTAGACCATTCAGCCCATCAAGTTTGCCCTGCCATTCAGTCATGGCTGTTAAGTCTCTCAATCCCATTCTCCCACTTTCTCCCTATAACCCTTGATCCCCTCGATACTCAAGAACCTATCTATCTCCGTCTTAAATATACTCAATGACCTGGCCTCCACAGCCTTCTGTGACAGTGAATTCCATACATTCATCACTCTGTGGCTGAATAAGGTTCTCCTTAGCTCTAAAAAGTCTTCCCTAGTCCTAGTCTCTTCTACCATTGGAAACGTCTTCCCAATATCCACTCTGCAGGCCATTCAGTATTCTGTATGTTTCAATTAGATCCCCCCTCATCCTTCGAAACTCCATTGAGTATCGACCCAGAGTCCTCAAACATTCCTCATATGTTCAGCTTTTCATTCTTGAGACCATTCTCAGGAGCCTCCTCTGAACACACTCCAGGGCCATACATCCTTCCTGAGATATAGGGTACACACTGCATACAATACTACAAATGTTGTTTGACTAGAGCCTTCTAGAGCCTCAAAAATACTTGAGCCTCAGAAGTTCAGTAAATATATTTAATACTGTGATAGATAGATTCTTCAGTATCAAGGAATATGGGGAGAAAGCGGGATAATGGGGTTGAGAAAATTATCAGCCATGATTGAAAGGCGGACCAGATTCGATTGGCTGAATGGCCTAAAATCTGCTCCAATGTCTTATGGTCTTATCCCTAATTTTATATTCGAATCCTGTCAAAATAAGTACCAACATTGCATTTGCCTTCCTAACTACTGACTCAAATTGCAAGTTTACATTGGGACAATCTTGGCTGAGAACTTCCAAATCCCTTTGTACTTCAACCTTCTGAATTTTCTCCCCATTTAGAAAATAGTCTATGCTTTCATTCTTCCTGCCAAAGTGCATGACCTCATACTTTCCCACATTGTACTCCATCTGCCACTTCCTTGCCCACTCTCCTAACCTGTCCAAATCCTTCTGCAGGCTCCCCACTTCCTCAATGTGACCTGTCCCTCTACTTATCTTTGTATCATCTGCAAACAGAATGACCTCAGTTCCTTCATCTAGATCGTTAATGTATAAAGTGAAAGGTTATGGTGCCAACACTGAGCCTTGCAGAACTCCACATGTCACAGGTTGCCATCCAGAGAAAGTCCCTTTTATCCCCAGTCTCTGCTTCCTGACAGACAGCCAAGCTTCTATCCATGCTAGCACCTTGCCTCTGACACCATTGGCTCTTATCTTACTCAGTAGCCTTCTGTGCAGAAACTTGTCAAAGGCCTTCTTGAAATCTAGGTAAGTAACATCCATTGGCTCTCCTTGGCCTAACCTGCTTGATGCTTCCTTAAAGAATTCTAACAGATTTGTCAAACATAACCTCCCCTTGATGAAACTGTTTTACCATACACTTCCAAATAGTTAGAAACCTCATCCTTCACAATGGATTCCAGGATGTACCTATGACGAATCGGTCTGTAATTTTCCATCTTTTCCCTTACTCCCTTTGGAGTGATTTTCCAATCCTTTGGGATCCTCCCCGATTCTAGCGAATTCTGAAAGAATACCACTCATGCCTTCACTATCTTCTCAACTATCTCCCATAGAACTGTGGGTGTAGTCCATCTGGCCTGGGTGATTTATCCACCTTCAGGCAATTCAGTTTATCAAGCTCCTTAGAACATAGAACATTACAGCATAGCACAGGTCTTTTGGTTCTCAATGTTGCACCGACCTGTGAAATCAATCTAGAGCCCATCTAACATACACTATTCAATTAACATCCATATATCTATCCAATGACCATTTAAATGCCCTTAAAGTTGGAGAGTCTACTACTGTTGCACGCAGTGCATTCCATGCCCGTACTACTCTCTGATTAAAGAAACTACCTCTGATATCTATCGTATATCTATCACCCCTCAGTTTAAATCTATGTCTCCTCATGCTCGCCATCACCATCCGAGGAAAAAGACTCTCACTGTCCACCCTATCTAATCCTCTGATCATGTTGTATGTCTCTATAGGTCACCTCTCAACCTTCTCTCTAATGAAAACAGCCCCAGGTCCCTAAGCCTTTCCTCATAAGACCTTCCCCCCATACAGGCAACATTCTGGTCAATCTCCTCTTCACCCTTTCCAATGTTTCCACGTCCTTCCTATAATGTGGCAATGAGAACTGTATGCAATACTCCAAGTGCGGACGCACCAGAGTTTTGTACAGCTGCAATATGATCTCATGGCTCTGAAACTCAATCCCTCTACCAATAAAAGCTAATACAGTACGCCTTCCTAACAATGTGATCAACCTGGTGGCAACTTTCAGGGATCTATGTACATGGACACCACATTCTCTCTGCTCCTTCCCACTGCCAAGAATCTTACCATTAACCAATACTCTGTATTCCTGTTACTCCTTCCAACATTACTCACCTCACACTTCAGATTAGAATCCCTACAATGTGGAAACAGGGCTTTTGGCCCAACAAGTCCACACTGACCCTCCGAAGAGTAACCCACCCAGACCCATTCCCCCACTCTGTATTTACCCCTGACTAATGCACCTAACCCACACATCCCCGAACACGATGGGTAATATAGCATAGCCAATTCACCCAACATCTTTGGATTTTGGGAGGAAACTGGAGCACCCAGAGGAAACCCACAAAGACACAGGGAGAATGTGCAAACTCCACGCATACAGTCACCCAAGATTGGAATTGAACCAAGGTCCCTGGCTCTGTGAGGCAGCAGTGCTAATCGCTGAGCCATTGTGTCCGTATGAAACTCCATTTGCCACCTCTCAGCCCAGCTCTGCAGGTTATCTATGTCCTCTGTAACCTGCAACATCCTTCTGCACTGTCCACAACTCCACCGACTTTAGTGTCATTCGTAAATATACGAACTCACCCTTCTCTGCCCTCATCCAGGTAATTTATAAAAGTGAGAAAAACAGCAGTGGACCCAAAACAGACCCAATTCAAGAGCGAACTATACAGTAAATGGAAAAACCCTGAAGAAAATTGAGGTACAGGAAGATCTGGGTGTTCATGACCATCGTTCCCTGAAGGTGGCAACACAGGTCGATTGAGTGGTGAAAGGAGGCATATGGCATGCTTTCCTTCATCGGACGGGGTATTGAGTACAAGAGTTGGCAGGTCATGTTATAGGTAAAAACAATGACTGCAGATGCTGGAAACCAGATTCTGGATCAGTGATGCTGGAAGAGCATAGCAGTTCAGGCAGCATCCGAGCAGCAGTAAAATCGATGTTTCGGGCTAAAGCCCTTCATCAGGAATAAAGGCAGAGAGCCTGAAGTGTGGAGAGATAAGCTAGAGGAGGATGGGGGTGGGGAGAAAGTAGCATAGAGTACAATAGATGAGTGGTGGAGGGGATG
>NC_057710.1:928803-948165 GCF_004010195.1 Chiloscyllium plagiosum
CTGGTGGTGGGGTCTTTTTGGAGGTAGCGGAAATGTCGGCGGATGATTTGGTTTATGCGAAGGTTGGTAGGGTGGAAGGTGAGCACCAGGGGCGTTCTGTCCTTGTTTCGGTTGGAGGGGTGGGGTCTGAGGGCGGAAGTGTGGGATATGGACGAGATGCGTTGGAGAGCATCTTTAACCATGTGGGAAGGGAAATTGCGGTCTCTAAAGAAGGAGGCCACATGGTGTGTTCTGTGGTGGGGTCATGTTATAGTTGTATAGGACTTTCGTTCGGCGGCATTTGGAATACTGCGCACAGTTCTGGTCACCACATTATCAAAAGGATATGGATGCTTTGGAGAGGGTGCAGAGGAGGTTCACCAGGATGTTGCTTGGTATGGAGGGAACTAGTTCTGAAGAGAGATTGAGTAGGTTAGGATTATTTTCATTGAAAAGGTGGAGTTTGAGGATGCGACCTGATTGAGGCTTACAAAATCATGAGAGGTGTAGACAGGGTGGATAGCAAGAAGCATTTTCCCAGAGTGGGGGACTCAATTACACAGGGTCATGAGTTCAGTGTGAGAGTGGGAAAGTTTAGGGGAGATATGCATGGAAAGTTCTTTAAGCAGAGGATGGTGGGTGCCTGGAATGCGTTGCTAGCGGAGGTGGTAGAGGTGGGAACGATAGCGTCACTTAAGATGTATGAAGACAGATACATGAATGAGCAGTGAGCAGAGGGATACAGATCCTTAGAAAATGGGCAACAGGTTTAGATAGAGGATCTGGATCGGCGCAGGCTTGGAGGACCGAAAGGCCTATCCCTGTGGTGTAATTTTCTTTGTTCTTTGTATTCCCGTCCAGCCCAGGGGACTTATCTATTTTCATACTTCCCAGAATTGCTAACACCGCGTCCTTATGAACCTCAATCCCGTCTAGTCTAATAGCCTGTATCTCAGTATTCTCTTCGACACCATAGTCTTTTTCCTGTGTGAATACTGATGAAAAGTATTCATTTAACGCCTCTCCTGTCTAATTGGAATGCACACATAACTTTCCAATAATGTCCTTGACAGGCCCTAATCTTACCCTCGTCATTCTTTTATTCCTGATATACCGATTGAATGTTATAGGGTTTTCCTTGATCCTACCTGCCAATGACTTCTCATGTCCCCTCTTGGCTCTTTTTATCTGTCTTGAGATTCTTCCTGGCTAACATGTCACTCTCAAGTGCCCTAACTGAGCCATCATATCTCATCCTCATATAAGTCTTCTTCTTCCTCTCGACAAGAGATTCAGCTTCTTTAGTAAATCACGGTTCCCTTGCTGTACCACTTCCTCCCTGTCTGACGGGTACATACTTATCAAGGACATGCAATAGCTATTCCTTGAATAAGCTCCACATTTGAGCCCATCCCTTGCAGTTTCTTTCCCCATCCTATGCATCTGAAATATTTCCTAATTGCATCATCATTGCCTTTCCCTAAGCTATAACTCTTACCCTGGGGTACAAACCTATCCCTCTCTATCGATTAAGTAAACGTAAGTGATTTGTAGTCACTATCACCAAAGTGCTCACCTGCCTCCAAACCTAACACCTGTCCGGGTTCATTACCCAGTACCAAATCCAATGTGGCCTCGCCCCTTGTTGGTCTGTCTACATACTGTGTCAGGAAACCCTCCTGCACACATTGGACACAAACTAATCCAATAAAAAGTACTCAAACTATAGTATTTCCAGTCAATATTTGGAAAGTTAAAGCCCCCCATAACAACAATCCTGTTATTCTCACTCCTATCCAGAATTATCTTTGCAATGCGTTCCTCGGCATCTCTGGAACTGTTCGGAGGCCTATTGAAAATTCCCAACAGCATAACCTCCTTTCTTATCTCAGCCCATACTACCTCAGTAGATGAGTCCTCAAACGTCCTTTCTACCACTGTTTTACCATCTTCTCTGTTCTTACTGAAACATCTAAACCCCGGAACCTGTAACAACCATTCCTGTCCCTGCTCTATCCATGTCTGTGAAATGGCCACAACATCGAAGTCTCAGGTGCCAACCCATGCTGCAAGTTCACCCATCTTCTTCCAGATGCTCCTGGCATTGAAGTAGACACAATTCAAACCACCTTCCTGCTTGCCAATGCGACCTTGAAACCATATTTCTGACTTCACTCCCTTAACCTCCTGGACACTGGAGCTACAATTTAGGTTCCCGTCCCCTGCTGAATTAGTTCAATCCCACTCGAAGAGTATCAGCAAATTTTGCCCGAAGATATTGGTATCCGTCTGGTTCAGGTATAGACCATCCTGTTTCTAGAGGTCCCACCTGGCCCAGAATGAGCCCCGAATCTCCAGGCATCTGACTCCCTCCCTCCTACACCATCTGTGTAGATTTCCATAAGGGACAATAAGACTTAGAAGTGGAAGTAAGGTAATTCGCCCCATCGAGTCCACCCGGACATTCAATCATGGCTGATGGGCATTTCAACGCCAATTACCCGCACTCTCCCCGTATCCCTTAATTCTTGTGAGATTAAGAATTTATCACTCTCTGCCTTGAAGACATTTAATGTCCCGGCCTCCACTGCGCTCCATGACAATGAATTCCACAGGCCCATCACTCTCTGGCTGAAGAAATGTCTCCTCATTTTCATTTTAAATTGACCCCCTCTAATTCTAAGGCTATGCACACGGGTTCTAAAATCCCCGCCTGACGGAAACAAATTCCCAGCATGCACCCTTTCTAAGTCATGCATTGTCTTGTAAGTTTCTATACAATCCCAGGATCCCCAGCCGTTCATTATATGTTTGGCCTACCATTCCAGGGATCATCCGTGTGAATCTCCGCTGGACACGCTCCAGTGCCAGTATGTCCTTCCTGAAGTGTGGAGTCCAAAACTGGACACAGTATTCTAAATGGGGCCTAACTAGAGCTTTATAAAGTCTCAGTAGCACATCACTGCTTTTACATTCCAGCCCTCTTGAGAAAAATGATTACATTGCATTTGCTTTCTTAACCACAGACTCAACCTGCAAGTCAACTTTGAGAGAATCCTGGACTCCCAGATCCCTTTGTACTTTGGCTTTATGAACTTTCTCACCGTTTGGAAAGTAGTCCGTGCCTGTGTTCTTCTTTCCAAAGTGCAAGACCTCGCATTTGCTCACATTTTATTTCATCAGCCATTTCTTGGACCACTCTCCTAAACTGTCTAAATCTTTCTGCAGCCTCCTCACCTCCTCAGAACTACCTGCCTGTCTGCCTAACTTCGTATCATCAGCCAACTTTGCCAGAATGCCCCCAGTCCCTTCATCCAGATCGTTAATAAAAAAAGTGAACAGCTATGACCCCGACACTGAACCCTGCAGGATATCATTTGTCACCAGCTGCCATTCTGAAAAATAACCTTTTACCCCAACTCTCTGCCTTCTGTCAGACAGCCAATCCTCAATCCATGCCAGTAGCTCATCTCGAACACCATGGGCCCTCACTTACTCAGCATCCTCCCGTGAGGCATCTTATCAAAGGCCTTTTGGAAGTCCAGATAGATAACATCCACAGGGTTTCCCTGGTCTAACCTACTTGTTACCTCTTCAAAGAATTCTAACAGGCTTGTCAGGCATGACCTCCCCTTACTATTTCTTTTGGTGATGGCCACCACACTCAGCTCTGCCCCTTCACTGTCTTGAATTTTTGGGATATTACTCATGTCTTCCACCTTGAAGACTAACACAAAATAATTATTCCGTTCCTCAGCCATTTCCTTGTTGTCCTACTATCTTTCCAGCATCATTTTCCAGCAGCCCAATATTCAAGTTTGCCCTTCTGTTTCACCCTTTAATTATCTAAAGAAACTCTTATAGTCTTCCTTTATATTATGGCTAGCTTCCCCTTTAATCGTCTCCCTTTTTATTTCTTTTCTTGTTGCCCTATGTTGGTTCTTTGAAAACTTATCAATCCTCTGGTTTCCCACTGCCCTTCACGACATTATAAACTTTCTCTTTTGCTTTTGCCTCATCCTCTCTGTACTGTCCTTCTTTATCCTCGGGATGAATCCTTTCAATCCTTTTTAACCATCCCTCTTGTCATTGTCATTCATTTGTCCAGTGTGCATGAAGTTTGATTGCTAACCTTTTCCATACACTCTGACCGATTTGTGTTTGTGCTGGAGATTTCAATGACGTCTCCTGCTTTCTTCACTTTTACTTTAATCTGGGTGTTCTGATTTCCCCTATGACTGAACTATTCCCCCCCCCCCCCCCCATTTAGTTGAAAGCCCTATCTACAGCCTTAGTTATGTGATTCGCTCGGACTCTGGTCCCAACACGGTTCAGATGAAGACCGTCCCATTGGAACAGATCACTTCTTCCCCAGCACTGGTGCCAATGTCCCATGAATTCAAACCCATTTAGAACATAGAACATAGAAAAGTATAGCACAGAGCAGGCCCTTTGGCCCACGATGTTGTGCCGAGGTTTAATCCTAATGTAAAATGTAATAACTTAACCTACACACCCCTGAACTCACTGCTATCCATGCATCTTTCCTACAGTAGGGCGACCAGAACTGGACACAATATTCCAAGTGTGGTCTCACCAGGGACTCGTAGAGCTGGAGCAAAACCTCGTGGCTCTGAAACCCGATCCCCCTGATAATGAAAGCCAAAACACCATATGCTTTCTTAACAACCCTATCCACTTGGGTGGCAACTTTGAGGGGTACTTGCACACCTAGATCCCTCTGTTCCTCCACACTGCCAAAATCCTGTCTTTAATCCTACATTCAGCATTTGAGTTCGACCTTCCAACGTACATCACTTCGCATTTATCCAGGTTGAACTCCATCAGCGACTTCTCAGCCCAGTTCTGCATCCTGTCCATGTCGCGCTGCAGCCTGCAGTAGCCCTCTATACTATTGACAACACCTCCAATCTTTGTGTCATCTGCAAATTTACTAACCCGCCCCTCAAGCTCCTCATCCAAGTCATTTATAAAACCACAAAGAGCAGAGGCCCACGTACAGAGCCCTGCGGGACCCCACTCAACACTGACCTCCAGACAGAATACTTTCCATCTACAACCACTCTCTGCCTTCTGTCATCCAGCCAATTCTGAATCCAGACAGCCAAATCTCCCTGTATCCCATACTTCCTGACTTTATGAAAGAACCTACCATGGGGAACCTTGTCAAATGCCTTACAGGAGTCCATATAGACACATCCACTGCTCGACCTTCGTCGATCTGTGTTGACACCTCCTCAAAGAACTCAATAAGACCTGCCCCTCTCAAAGCCATGCTGACTGCCTTTAATCACACTATGCTTTGCCAAATATTCATAAATCCTATCCCTCAGAATTCTTTCCACAACTTTGCTGACCACAGACGTAAGACTGACTGTTCTGTGATTGCCAGGGATTTCCCTATTACCCTTCTTGAAAAGAGGAACAACATTTGCCTCTTTCCAATCCTCTGGTACAACTCCTGTGGAGAGTGAGGAGGCAAAGACCTTCACCAGCGGCTTAGCAACCTCCTTTCTTGCTTCCCAGAGCAGCCGAGGATAAATCTGGTCTGGTCCCGGGGACTTATCAATCTTAAGGTTTTCCAAAATTTCCAGCACGTCAACTTCATCAATCTTGATCTGTTCAAGCCTGTATCCCAGCTCCCCAAAGTTTTCATTCACACAAGTTCCCTTTCCTTGGTGAAAACCGAAGCAAAAAAACTCATTTAGGGTTTCCCCTATCTGCTCAGACTCCACACATAAGTTCCCTCCGCTATCCCTGACCGGCCCTACCTTCTCCCTGATCATTCTCTTATTCCTCACATTTGAGTAAAATGCCTATGGGTTCTCCCTAATCCTTCTTGCCAAGCCTTTTTCATGCCCCCTCCTGGTTCCCCTCAGTTCATTTCTGAGCTCCTTTCTAGCTAGCCTGTAATCCTCTAAAGCTGTGCTAGATCCTTACTTCCTCCACCTTATGTTAGCTGCCTTCTTCCTTTTGATGAGAGGATTCTCAGTTCTTGCCAACCAAGGTTCCTTAATCTTACCCCTTCTTACCTGCCTCACCAATTTCTCCCACACCAATCTTGGAGCCACACATTTACCTGCTTAATCTATTGACTCTGCCAATTAGTTTATGGTTCAAGTTGTAATCCAGAGATTATTACCTTTTTGGTTCTGTCTTTTAATTTAGCTCCTAGCTGTTCATACTCCCTTAGCAGACGCTCTGCCCTAGTTGTATCTATATCATTGAGGATCTGAAGCCTGAATACAGGCAGAGGTAACTAGTTAGGGACAACCACTGAGTACATGCTGTTACTAACTTAAGCGCCAATAAAATGGCTTCTTAATGCAAATAACATATAACATAATGCAAAACGGCTTCTCGGCTGCAAATTGACAATTCTGTTTAAATCTGCATAAAATGACTTTTAACCCTGCTAAAGCTGCATAATTGACCTGACCAGTCTGTCTTAACAAAGAAAATGAGAATGCTTCCTTTACAGCATAGAAATAACTAGACAGGCAAAGACAGTACTGGACATCCTAAGACGTTCAAGTGGAGGTGCAAAAACTCGGTGCATACAAGAGGATTACGTTTTGGAAAACAAAGTTGGCTCCCAGGAAATATCATTGGGTTGAGTTGCTATAAATAAACCATTCCGTTAATTAAATGGTGATTGTGTATGCTTATGTCTATAAGTATAAAATGTCTTTGTTTTAAGCCATGTGTCCATTTCCTCTGGGGAGGCATACCTCCACCCCCAGTCCAGATCCTCACCTACATGGACCACTGCCACTGGATCTTTACCCTCCTATTCTAATGTCCTCTGCAGCCCAGATGAGATATCCTGAACCCGAGCACCAGGCAGGCAACACAACCTGCGGGATTCTCAATCCTGGTCACAGAGAACAGTGTCTATGCCTGTAACTATACTATCCCCAATTACAACAACATTTCCCTACTCTCCCCTCCCTTGAATGGCTCCCTGCAATCAGTCAGCTGATCGTTCCTGCAGCCCCCATTCCCATCCACACAGGGAGCAAAACTCTTGAACCTGTTGGACAAGGACAGTGGCTGAGGCTCCTGCAACTCTACCTCCTGGATCCCTCTACCTGCATCACTCACAGCCACATCCTCCTGTCCCTGACCACTTGCCGAATTTGTGTTAGTTTGTCTAAGGGGTGTGACTGTCTCCTGAAACACAGCATCCAGGTATCTCTCCCCCTCCCTGATGTGTCGCAATGTTTGAAGCTCAGAATCCTCCTATCGACTCTGAGCTGGAGTTCTTCCAGCAACCAACATTTACCACGACATGGTTACTGGGAACTACAATGGGGTTCGCCAGTCCCAGATCACGCAGAAACAAAACATCAGCTGACTCTCTATCCTTATTTTATTAAATTAGTTTTGAATTTGTTTTTGTTAATTTTTAAATTGTTTTTGTATTTCTGCTCATGCAAGTTGAAATTAAAATAACAAGATTCAATTTAACACAGATTCAAATTTAGCAGATTCTTTATTAGTGACTCAAATTGCAGCCCTACTGTGATGTCGCTTTTCAGTTTCCTCCTCATAATTATAAACACTGAACTTCTCAGGCTCCTTTCCGATCATTCCTGCTCAGCTTCAGTCCTGGAAATTTGTGGAGCTACCTTCTCCAGTGAGCTGTTAATTGTCCACCACCATTCACGACTGGATGTGGCAGGACTGTAGAGCTTAGATCTGATCTGTTGGTTGTGGGATTGTTCAACTCTGTCTACCGCTTGCTGGTAATGCTGGTTGCATTGTAAGTTGTCCTGTTTTGTAGCTTCATCAGGTTGACACCTCTTCTTTCAAAAGTGTCGTCAACAACACATTCCATTGGTTCACATGAGCCGAAATGAATGAAGCAATAATTGGACAAAGTTGAAGGTTGTGTTTGAAACAGTAGTATAACATCACAAGACAATGCTCTAGTGTTGCAGTGGTAGTGTCTCTCCCTCTGAGCCAGGAGACTTGGGTTCATGTCCCAGAGGTGTGTATTAATATCTCTGAGCAAGTTAGTTAGAAACGTTCTGAAGTATCACAAGTGCAGCATAATTTTGTTTGTCGTCTCTAAAATGGTCAGAATCTCTGCTTTTTCATTCTCTTCGCAGCCTGTAATACCCCTATTCCCTGTCTGGACCTTTATATAAATGATTTGGATGTGAATATAGGAGGTGTAATTAGTAAGTTTGCAGGTGACACCAAAATTGGAGGTGTGGTAGACAGAGAAGAAGGTTACCTCAGAGTACAACTAGATCTTGATCAGATGGGCCAAAGGGCTGAGGAGTGGCAGGTAGAGTTTAATTTAATGTGAGGTGCTGCATTTTGGAAAGGCAAATCAGGGCAGGACTTAAACACCTAATGGGAAGGTACTGGGGAGTGTCGCTGAACAAAGAGACCTTGGAGTGTCTTGAAAGTGGAGTCGCAGGTAGATGGGATAGTGAAGAAGGTGTTTGGTATGCTTTCCTTAATTGGTCAGAGTATTGAGTATAAGAGTTGGGAGGTCATATTGCAGCTGTACAGGACATTGGTTAGGTCACTTCTGGAATATTGTGTGCAATTCTGGTCTCCTTCCTATCAGAAGGATATTGTGAAACTTGAAAGAGTTCAGAAAAGATTTACAAGGATGTTGCCAGGGTTGGAGAATTTGAGCTATAGGGAGAGGCTGAATAGGCTGGGGCTGTTTTCTTGGAGCATCGGAGGCTGAGGGGTGACCTCAGAGAGATTTATAAAGTCATGAATGGCATGGCTAGGTTACATAGTCAAAGTAATTTCCTTGGGGTAGGGGAGTCTACAACTGGAGGGCATAGGTTTAAGGTGAGAGGGACAAATTTAAAAGGGACTTTAGGGGTGACTGTTTCATGCAGAAGGTACTGTGTGTATGGAATGAGCTGCCAGAGAAAGTGATGGAGGCTCGTACAATAATAACATTTGAAAGGCATCTGGATGGGTATATGAATAGGAAGGGTTTAGGATATGGGCCAAGTGCTGGCAAATGGGACTAGATTAGATTAGGATATCTGGTCAGCATGGACAAATTGGACCTAAGGGTCTATTTCCGGGCTATACATCTGTGTGATGCTATGACTCTATACACTTTCAAAGGTGATTAAGATTAGACTAGATTCCCTGTGGAATGGAAACAGGCCCAACAAGTCCACACCGACCCTCCGAAGGGTAACCCATTTCCCTAACTATATTTACCCCTAACTATATTTACCCCTAACACTACGGGCAATTTAGAATACGGCCAGTTCACCTGATCTGCACATCTTTGGATTGTGGGAGGAAACTGGAGGACCCAGAGGAAACCCCTGCAAACACGGGGAGAACGTGCAAACTCCACACAGACAGTCGCCCGAGGCTGGAATCGAACCCGGTTCGCCAGCGCTGTGAGGCAGCAGTACTAACCACTGAGCCAATGTGCTGCCCCCAACTGCTTTGTATTTCCTCTCATACCATGTCTAACCCACCTATTCCTCTTTAACAGCCATGTGGGAATGTATTAAAACCCTTCACAACCACCCCACTTTCATCTCTGCATGGGTCTTTTCCGGGTCCAGGATGGGTGAGGTAGAACAAAATGAATGTCTAGTGCACCATCATGCTGAGCTGCTGTCTATCTTACTGTGTGTAGGTAGAGGGATTGGGTTTTTGGTCATCAGCCAGTCTGTCTCTCCTTCAACATTGAGGCTCTAACCAGGCTGACCACTGACTAGTTTAAGACTGGCAAGTGTCTTCATCACAATCAAGCATGTGACTGGCGAGCTCAGACTGAAGCAGACCAGAGGTATACATTTTGGCTCTTCAGTGGGAAGACCACCAAAGGGAGGGGGAGTCACCTCATTTGGAGGATCAATTGGCCAATACCTAATGTACCGCAACCTGCAGCCTCCTTTCCCAATAACCCGGGCACATGTAACCCCCCTCCCCGTCCTCTCCAGCTGCAGTGGCTGCAGTTCTCAATCTTACCCAACCAAAAAAAAACTCCACACTTACCTTTCAGTTGTATATCCATGAACTTTCACTTGAATCCAAGTTCCGAATTCTGCTTCAGATTGCCCTCACATTTCTCTTGCTAATCTCAAATGTTGAATTAAATTATCAGAAACAAGGCAGAGAGGAGAATTCAGCAGGTGGACTTTATTTTCCTTTCTTATTTCTTTTCTCTTTTAAAATAGGTTCTGATCTGATTCCTCATAAAACCCTCCACTTGTGGAGTCCAATTTGTAAATGACCTACAACAAACTGTTTTTCAAGTTGAAAGAAGAGGTTGAGTTCACTGTGGGTGATAATTCACAACACATGTACACACATAAGTGTACAAAGAAAGAATAAAGGGAAAGACATGGCAATTCAGAATAATATTAGAAAAATACAGAGTTTGTTAAAAATGTTCATCTTAAGCAACACGGTCGATTCAGTGAGTAAATGAATTTGAGTAAGAATCTATTCACTTTGTCCCAGACAGAGTAACACGGCAGTTTCAGTGACAAAAGTCAGTTTGAATAACAATCCATTTGTTGTGTCCCACACAGAAGAACTATCCAAATAACCTCAGCATCTTGGTGGAGCTGGAAGGAAAGAACTTTAGGCTGGATCTCAGCAGCAATAAGTAAGTTACATCAATCCACTGTGTCAGTGTTACCAGTGCCTCTGCTTTCTCAGAAAGCTAAAGAAATTTAGCATGTCCACAGTCACTTTTACCAATTGTTACATATACGCCAGAGAAAGCATACTATCTGGGTACATCACAGTTTGGTATGGTAACCTCTGTGCCCAAGACCACAAGAAATGTTAGAGAGTTGTGAACATAACTCAGTCCATCATAACAACCAGCCTTCCTTCCATTAAACAAAACCCAAATGAACTGCAGATGTTATAACTAAGGAACAAAAACAGAAGTTGCTGGAAAAGCTTAGCAGGTCTGGCAGCATCTGTGAACAGAAATCAGAGTTAACATTTTGGGTCCATTAATCCTTCCTCAGATCTTCCTTCAGTTGACTTCATCTCTTCTTCCTGCTTCCTTGGGAAAGCAGCCAACGCAATCAAGGACCCCTCCCACCCGTTCTACTCTCTTTCACCCTCTTCTATTGGGCAAAAGATATAAAACACATACCAAGAGATTCATGAACAGCTTCTTCCCTGCTGTTATCAGACTTATTAACAGGCCTTTCATGCATTAAAGTTTATCTTTCTCTACAGCATCTCTGGCTGTAATTTGCATTGTGCTCTGTTCCCCAGGATATGTAAGGTATGTTTTCGCAGATGTTACAACACAGGGTAAACCCCTCTGCTAATTTAAACCAGCAACCCAGAAAAGATTCCCCCGTGCTGCAATCCGTTGAAATTCGAGAGGTAAAGAACTATCCCAAAAGTCACTATTTAAAGTAAAAATTAACAACTTTATTCATTAAGTCCAGCAGAGAATATTAAAACCAACAACTATTTACAACTCTTTTTTTCTTAAACATATCTTTTACCTCCCTCTCTACAATACTAGTCTGATAAAAAAAATCCAGGTCAAGATTTACAAAAAACAAATCATGATTCAAAACCAGTAAGCTTTGTTGATTCTCCTTTGTAGATTCTCTCGAGGTTGGCCTCGATGTTCTGCTGTGCACTTCCCCACAGACATGTACCCTTCAGAAAGCTCTTCAGTTAGCAGTCTACATTTGTTGGTCTTTGGCAATTCTCCCCCAAATTGTTCAAAATTGTCCAGTTTTACTCTGTAAAACATTGGATTGATTGACTGGTTTTAATATTATCAAAATACTCAATTCAAACTTGATTGGATTCTGGTATCTTGGGGCATAATTTAAACTGATTAGCTGAATTTGAATTTGTTTTTGTTGCATAGCAACCCGTGTACTGCTAGTTTTTTTCAAACAAGTATTACATTGTTACTGTGTTCTGGACTTCCTGTGCTTTGTCAATCCTTGCTAAGTTTTCAACTCTCTTAAAAGTACAGAACACCTCTACATCTTCATAACACCAGATAGCATGCAAAAATACTTTTCACTGTACCTCAGTACATGTGATGAGAATAAATCTAATCAAAAATATCGATATGACTTGACCATCATACACTGCACTGCTATTAATATTAAATCTATCTTTCTGACTCAGATCTTCATGGACAATCTCTTATTTACATTTAAGGAAGGAAATAAATTGAAAAGCTCAGATGAGAAATCTCTAGAGGGAACTTCCATTAGTTTCAATTCTATTTTGCAAGAATTACTCTGGTTCATTCCTCACATGGTCAGAAAATGTGTGTCATCCATGGACAGAGCAGTGCGCAGTGCCTCTGCCATTCACTCTCATTCTGTGTTTTCTGGGGGGGGGTAGGTTTGCTCGCTGAGCTGTAGGTCTGATATCCAGACGTTTCATTACCTGGCGAGGTAACATCATCAGTGGCGACCTCCAAGTGAAGCGAAGCTGTTGTCTCCTGCTTTCTATTTATATCTTTCTCCTGGATGGGGTTCCTGGGGTTTGTGGTGATGTCATTTCCTGTTCATTTTCTGAGGGGTTGATAGATGGTATCTAGATCTATGTTGAAATTTATGGCATTGTGGTTGGAGTGCCAGGCCTCTAGGAATTCTCTGGCATGTCTTTGCTTAGCCTGTCCCAGGATAGATGTGTTGTCCCAGTCGAAATATTTTGTGTTTTTATGACATCAGCAATAATTCTCAGTCTTTGTATAATAGCAAGCTTCATTCAGATCTGAATTGATCAGTCACAATGGGAGTGCTTGGTTTGGAAATCTCCTCTCCTAAAGATCTCTGCTTGTCCCTCTCTCCCTGAGTTTGAGGCCTGCTGATCAATTTGTGTGCTCTATGGTTTGAGCTAGAGGGAGGAGCTGAATAGGCTGGGGCTGTTTTCCCTGGAGCACCAGAGGCTTGTAGAGGTTTATAAAATCACGGAGGTCTTGGATAGGGTGAACAGACAAGGTCGTTATGTCAGGATAGGAGAGTCCAAAGCTGGAGGGCATAGGTTTAAGGTGAGAGGGGAAAGATTTAAAAGGGATCTAAGGGGGAACGTTTTCACACCGAGAATGGGGGCGTGTATGGAATGAGCTGCCTGAGGAAGTGGTGGAGGCCCGTACAAATGCAATATTTAAAAGGTATCTGGACGGGCCTTTGAATATGAAGGGTTTGGAGGGATATGGGCCAAATGCTGGCAGGTGGGACTAGATTAATTTCAGATATTTGGTCAGCATGCATGCGTTGGACCACAGGGTCAGTTTCCGTGCTGTACGTCTCTATGACTCAAAGTGGACAAATAAGGACATTTCTGTTGTACTGTGGAGTGAGTACAGACATTTGACTTTACCCCATATACTTCCATGTATTTCTAAAGTGCTTTAAATGAGCCTTCCTGACTGAGTTAGGATTTCAATTGTGAATTTTAATGATCAAAAAATGGAGATGATATTTTTGCAACTAAGTTTCTTCTCATTTTGATTCGAAGTCGGGTTAATTTTTGTGTTTTATCATAATGTGATAATAGCTGATATCTGGTTTGAAGACAAATGTTAAGCTCAATATAATGATTTAACGCATTTTCAACATTGCAGTGACACACGATCTGTAGTTTGACATTTATGTGAGAAGGTGATCTCAGTCTGGTTTCATTTACAAGAAACGATAGTGAACGATCTTGAGGAATTGGTCTCAAAATAGTTCAGAATTTAGAACTGCAAAGCAAAGTTCCAAAACAATAAATTTTGAAAATGTTGAGCCTCTTTTTTTTTGACATTAATACAGCTTTCAGAATCAGGATCTGTATTAGCAGGAAGACTGAGGACAGAGTGTGACTGAATCTGCAGTCTACCTGAATCCTTTCAACTCATATTGTCTCTTTTTACACAGGCAACAGAGACCAGAATTCCAGAGTCTTCAGTTCTGAGGCATGGCCATTGGACCCAAAATGTTAACCCTGATTTCTCTCCACAGATGCTGCCAGACCTCCTGAGCCCTTCCAGAATTTTTTTTTGTTTTGTTTCTGATTTCCAGCATCTACAATTCTTTCAGATTTTTATTAGAGACCAGAAATACCTGCAACAGGACAGCCATCTGATAAAAGATGGCAAGGGAAATTCTGGTTCCAGACAATAATCACTTTGACACACACGTTTTCTTATTCCGATTTCTATTTAGGTGTTAGTCCATTCCATTTAAAATTTCTGAGGACTCTTAGCATTAATTCTATTTCTCTCTCCACAGGTGCTGCTAGAGTTTCTCTAGCATTCTCTGTTTTAGTTTGTATCATCAAAATTTCATTTTGTTAAGATGAACGATACCTCGAAGTGATATTCATCACTTGTTGCGCAAAGTTTAACTTGTTCTGGTCGCTGACCTACATTGACACCTGGGTCTGGTCGTATTCTGATTTTAAAGTGTTCATCTCTGTTTCCAACTCCCTCTATGTCTGGAACCATATTGTTAGGGGCTGCCAAAGACTGAGCAGCACAAAATGGCTGATGAAGGCCCTAACACCCACCACATTCTGAAACTTCCTCGGACTTGAGAATCCCCCCTCAACACCAAATCCCGAAGTCGTTGTATTCACACCGACTGAAAACTGACATGTTTGAAAAACACCTTTTCTTTCTGTTGCTACTGAAATGCTAGCCTGAAATTTAGTCCGAGTGTGAGGCTTGTCATCACCATCTTCCAACTCCGTGATCTTCAGCTGAGCGTGGGGTGCTGTGCTGTCACTGTTATTGGGTACATTCTGGAAGCAGTGAATACAGGCCCCACATGTGGTTTCAGTGTGGATATAGAGCTATAGTCAGAACAGATTAACATTGAATTCCATTTGCTGAACTAAGTACAGATTGTGTTATTCAGAAAGCTTTTATTGGTGATGGGAGTACTTAAAACGTTGCAGTTAGACCATTGCTAAACTATAGATGAATGAAAGATTTAACATTGGACGTAAGGATACAGCAACGTAGATTTGAAGGGGAGAGGCTACTGGAGGTGTGAGGAGAGGGTGTGTTTTTCTTTTCTGTTCCCCGATGCTTTAAACCAAGAAATGAGTCTTAAGGAGACCTTATTACTCATCAACAAATAAAGGAGACCTAACCCTTTCATCACTGACATGGATGGTGTAAAGCTTGTGCTTTCAGATAAACGTGTTGGACTGTAACCAGGTGGTGTGTGACTTCTGATCTTGTCCATTCCAGTCCAACTCTGGCAGCTCTTCCACATCATGATAGTAATGTCACTGGGACTAACTATCCTGAGACTCAGGCTAACTCAATATAGGTCCTGGGTTCAAACCCCACCAGGGAGGAAGCAGGATGCAATTTCCTACTAGCAGGTGCCTTTGTGGATTCTTAAGAATTCCTACAGTGTGGAAACAGGTCTGTCCACACTGACCCTCCAAAGAGTAACCCACCCAGACCCATTCCTCTACCCTAGATTCCTCAGGAACAAACCACGACAAGCAGACCAAACACAGCCAGAAACCCTAACCACCTTACCATATATCAAAGAAGTTTCAGAAATGACAGCCAGACTACTAAGTCCCCTCAGAATCCTAGTAGCACACAAACCCACCAACACTCTCAAACAAAAACTAACAAACTTAAAAGACCCAGTACAACCCATGGACAAAACCAACGTCATCTACAAAATTTCATGGAAGGACAGCCACAAACACTATGTAGGACAAACAGGAAGAAAGTTAGCCACCAGGATTCATGAACACCAGCTAGCCACAAAAAGACATGACCCTCTCTCCCTCATAGCCCTACACACAGATGAAAATAACCACCATTTCACTGGGACAACACATCTATCCTGGGACAGGCTAAGCAAAGACATGCCAGAGAATTCCTCCGAGGCCTGGCACTCCAACCACAATGCCATGAACAAACACATAGATCTAGATGCCATCTATCAACCCCTCAGAAAACGAACAGGAAATGACATCACCACAAACCCCAGGAACCCCATCCAGGAAAAAGATATAAATAGAAAGCAGGAGACAACAGCTTCGCTTCACTTGGAGGTCGCCACTGATGACGTTACCTCGCCAGGTAATGAAACGTCTGGATATCAAACTTACAGCTCAGCGAGCAAACCTACACCCTAAACCTCAACCTGAGATACAAACCTTCACAAATCTGTGTTTTCCATAGATTTCTGTTACCCAGGGGATTCCAGGTATCGTACTATGATTCCAATGGGACTTTGCTGACAGAGACGGACACTAAAATGGTGAGTAATCTCTTCAAACAGAGACAGGGCTGAACTCAGAGATTGTGAGAAGTGATACTTGGGCAGCGATTTTCATGTTTCAGTTGCTTCCCACACCCCTCTCAGCTCAGGAATGATTGTGAAGAGTTTGACTGGTCTCAGTGTCACTCCTGCACCTTTCCCGAGTCTCCATTCTTCAGAAGTTACACAAATGCCAGAGTGTCAGTCTGTTATTAAACTACAGGGGCATTGCAACCTAGAACATACAGATTTGGAAATGAGGAGCTAGAGTTGACAATTAGGCGGCATGGTGGCTCAGTGGTTAGCACTGCTGCCTCACATCGCTCGGGTTCCAGGTTTAATTCCAGCCTTAGGCAACTGTCTGTGTGGAGATTGCACATTCTCCCTGTGTCTGCATGGGTTTTCTCATACAGATTTGGAAATGAGGAGCTAGAGTTGACAATTAGGAGGCATGGTGGCTCAATGGTTAGCACTGCTGCCTCACATCGCTCGGGTTCCCAGGTTTAATTCCAGCCTTAGGCAACTGTCTGTGTGGAGATTGCACATTCTCCCTGTGTCTGCATGGGTTTTCTCTGGGTACTCCGGTTTCCTCCCACATTCCAAAGATGTGCAGGTCAGGTAAATTGTCCATAGTTTTAGGTGTGTTAGTCAGAGGGAAATAGGTCTGGGTGGGTGCTCTTCGGAGGGTCGGTGTGAACTTGTTGGGTCAAAGGGCCTGTTTCCACACTGTAAGTAATCTAATCTAATTAACTGAGAATGACTGCAGATGCTGCAAATCAGAGTCTAGATTAGAGTGGTACTGAAAAAGCACAGCAGGTCAGGCAGCATCCGAGGACCAGGAAAATCGATGTTTTGGGCAAAAGCCCTTCATCAGGAATTAACCCCTTCAAGCCAGCTGCACCATTCAATATGATCTTGGCTGATCTTCAATCTCAACATCACATCCCCACTGTCGGAGAAATTAGCCCAATAGAGCAGAGATCAAACAAGCCAGATCGGGTGAAATTGACAAGCTGGAAAGCTGACACAGACTGACAGTCTGTACAGGGAGATCAAGGGTTCTCTTCCCTGAGCTGAGAATGAAGCCAGATTTTATAGGAATACCATGCAATGATACTAATTAAAAATAGGGAAAAACGATGGTTTTGATAATCAAGTAATCCAGTTGCAATGGTGATAATTGCAAAGCAGTTATCAGAAGAATGTCCTGAATGTAGATACAATGAAGCTTCCTGGCAGCATCAATCAGTTCTTAATGGGATCAGGAGATTCCAGCTCTCTTCGAGGGGAGGTGAGAATGTCCCTTTTCTTGGCAGTGAGCTGTTTCCATTGTTTCTCTCCTGTGAGCAAGGTATTCTGGTGCCTCTCCATCTGACCTGTCCTTTTTGTGGCTTTGGTATCACTAAGGTACGAGACTGCCCTTAGGGCTTTGGGACAGCTGTGTTTATCAAGTCCTGGAAGCATATTGTCAGGTTGTCTTGGGAAGTGTATTCCCTGATCTACGAGTGATGACAGTCATGTCGGATTTCCCTTGTCAGCCTGTTTGATTAATCTTAGGTTGACCACTCTCTGAGTAAAGAAATGTTCCTGATCTCAGTCTTAAATGGTCTAGCCCTTCTCCTGAGACTGTGACTTCTGGTTCTGAACGTCCACCCATTAACAAGGGAAAATATGCTCCCTGCATCTAGTGTATCCTGGATTAGTGGTGCTGGAAGTTCAGGCAGCATCCAAGGAGCTTCGAAATCGACGTTTCGGGCAAAAGCCCTTCATCAGGAATAAAGGCAGTGAGCCTGAAGCGTGGAGAGATAAGCTAGAGGAGGATGGGGGTGGGGAGAAAGTAGCATAGAGTACAATGGGTGAGTGGGGGAGGAGATGAAGGTGATAGGTCAGGGAGGAGAGGGTGGAGTGGATAGGTGGAAAAGGAGCTAGGCAGGTCGGACAAGTCCGGACAAGTCAAGGGGACTGGAAGTTTGAAACTAGGATGAGGTGGGGGAAGGGGAAATGAGGAAGCTGTTGAAGTCCACATTGATGCCCTGGGGTTGAAGTGTTCCGAGGCAGAAGATGAGGCGTTCTTCCTCCAGGCATCTGGTGGTGAGGGAGCGGCAGTGAAGGAGGCCCAGGACCTCCATGTCCAGCACCACTGATCCAGAATAAACATAGTTGAACTAATCCAGCCATGATTGGGTCCCTGACAGTTACTGAATAATTTGTCACAAGTTCATTTTGTCTGTCTAAATGGGGCTGATCTGTAAAGACATGTTACGGTCCTGCTTTCACTTGGTCAATGAGAAGCCTGTACCATGCTCTTTCAGCACCATCAGCAACACCTAAATAGATAGGGCTTCTTATAGCTGATCCTTTGGGGAGCTGGTCAGTTTAATACCATGAAATAGATTCAACCCTATGCTCTAGATACATAAAGAAAGTAAACTAAAGTATTGAAAATTTCACTATCTTCCCTATCAATATATTAGTATTGGATAACAGAAAGAAAGATTCGAGAGAGTTTAAAACTTGCAAATATCATATTTTTAAATTCAAGTGTGTTAATTGTCACTCTAAAATTTAACAACACTTCTGCGCTGACACAATATTCTCAAATCAGGTGCTAAAAGTTCAAATGTTGCAAATTTCTTAAATTATCTGTTGATTACAAGCAGAAAACGTCAGTCACTTTTATAATAAGAATCTCTTCAGGAAACAGATTTTGACTGGAGGTCAAAATGTAGAACTCCCAATTAGAGCCGACATCTTAACATAAATGATTCAAAAAAGGCCAACAAAAATAACTTGTTAGAAACTAGTCTGCTGGACTGCTAGGGCAATTAACTATTTAGGTATTGCCAAGAAATAATTGTACAGAAGGAGATGTGCACTGCAATTTTAAAAATAGAGCGCCCCAGCTAATAAAATGAAAGTTTTTTTTTAATGTTGCTGAAACATTAAATTAGTTATGATTTGGAGATGCCAGTGTTGGATTGGGGTGGACAAAATTTTAAAAATCACACAACCCCAGGTTATAGCCCAACAGGTTTATTTGGAAGCACTAGCTTTCAGAGCTCTGCTGCTTCATCAGGTGGTTGTGAGCAGTGCTCCGAAAGCTAGTGCTTCCAAATAAACCTGTTGG
>NC_057710.1:949277-950697 GCF_004010195.1 Chiloscyllium plagiosum
TATCTCTCCACGCTTCAGGCTCTCTGCCTTTATTCCTGATGAAGGGCTTTTGCCCGAAACATCGATTTCGAAGCTCCTTGGATGCTGCCTGAACTGCTGTGCTCTTCCAGCATCACTAATCCAGAATCTGGTTTCCAGCATCTGCAGTCATTGTTTTTACCTCTAGTGTATCCTGCCCTGTTAGAATTTCAATCAGATCCCCTCTCAACATCTGGTGGCGTGGTGGCTCAGTGGTTAGCATTGCTGACTCTCAGAGCTAGGGACCCAGGGTTGATTTCACCCTCAGGTGACTGTCTGTGAGGAGTTTGCGCATTCTCCCCATGTCTGTGTGGGTTTCCTTCAGGGAATCTAGGGAATCTAATCTAAAAAATCCCCTGGTTTTCTCCCACAGTCCGAAGATGTATACGTTAGATGGGTTGGCCATAATAAATTGCCCACAGTGCCTAGGGATGTCCAGGTTAGGTGGGTTAGCCATGGGAAATGTAGGGTTAAGGGGTTAGGGTGTTGGTGGGAACTTTTCAGAAGGTTGGTGTGGACTTGATGGACAGAATGGCCTACATCCACACTTTCGGGATTCTATGATTAATGAAGTTTGGTATTTATTGGTCAGTAAAGACCGAATGGGCAAAGTAGTCATTTTCTATGCTGTATGATTGTTTTCAGCCTCTCCAGCCTGATCTATCATTTAAGAATCAAGACACATTGTTCTGTTCCAAACCCAACATCATCCACTGATCATGTTTAGGTGCTCATGGAATGTGCTGAATGCTGTAGCCTTATCTTTTGCACTGATGTGCTGGGCTCTTCCATTATTGAGGATGGAAATATTTGTAGCCTCCTCCCCCAGTGAGTTCTTTAATTGTCCCCCACCATTTGCGATCTGATCCATTGATTGTAGGGTCATGTAGCTCCATCTATTACATGCTATGTCTTCTGTTTGACATGCAAGTAGTCCTGTTTGGTAGCTTCACCAGATTGGCACCTCATTTTTAGGTATGCCTGATGCTGCTCCTGGCATGCCCTCCTGCACTCTCCATTGATCTACGGTTGATCCCCTGACTTGGTTGTCATGGTTGAGTGGTGGATATGCCAGGCCATGAGGTTACAGATTATGCTGGAGTACAATTCTGCTGCTGTTGATGGCCTACAGCGCCTCATGGATGCCCAGTCTTGAGTTTCTGTTTCTATTCATAAAATGTCACATTTAGCACGGTGATAGTGCCACACAACGCAATGATGTTTTGAGTGGGGATGACTCTGTGGTAGACACACCAACCCACATTGTCAAGGACAGATGCATTTGAGACAGGTCAATGCATAATTATACAACAAGGTCTAACCTGTTTCCTCACCACATGCCAGAGAAACAAAAGACACAAGAGCACGAAGAGGCCATACAGCTCGTCAAGCCTGCTCCACC
>NC_057710.1:951197-953619 GCF_004010195.1 Chiloscyllium plagiosum
TCCCATTTTTATTTCACTGTTTTACCTACCAGGATGCATTTATAACCAACGCGCTCCAGTTCAATGTTAAGATCATGAAAATCTGCCCTTTTCCAATCTGGGATCTTAATCATTGACTGATTTGTGTCAATTTCCAAATTCATACTGAACCTGATTATGTTATGATTACTATTTCCCAAATGCTCCCTCACTCAGACGTTCTCCAATTGGCCTGCTTGATTCAGAACAGATTCAGCACAGCCTCCTTCCTGGTAGGACTGGAATTAGATTATAGAACAGTATAGGGCTTTCAGCCCTCAATGTTGTGCTGGCCTTTTATCCTACTTTAAGATCAGACTAACTTACATACCTTACATTTTACTATGGTCCATGTGCCTATCCAAGAGTCGCTTAAATGCCCCGAATGTATCTGACCGTACTACCACTGCTGGCAGTGTATTCCACGCACCCATGACTCTCTGCATAAAGAACCGACCTGTGACATCTCCCCTAAATCTTCCTCCAACCACCTTAAAATTATGACCCCTTGTGATAGACATTTCCGCCATGGGAAAAAGTCTCTGGCCATCTACTCTATCTATGCCTCTCAACAGCTTGTACACCTCAATCAAGTCACCTTTCATCCTTCTTCGCTCTAATAAGAAAAGCCCTAGCTCTCTCAACCTTTCTTCAAAAGCCATGCCCTCCAGTCTAGGCAGCATTCTCGTAAATCTCCTCTGCACCCTCTCTGAAGCTTCCACATCCTTACTATAATGAGGTGACCAGAACTAGACATAATATTCCAAGTGTGGTCTAACCAGGGCTTTATAGAACTGCAGCATAACCTTGCGATTCTTAAACTCAATTCTCCTGCTAATGAAAGTCAACACACTGTATGCCGTCTTCACAATCCTATCAATTTGGGTGGCAACTTTGAGAGATCTATGGATGTTGACCCCAAGATCCCTCTATTCCTCCACACTGCCAAGAATCCTGCCTTTAACCCTGTAATCTGCATTCAAATTGGACCTTCCAAAGAGTGAATTACTTCACATTTTTCCAGATTGAACTCCAGCTCTGTATCCTGTCAGTATCCCGTTGCAATCTACAACAGCCTTCCACACTACCCACAACACTACTTCGTGTCATTGGTAAACTTACTAAGCCACCCTTCCACTTCCTCATCTAAGTTATTTTTAAAAATCACAAAGAGCAAAGGTCTCAGAACAGATCCCTGCAGAACACCACTGGTCACCGACCTCCAGTGTGAATACTTTCCATCTACACTGTCTTCTGTGGGCCTGCCGATTCTATATACAGACAAGCAAATTTCCCTGCATCCCATTCGTCCTTACTTTCTGAATGAACTTCTCAAAGGCCTTGCTAAAATGCATATATAACACATCCACTACTCTACCTTCATCAATGTGTTTTATTACATCCTCAAAAAATTCGATAAGGTTTGTGAGGCATGACCTGCTCACTATTTCTAATTAAACTGGGCTTTTTCAAATAATCATAAACCCTGTCTCTCAGAATCCTCTCCAATAATTTGCCCACCACCGATGTAAAACTGATTGGCCTGTACTTCTCAGGGTTAACCCTATACCCTTTCTTGAACAAGAGAATAACATTTGCCACCCTCCAATCATCTGGCACCACTCCAGTGGACAGTGAGGTCGCAAAGATCCTTGCCAAAGGTGCAGCATTTTCACTCCTCACTTCCTGTTCTGACCTTGGGTATATCCCAACTGGTCCAGTGGACTTATCTATCCTTATGTTTTTCAAAGTTTTCAGCACATCCTCCTTAATATCAGGGAGAAAGTGAGGACTGCAGATGCTGGAGATCAGAGTCGAGAGTGTAGTGCTAGAAAAGGTCAGGCAGCATCCAAAGAGTGGGAGAATTGACATTTCTGGCATAAACCCTTCTTCAGGAATTAGGCCTTATGCCCAAAATGTCGATTCTCCTGCTCCTCGGATCCTGCGCTTTTCTACCACTACACTCCCGACTCCTTCTTAACATCAAGCTATTTAAGCGTATCAGCCTGTTTCACACTGTCCTCATAAACGACAATATTTGTTAATGACCTCCCCTACCTCTGTAGCTCCAGACATAAATTCCCTCCACTATCCCTGACCCCCCTAGTCCAGGAACTCCCCACATACGTTCGAGACACCACCCACACCCTCCACCTCCTCCAAGACTTCCGTTTCCCTGGCCCCCAACGCCTCATCTTCACCATGGATATCCAATCCCTCTACACCTCCATCCGCCATGACCAGGGCCTCCAAGCCCTCCGTTTTTTCCTCTCCAGACGAGCCCAACAGTACCCTTCCACCGACACTCTCATTCGTTTGGCCGAACCGGTCCTCACCCTTAACAATTTCTCCTTCGAATCCTCCCACTTCCTCCAGACCAAAGGGGTAGCCATGGGCACACATA
>NC_057710.1:954734-960209 GCF_004010195.1 Chiloscyllium plagiosum
TCACTGCCTTTATTCCTGATGAAGGGCTTTTGCCCGAAACGTCGATTTCGAAGCTCCTCGGATGCTGCCTGAACTGCTGTGCTCTTCCAGCACCTCTAATCCAGAACCATGCCCTCACTCTGCCCATCATCTTGTTCCTCACATAACTGTAGAATGGCTTGACTAGATGTTCCACTTATCTTGTCATTCAAGGTTCTTTCACCCTACCATCTTTTCCTTGCCTCAGTGGGGCAAATCTGTCCAGCACTATCTGCAAGTGCTCCCTAAACAACTTCCACATTTCTGTCATGCATTTCCCTGAGAATAACTGCTCTCAGTTTATGCTCCACAGTTACTGCCTAAGTGCATTGTAGTTCCCCGTCCTCCAATTAAATACTTGCCCCTATCGTCTACTCCTATCCATCTCCATGAGTATGGTAAAGGTCAGGGAGTTGTGATCACTATCACTTCAGTGCTCTCCCACTGAGATCTGCACCTGACCTGGTTCGTTGCCAAGCACCAAATCCAATATGACCTCACCTCTTATTGGTCTATCTACATATTGAGTCAGGAATCCTGACAAAATCTGCTCCATCCAAACTATTTGAACTAAGTTGGTTCCAATCAATATTCGGGAAGTTAAAGTCACCCATGACAACAACCCTTTTACTTCTGCACCTTTTCAAAATCTGCCTCCCAATCTGCTCCTCCGTGTCTCTGTTGCTGTTGGGGGTCTGTAGAAAACTCCCAATAAAGTAACTGCTCCTTTCCTGTTTCTGACTTCCACCCATACTGATTCTGTAGACAAACCCTCCTCAACAATCTCCCTTTCTGCAGCTGTGATACTATCCCTGATGAGAAATGCCACTCTTCCACCTCTTTTACCTTCTCCCCTATTCATTTTGAAACATCTAAACTTTGGAACATCTAACAACCATTCCTCCCCTGTGAAATCCAAATCTCCGTAATGGCAACAACTCATTGTTCCAAATACTGATCCATGCTCTAAGATCATCACCCTTATTCCTGACACTTATTATGTTAAAATAGACACACTTCAACCCATTACATTGACTGCAACTTTGCTTATCAACTTCTATTGTTCCTCACAGACTCTCTGTATCACGCTGTTTACTGCCTACCCTCTCCTCTGATCAGTAGCTCAGGTTCCCACTCCCCTGCCAAACGAGTTTAAACCCTCCTGAAGAGCTCTAGCAAACCTCCCAGGATATTGGTGCCCCTCCAGTTTAGGTTGAACCTGTCCTCCTTGTACAGGTCCCACCTTCCCCAGAAGGCATATGGTCAACATATCTGAAGCCCTCCCTCCTACGCCAGCCCTGCAGCCACGTATTCAGCTGCACTCGTTATCTGTTCCTAGCCTCACCAGCACATGGCACCGGTCGCAATCCTGAGATTATTACTCTGCTCCTTCTGCACTATAGCTTCCAACCTAACTCCCTATATTCTCTTTTCAGGTCCTCATTCCTTCTACTACCTATGTCATTGATACCAATGTGTACCACTACTTCTGGCTGCTCACCCATCCCCTTAAATATCCTGTAGATTTGATCCGAGACATTTCTGACCATGGCACCCGAGATACCATCCGGGAGTCTGGCTCACAATCACAGGATCTCCTGTCTGTTCCTCTAACTGTTGAATCTCCTCTCACTGTTGCTCGCCTATTCTCCCTCCTTCCCTTCTGAGTCACAGAGCCAGGCTCAGTGCAGAAACCTGGCCACTGTGGCTTTCCCTGGTAGGTCGCTCCCTTCAGCATTATCAAAAATGGGATACTTATTGTTGAAGGGGAACTTCCACACGGGGTCCTTGCACTGTCTGCCTATTCTCTTTCCCTCTCCTGATGCTCACCCAACTCCCCTTATCCTGTAACTTATGTGTGACTGCCTCCCTACAACTCCTCTCTATCACCCAGTCAGCCTTCTGAATGATCCAAAGTTCATCCAGTTCCAGCTCCAGTTCCCTAATGTGGTCTGTGAGGAGCTGGAGTTGGGTGCACTTCTCCCAGGTGAAGTCATCAGGGCCACCATTGGTGACCCTTACCCACACATCCTGCAGGAGGAGCATGTTATTGCCCTAGCCTCCATCCCCTCTGCTCTAAATTGCCAAAAGAGATAAAAAGAAACCTTACCAATCCTTGTCACAACCTTTTTTTTGGTTAGAGGAGAAGGTTGCGTGGGAGATGCCCGCCTGGAATTGTACTGTTCCAGAAAGTTCTCCTGCACACATAACAGGAATCACTTCCTTTCCTTGCCCCATACTGAACCTTTTTTCTCAGTCTACCCTAGGGTAATTGTCATCACCAGCCATCCTTGTCCTGCAGATTTCCATGATCTTCGTAGAAATGCTCTCTTCTACTTCCTCTCCACCATTTGGAGGTTAAACCATTTGGAGGTTTTGGGCATAAACCCTCTACGTTCCTGACGGGAGTGCTTATGCCCAAAACGTCGACTCACCTGCTCCTCTGATTTCCATGATCTTCGTAGAAATGCTCTCTTCTACTTCCTCTCCACCATTTGGAGGTTTATAGTAATTACCCAACAAGTTCACTGGTCATTTCCTGTTTCTCACCTCCAACCATATTGATTCTAATTTACAAATAGTATCTTGTTCAAGAATAATGATAGTATCTTTAACCAAGACTGCTACACCATTTCCCCTAAAACTCACCCTATTTCCACTGAAATCTTTATAATGCTGGATGTTAAGTATCATGTTCTGGCTTGAACCAAGTTCCTTTCAATGCTACAATGTCATATTCCCTGAGAGAAATTTTAGCTTCTTGTTCCCCAGTTTTGGAGAAATGTACTTCTCCTATAACACTGTAGGTGTGTTCCAGCGAAACCTCGCTTACTCGAAATAATGGGGCCTATGGGAAAAGTGGGGTTGAGGCAGACCAGCAAAAAGTATCACTCACAATCACTCAAAAATCACCCAAAAGTCTAACACAAAGTATAGCACAGCCTGAATGAATCATTTATTAACAAACAAAAGTTAATTTAACACAGTACATTTAGAAAATGTAAGAAAGCTGCTTTCTGTATCTCTCACAGAAAGCTGCTCTGTCAGCAGCTGACATCATACATACAGCATGAAGCGCGCAAACTGATCCCTGCTGGAATTGTGCTATTGCAAATGGAGGTAAGTGTTCTTGAAAATACTGTTCCCTAATTCACCAGTGATGTGAAAGCAAAATCACACTGCCGAAACGTATGTTATCCCAGAACTGCCTGTACATATAATTTAACCCTGCCCTTATCTCTTTCTTACCCATTGGAAGCCATTTAAGCCTTCCCTCTCTTCCTTTCTCCTGTTCCCCATCTTCTCTCTTTGGTCATCTCTAGTACTTAGGGAGAAAGAGAGGACTGCAGATGTTGGAGAGTCAGAGTCAAAAAGTGCAGAGCTGGAAAAGTACAGCGGGTCAGGCAGCACCAGAGGAGCAGGTGAGTCGACGTTTTGGGCATAAGCACTCCCGTCAGGAACGTAGAGGGTTTATGCCCAAAACACTGCCTGTCCTGCTCCTCAGATGCTGCCTGACCTGCTGTACTGTTCCACCATCACACTTCTTGTCTCTAGAACTTCCAAAACCAGGTCCGTTAGCAAACCAATCCCCTGCCTTAAATCCACCCCTACAAAACATCTTCCTCTCTCAATCAGGAGATTCGTTCCGTTCCTGCTCAGGTGAAGGCTATCTCTTCTAAACAGTTTTCTTCTTTCACAAAACTGATCCCAATGTCCCAGAAATCTAAACTTGTCAAGCTCTGATCAGCTTTCGCCTGAACAGTCAAATTTGTGGCACAGGGATTATTTCTGAGATTACTGACCTGGTGGGAATGTGTTTCAACCCACTCCCGAACTGAAGCTGATACTGCAAGACGTCTGAGCTGCTGCTGTCTACGTTATTGGTTCCCACATGAACCACTACCACTGGCTGTTCACCCTTCCTTTCCAAAAGTTTATTCAGCCTTTCCATTATATCCCAAACTCTTGCAACCAAAAGGCAACAGATCACACAGGACTCATGATTTTGACTGTAAACTTGTTTCAGTGTTCTTTGACACCAGGTCTTTCATGATCTCCTAAAAAGTCATGGTGACTGAGCTGATTTCTCCCAGAATTGTCCCCAGTCGTTTCTCACTAACACTCTCTGTTCTGAAGCAACTATAGTTATTACTTATGTGTCTTGTTCTCATGAGAACTGCTGATCTGATGTGACAAGTAGACAATTAGTGCACATAATGGAATGCTCCTGACTGGTAAGAATGTAATTTGTCAGCTGAACGTTTGAAAAATTGCTGACCTCTTGAAAAAGAGCAAGTGGAAGACAGACTGGAGACATACTGAATCATTAAAAACATCTTTATTTCATATAACACTGGCACGAGCTCAACATCAAAGTCCTTTTCTCTCCCTGAAGAAGAAACACTAATGAATGCTGCTCACTTAGTGTGAAGACATTGCCATTTTGTGAAGTTACTGTGAGCTTTCAAACTGTTGTGCTGAGAGATCCCAGTGCTAGGCTCTGCTGGTGCTGGGAGATCCCAGAGCTGGAATCTGCTGGTGCTAGGAGATCCTAGTATTGGGCTCTGCTCGTGCGGTTTGATTCCAGTACTGGGATTTGCTGGTGCTGTGTGATCCCTGTACTGGGATCTGCTGATGCAGGGTGTTCCCAGAGCTGCTGCTGTGTGGTTATAATGGTGTAGAAATCCTGATAGATCATTTAAGACCTGTGCACTGACCATTGTTGTGTCATTCATTTTCCTCCTGTGTTTCAAACAGGCGTTCGATTTCGCCAGGAAAAGTTACTTGAAGAACTGAAGGATTATAAGTTTATATTCCCCCAGCTGCTATCAGGAAGAGGGAATTGGAGTATACCCATACTGCCTCAGGTAATGACTGTGAGCCAGATCTCCAGGCTGATTGCTTCAGCTCACTCCAATCCACATGCTGTTGCTGCTGCTCCTGAAGCTGTGATCAGAATCTCAATCATTCAAGGTAATGAGAGGCATGGACAGAGTAGATAGCCAGAGACTTTTCCCCAGGACAGAAATGGCTGTCACGAGGGGTCATAATTTTAAGGTGACTGGAGGAAGGTTTAGGAGAGATGTCAGAGGTAGGTTCTTTTTGCAGAGAGTGGTGGGTACATGGAATGCACTGCCAGCGGTGGCAGTAGAGTCAGAGACATTAGGGACATTTAAGTGACTGCTGGACAAGCACGTGGATGGCAGTAAATTGAGGGGAGTGGAGATTAGGTTGGTCTTAAGAGTCACAGAGTCATAGAGATGTATAGCATGGAAACAGACCCTTCGGTCCAACCCGTCCATGCCGACCAGATATCCCAACCCAATCTAGTCCCACCTGCCAGAACCCGGCCCATATCCCTCCAAACCCTTCCTATTCATATACCCATCCAAATGCCTCTTAAATGTTGCAATTGTACCAGCCTCCACCACTTCTTCTGGCAGCTCATTCCATACA
>NC_057710.1:964504-972429 GCF_004010195.1 Chiloscyllium plagiosum
CTGCCATCCATCACATACTGTTGCTGTTGCAAATTCCTCATCGCTTCTATCTGTCTCTCCAACCGATCCACTCGATCTGATAAGATTCGCGTCCAACATCATTTATGGCAGATATAATCCGCAGTAACCCTTAAACTCTCTTTAAACTCCCACATCTGACCAGAAGTACATATCACTGCAAAGGCCATTTTTGCATCTTCACAATCTGTAGACCCAGAAAATAACACTGTCTTATTCCTCTACTAACACTGCCCCAGATTAAATTAATAGCTATGCCTTATATTTTAAGTTTAATTAAGAGACTTATCTCCAAAAACATATAATCAAGAAAGAATCCACTATACTCACTACTGCAGCCTTTCTCTTGGACAGACTTAAAACAACAATTAACTTATATGATTCTGTGCTTGAACTTCACCCAACAGTTCCTCCAAGATTAGTTGTGAATTTCACTGTTTGTTAATTTTCCCAGATGCACTCCGATGTCCAGCGATACACGAATTCAAACAGCAAAGGCAGTAACTGTGCAGGTGCAGGTGCAGGTGCAGGTGCAGGTGCAGGTGCAGGTTTTCTCTCTCTCTCTGTCTCCTGCACTGACCTCACCATGTTCTTCCTTTGTCTGCTCTTCTCCCTTTTAAACTGCTGTTGTTTTGACTTTTTTTTTCCAAAGTTCCAAAATAATGCAACAGCATATAAAACAGTAATTGCTGCTCCTGGAATTCAAGGAAATCACCTCCAGCACCTAAAATACCTCAAAAAAAAAGGAGCAGCTCTTACAGCCAGAAATTTTTCCCATCCTCCATTTTGGATTACCCAGAATCCATTCAGATAAATGCTTGGCACAACATTGTAGGCTGAAGGGCCTGTACTGTGCGATACTTTTCTGTGTTCTATGATATTGTGTCAATAACTGGTCGTTATCAGGAGAATGAGGGAAGAGGAGGATGAGTCAGAGAGATCAAACATGGATGTAAGACAGGACATACCTTCACAAATCAGTAAGTGGGGTAGGGTCTGCTGTTTTTCATCAACCTCTCCCCTCCCCGTTCCCCTCCCCCATCCCCTCCAAACCAGTGGAAATGTCTTGTACTCTCTTTACATCACACAGTTCCCTATAGAAAGGGGGTGCCCTGAACAAGGTCAGTATGATTTTTCAGCCACTGACCCAGCCCAGCAGCAGCAGAGTTCTGTCCTGTCCTGTCCCTTCCCCTCCCCTTCCTGTACCATACTGACCCTAGGCAGTTACAATCCCGTAATAACCACTCCATCAGTTTGTACCACTCTGCAGTTTATGTGACATGGTGAATGAGAGCAGCTACCAGGAGATTGTCTGTTCCTTCTTCAGCTCAGGGTGAGAGAAAGATTGAGGTGCTTTCTCCTTTTCAGGCTCGAGCTTCCTCTAGTTTTTTCCAAGTCTGTGGTCACCTGCACAGATTCCAACGCAGTCAGTGTTACAATCCTGAGTTGTCCTGACTAAAGAATCAATCCGAGGACAGTTCTGGACATCCTGCCTGCATCACACACACATCAGCAGTGCCTTGCTATCTCACAGTCTCTCCCACTGCCTGAATAACACCACATTGTGGATACAACCCACAATCCGTCCCAGAAACTCATTTTTAAAACTGCAGCATCTTCTTCCATAGTTTTAGTCATTCAAAATGGTAGGTCTTCCCATTTATAATCCACAGTCAAAAAACAAACCATTTCTGCATTGACATCATGTGGACTAAGTAAGACTGGTATCTGTAATGCTGGGGACAACTAGGGATCATTCACTCAGCTCTCTCCAAATGCTTCAGCCTAATCTTTTGCATTGATGTGCTGGGCTTTTCCATGACAGGGAAAGGGGATATTTGTGGAGCCCCCTCCTCCAGTGAGTTGTTTAATTGTTCACCACCATTCACGACTGGATGTGGCAGGATTGCAAATTTGATCTGACCCATTGGTTGAGGGATTACCAAGTTCTATCACTTGCTGGTAATGCTGGTTGTCTTGTAAGTTGGCGAAAGTGAAGACTGCAGATGCTGGAGATCAGAGTCAGTTTTTAGAGTGTTTACATATGTATGGCATGTCCAGTTGTACAGATCATCAAAGTATTTTATGAATAAAGTATATTTTTGAAATAAAAAAAGATAGGAGTGAAGACTGCAGATGCTGGAGATCAGAGTCAGTTTTTAGAGGTTTACATATGTATGGCATGTCCAGTTGTACAGATCATCAAAGTATTTTATGAGTAAAGTATATTTTTGAAATAAAAAAAGATAGGAGATTCAATCGTGAAAGGTACAAACAGGAGATTCTGTGATCGCAAAAGAGACTCCCGGATGGTGTGTTGTCTCCCGGGTGCCAGGGTCAGGGATGTCTCTGATTGACTCTACAGGATTCTAAAGGGAGTGGGAGAGCAGCCAGAAGTCGTGGCATATGTCAGAACCAATGACATAGGTAGGGAAAGGGAGGTGAACCTGCAAGGAGAACATAGGGAGTTAGGTTGGAAGCTAGACGGCAGAATGAGTAGAGTAGTAATCTCAGGATTGCTACCACTGCCATGGGCCAGTGAGGATAGGAACAGTGTGCGAGTGCAGATGAACACATGGCTGCAGGGTTGGAGTAGAGGTGAAGGCTTCAGATGTGTGGATTATTGGGCTACGTTCTGGAGAAGGTGGGACCTGTACAAGGAGGACAGGTTCAACCTGAACTGGAGGGGTACCTGGGCTGGAGGTTTGCTCTTTGGGAGGGTTTAAATTAGATTGGCAGGGGGGTGAGAACTGGAGCTATGGATTAGAGGATAGGATAGCTGGTGAACAGGCATATACAGTGTGCAGAGAGTCAGGTGATGATTGTTGATAGGTTGAAGTGTGTCCATTTTAATGCAAGAAGTATGAGGAATAAGACTGATGAACCAAGAGCATGGATCAGTACTTAAACTAGGCTGTTGTAGCCATTACAGAGACTTGGACATCACAGGGACAGGAGTGGTTGTTTGATGTTCCACCGTTTTGATGTTTCAAAAGGAACAAGGGGGGAGGTAGAAGAGGTAGAGGAGTGGCATTGCTAATCAGGGTAATATCACAGCTGCTGATGTAGGTTTGTGGACTGAGTCACTGTGGGTGGAAGTCAGCATTTCGGTGATAGTGATCATAACTCCCTGACCTTTACTACACTCATGGAGAGGGATAGGAACAGACGGTATGGGAAAATATTTAATTGGGAGAAGGGGAATTACAATGTTATTAGGAAGGAAATGGGATGCCTAGTTTGAGAAGAGAGGTGTTCTTAGGGAAATGCATAACAGAAATGTGGAGGTTGTTCAGGGAGTACTTACTGACAGTGTTAGAAAGGTTTGTCCCACTCCGGAAGTGAAAGAATGGGAGGATGAAGGTGCCTTGGGTGATAAGTGATGTAGAACATCTCATCAAGAGAAAGAAGGAAGCTTAAGTTTGACAAGGCATGGATCAGGCAGGGCTTTCGAGGGTTACAAGGTAGCCAGGAAGGAACTGAAGAATGCACTTCGGAGAGCTACAAGAGGTATGAAAAAGCTTCAGCAGGTAGGGTTAAGGAAAACCCGAAGCATTCTATATCTATGAGGAACAAGAGGATGGCCAGAGTGAGAGTGGGGCTGATCAGGGATAGTGGAGGGAATTTATGCCTGAAGTCTGAGAAAGTAGGTGAGGCCCTTGCTTAAGTATTCACAAGTGAGAGTGACAATGTAGTTTGTGGGGACAGCATGAAACAGGCTGATATGCTGAAACAGCTTGATGTTAAGGAGGATGTGCTGAAAATTTTGAAACACGTCGGATTGGCTAGATGGGATATAGAGCTGGAAATGTGTTGCTGGAAAAGCGCAGCAGGTCAGGCAGCATCCAGGGAACAGGAGAATCGACGTTTCGGGCATAAGCCCTTCTTCAGGTTGGGATATACCTAAGGTTGCTACAGGAAGCAAAGGAAGAGACTGCTACGCATTTGACAATGATCTTTGTGTCCTCACTGTCCACTGGAGTAGTGCCAGATGATTGGAGGGTGGCGAACTTTATTCTCTTTTCAAGAAAGGGAATAAGGATAGAGACAGGATTTATGATTATAGAACTTACAGTGCAGTGCAGTACAGACCATTTAGCCCTGTTGCACTGACCTGTGGAACCAATCTGAAGCCCATCTAACCAATACTATTCCATTTTAATCCATATGTTTATCCAATGACCATTTAAATGCCCTTAAAGTTGGCAAGTCTACTACTGTTGCAGGCAGGTAAAAACAATGACTGCAGATGCTGGAAACCAGATTCTGGATTAGTGGTGCTGGAAGAGCACAGCAGTTCAGGCAGCATCCGAGGAGCAGTATGTGCTCTTCCAGCACCACTAATCCAGATACTGTTGCAGGCAGGGCATTCCACGCCCCTTCTACTCTCCGAGTAAAGAAGCTACCTCTGAGATCTGTCCTATATCTATAACCCTCAATTTAAAGCTGCCCCTTGTGCTAGCCATCACCATCCGAGGAAAAAGGCTTTCCCTGTCTACCTTATTTAACCCTCTGATTATCTTATATGGCTCAATTAAGTCATCTCTCAATCTTCTTCTCTCCAACAAAAATATCCTCAAGACCATCAGCCTTTCCTCATAAGACCTTCTCCCATACCAGGCAACATCCCAGTAAATCTCCTGTGAATCCTTTCCAAAGTTTCCACATCCTTCGTGTAATGTGGTGACCACAACTGTATGCAATACTCCAAGTGTGGCCGCACCAGACTTTTATACAGCTGCAACTGACCTCATGGTTCTGAAGCTCAATTCCTCCACCAATAAAAGCTAACATACCATAGGCCTTTTTAACAAACCTACCAACTTGTGTGCAACTTTCAGGGATCTATAGACATGGACATCAAGATCTCACTTTTCATCTACATTACCATGGATTTTACCATTAACCCAGTACTCTTTATTCCTGTTGCTCATTCCAAGTGAATTACCTCATCATTTCTGCAACTTTGTTCACAACTCCACAGATCCTTGCGGTACACCACTAATAACTGAAGTCCAGGATGAACATTTCCCATCAATCACCACCCTCTGTCTTCTTTCAACTAGCCAATTTCTGATCCAAACTGCTAAATCACCCTATAGTGGGAACCTTAACAAGCACTTTACTGAAATCCATATACACCACCTGTTTGGTCACCTTCTCAAAGAACTCATATTAAGGTTTGTGAGGCACCACCTATCCTTCACAAAACCGCGCTGACTATCCCTAATCAACATATTACTTTTTAAATTCTTGGAAAAACTTGAAAAATCTTGATTAAGGATAGTCAGCAAGGCTTTATAAGGGGCAGATCATGCTTCTCAAGCCTTATTTAATTCTTTGAGGACTTGACAAAATACGCTGATGAAGATAGAGCAGTGAATGTGGTGTATGTGGATTTTAGCAAGGTTCCCTCAGGTTGGCTCATTCAGAAAGTAAGGAGGCATGGGATACAGGGAATTATGGCTGACTGGATACAGAATTGGCTGGTCCATAGAAGACCGAAGGTGGTAATAGAAAGAATTTAGCCTGGTGCTCGGTGACCAGTGGTATTCTGCTGGGATCGGTTTTGGGACCTCGGCTCTTTGTGATTTTTATAAATGAATTTGATGTGGAAGGGTGGGTTAGTAAGTTTGCTGATGTGAAGGTTGGTGGAGTGGCGGGTAGTGTGGAGGGCTGTTGTAGGTTGCAATGAGACATTGTAAAAACAATGACTGCAGATGCTGGAAACCAGATTCTGGATTAGTGGTGCTGGAAGAGCACAGCAGTTCAGGCAGCATCCAAGGAGCTTCGAAATTGACGTTTCGGGCAAAGAAATGTGGTAGCTGTTGAAGTTCAGATTGTTGCCCTGGGGTTGAAGTGTTCCGAGGCGGAAGATGAGGCGTTCTTCCTCCAGGCGTCTGGTGGTGAGGGAGCCGCGGTGAAGGAGGCCCAGGACCTCCATGTCCTCGGCAGAGTGGGAGGGGGAGTTGAAATGTTGGTCCACTGGATGGTTTTGTTGATTGGTGCGGGTGTCTCGGAGATGTTCCCTAAAGCGCTCTGCTAGGAGGCATCCAGTCTCCCCAATGTAGAGGAGACCGCATCGGGAGCAACGGACACAATAAATGATATTAGTGGATGTGCATTGTATCCATTTCTCCCAATGCGGTCTCCTCTACATTGGGGAAACTTTGCAACCTTGGGCAGCCATTGCTCCCCAAACCTTGAAATTCTCTCCATCAAATACCACCCTTTCTATCTACCATGGGAATGTACCGCTGCTATACTAACTGCTGTGTACATACCGCCACAAGCAAAGTTGAGGAAGCTCTGGATGTGCTGTACTCCACCACTAACATTCTGGAGACTGAATAACCTGAGGCCTTGCTATTGAAACTGGTGGTTTCAATCAAGCCAATCCAAGGAAGGTGTTGCCCAAGTACTACCGGAACATTACCTGCCCCACCAGGAGCCCGAACATTTTAGACCACTGCTACACCACTGAGAAGGATGCCTACTGCTTCATCCCTGCCCTCATTTCGGGAACTCTGACCACAATGCCATGTTTCTTCTCCTGGCTTACAGGCAAAAGCTTAAACAGGAGACCCTCCCCCTGTGGGTCCAGTGCTAGTCAGAGGAGGCAGAGGATCAACTCTGGTGCTGTCTGGAATCGGCTGATTGGGCCATGTTCAAACAGCCTGCAGGTACCTTGGACGGTATGCCACCACCGTCACTGACTTTATCAGCAAGTGTGAGGAGGACTGCATACCGAGGAAGTCATTCCTGGTGTTCCCCAACAGGAAACCCTGGATTAATCAGGACATATAGAACCTGCTAAAAACCAGGCATGAGACCTTCAGACCAGGAGACCCCAGCCAAGGACCAATACTGATCCAAACTAGAGACCCAGACAGACACCTTGCAACTATAGCAAGGACTGAATGACATCACCGGTTCTAAAAAGAAACAGAGCACGGTAGTAAATGATGACATATTCCTCCTAGATCACCTCAACAGCTTCTATGCTCGCTTTGAGCAGAACTTTGGGGGAGAGGTAATACCTATTAGTCCTGACTAACTTATCCCAACAGTCACTGCATCAGAGGTCAGATCAGTTTTTCTTCATGTCAAGCCAAGGAAAGCAATGGGACCAAACTGAGTAAGAGGTTGTGCACTCAGAGCATGTGCAGATCAACTGGCAGAGGTCTTCTCCCTGCAGCAGGCCACTGTCCCTGCCTGTTTCATGAGGGCCAACACTATTCCTGTGCATAAAAAGGCTCATGCAGCATGTCTCAATGACTACTGCCCAGTGGCCCTAAATTTGGTTGTCACGATGTGCTTTGAAAGGTTGGTCATGGCAGCCTCCCCACGACTCTTGACCCACTTCAATTTGCCTATCAGACCAACCGATCCACATCAATGCTTGCCCTTGCCCTATCACTTGCTCTTCACTCCTCCCTCGAACATCTTGACACCAAGGACAGCTCCTTAACAATCCTACAGGGAGAACTAGCCATTTGGATACAGAACTGGCTCAAAGGTAGAAGACAGGGTGGTGGAGGGTTGTTTTTCAGACTGGAGGCCTGTGACCAGTGGAGTGCCACAAGGATCAGTGCTTGGCACACTATTTTTTGTCATTTACATAAATGATTTGGATGTGAGCATAAGAGGTACAGTTACACCAAAACAGCAAAGAGGGTGCCCTCAGATTACAACAGGATCTTGACCAGATGGGCCAATGGGCTGAGAAGTGGCAAATGGAGTTTAATTCAGATAAATGTGAGGTGCTGCATTTTGGGAAAGCAAATCTTAGCAGGACTTATACACTTAATGGTAAGGTCCGAGGTAGTGTTGCTGAACAAAGAGACCTTGGAGTGCAGGCTCATAGGTCCTTGAAAGTGGAGTCGCAGGTAGATAGGATAGTGAAG
>NC_057710.1:972456-993807 GCF_004010195.1 Chiloscyllium plagiosum
TGACGGGTGACCTTATAGAGGTTTACAAAATTATGAGGGGCATGGATAGGATAAATAGACAAAGTCTTTTCCCTGGGGTTGGGGAGTCCAGAACGAGAGGGCATAGGTTTAAGGTGAGAGGGGAAAGATATAAAAGACACCTAAGGGGCAACTTTTTCATGGTACATGTATGGAATGAGCTGCCAGAGGGTGTGGTGGAGGCTGGTACAATTGCAACATTTAAGAGGCATTTGGTTGGGCATATGGACAGGAAGGGTTTGGAGGGATATGGGCCGGGTTCTGGCAGGTGGGACTAGATTGGGTTGGGATATCTGGTCAGCATGGACGGGTTGGACCGAAGGGTCTTTTTTCATGCTGTACATCTCTATGACTCTACTCACTGACTACAATTCAGCCTTCAACACTAATATCCCCTCAAGACTGATTACTAAATTTAGTGATCTTGGACTAAGCCCCACTCTGTAACTGTTTCCTCAGTTTCCTGACTCACAGGCCATAATAAGTGAAGATTAGGGACAATATTTCATACTCACTAACACTCAACACTGGAGCCCCCTAGGGATGCTACTGTACTCTACTGTATGCACATGACTGTCGCTAAATACCAGACAAATGCCATTTACAAGTTCGCTGAGGACACTATCATCGTCAGTCAAATCTCAGATGGTGACAAAACAGACTACACACAGGAGGTGGAAGACCTGGAAAAATGGTGCACTGAAAACAACCTAGCTCTCAATGCCAGCAAAACCAAGGAACTCATTACGGACTTTTGGCAGGATGTTACTCATGCCATCTTACACATGAACAGCACAGAGGTGGAATGAGTGGAGAGTGTCAAGCTCCTGGGAGTGGTCATCCACAACAAGCTTTCTTGGACTCTTCATGTGGTTGCACTGGTTACCAAGGCCCAACATTGGCAGCAGAGGAAATTTGGCATGACTTTTATAGATATACCCAGACAGAATGCTCTCGATGGCACATCACCTGCTGGTTTAGCAGCTGTACCATTTAAGATCGGAGATGGTTACAGAGAGTGGTGAACTCGGCCTAGACAATCACAAAGGCCAACCTCCTATCTATAGAATCCATCTACCAGGCCCGCCCATCTACCAGCCCGCTGTCAAGGAAAGGCTGCCAGCATTCTCAAAGATCCATCCCACCCTGGCAATGTTTTTCTACAACCTCCACCATTGGGGAGAAGGTACAGAAGCCTGAACACACAAACCAGCTGGTTTCCTAACCGTTTCTATCCTACTGTTGTTAGAATACTGAATGAACTCACAAACTCCTCGCATTCGCCTGTACCTATGTTTTTTTGCCACTGCTTACCTATTATTACTTATCCATGCTATTTCACTCTGTGATCTGCCTGTATTGCTCACAAGACAAAGCTTTTCACTATGCCTCGGTACACATGGCAATAAATTCAATTCAATTCAGAACTGGGCTGATACGTGGCAGTTGGAGTTCAACCTGGAAAAGTGTGAAGTGATTCATTTTGGAGGTCAAATTTGAATGCAGATTACAGGGTTAAAGACAGGATTCTTGGCAGTGTGGAGGAATAGAAGGATCTTCAGGTCCATGTCCATAGACCCCTCAATGTTGCCACCCAAGTTGATAGGGCTGTTAAGTATACATATAGTACATTGGCTTTCATTAGCAGGGGAATTGAGTTTAAGAGCCACAACACTTGGAATATTGGGTTCAGTTCTGCTCACCTCCATATAGGAAGGATATGGCAGCTTCAGAGAGTGCTGAGGAGATTTACTAGGATGCTGCCTGGACTGGAGGGCATGTCTTGTGAAGAAAACTTGAGAAGTTAGGGCTTTTCTTCATTGGAGCGAAGAAAGGTGAGAGGCAACTTGATGGAGGTGTACAAGATGATGAAAGGCTGGATAGCCAGAGACCATTTCCCAGGGCAGAAATGGCTTTTTCCCAGGACACAAGGGGGAATAATTTTAAGGTGTTTGGAGAAAAACTTAGGGGAGATTTCAGAGGTAGATTCTTTACACAGTGAGTGGTGGGTAGAGTCAGTGACTCTTGGATAGGCACATGGATGATAGTAAAATGAAGGGTATGTAGGTTAGTTTAATCTTAGAGTTAAATAAATTGTCGGCACAACATCAAGTGTCGAAGGGCCTATATTGTACTATACTGTTCTATGTTGAATCAGGGAGCCCTGGCTGACAGATGAAAAGTGTCAGAGATTCTAGCACTCTGAGATGACTATGGAGAGGCAGTACAGAAGTCAAGGACTCTTCGTGCAAAATAAAGGTATTTTGATGGGATACTGGCCTCTTTGGAGATATTTCAGTGGTGATAAGAGTCAAGCATGTTCCTGAAGAAACTCACAACAGTTGTCTTTCAGTTCTGGCATCATGCTGTTATTTGGGAAGCTTGCCCCATTTCAGGGCTGTGGAAGCCTGAGCTCAGTATATGGAAAGAATGCATACTTTATTTTCCAGGCAAGTGACATTGGAGCAGACAAAAAAGCAACAACTGATTTCCCTGTCAGCCTGTGGAGCTGCAGCTTTTTCAGTTATTAGGAACTTGACTTTCCATGAGGCATCAAATACTAAAACCAATCAAATGCTAAATTCACCTTGATGGATTTAGCTGAACAACATTATGACCCCAAGACTCCCTTAATTCTGAGACATGATTATTTTTATTTTGAAATTTAAGAACCATTGGAATCTGTATTGGGATTTTAGACCATAAGAACTGGCAGATGCATGTGACTTTGGTTTAACCTTTAATGAGATGCTCAGAGATCACTTGGGGGGTATGTGGGATGAATGATGTAAGTGTGCAAAAGTACCTACGAGATGAAGCCCAACTGGATTTCAAACAAACACTACAGCTGGCTTTCTCATTGGAAAATATAGTAAGTGGAGTTGCAGGGTTTTCTGTTGGAAGTAGACATCCTCACCAGTCTTATTTAGCGTGGGGAACACTACTTGAATACAGGCACTTGCACAGCCTCACTCAGGACATATCCTGAACAGAGGAACTCTAGGTCGGCCCACAGCAAAACCCGAAAACAAAACAAAACCTTGGCCATAAGGTTAAATTTCTTGAAGATCCTGGCCAGGAGGCCATTGTAGTTGCTGCCGGTGTGCAGATTCGAGACAACTAAAGAGTCCTACTAGATCTAAATTGCGTAGCATGACACATAGGCTGGTTTCCAGGAGCGTTTATATGCTAGAGAGTCCACCTACATCTGGTTTGAAACAGATAAATTGCTTAGCTACATCAAACTCAGAACCAATCAGCATAAACATCCCATTAAATGGTCATCCAATTCTAATAGAGGCTGATACTGGCTCATCTGTATCAGTGATCAAGGAGCCAGTCTTCAATTAAATTCCCCCTGGACTATCATTTGTAAGTTTGTGCAAGACCTCAGCCAGGCTAAGAACCCATACTGGGGACCCTTTACAGATTAACAGTACAACTTTAGTTCCCATCTCTTATGAGAAGCAGTTGATTTAGTTACCACTGATTGTAGTAAAAGGCTATTTGGGAGAGAGATTCACCTAGATTGACTCAACATTTTCCAATCAGAAAATGCCTGAGAGGCGTACAGGAAGGTCTAGGAATTATGAGAGGAGTGAAGGCCACCTTGCATGTTCCATGATACCCTGTGTTATTTGTCTTTGGTGCAAATGTAGGAGCAGAAATGAGAAGATTGGAAAGTGAAGGAATCATCAAACCTGTACAGTTTGTGGATTGGGCAGCAATAGTTGTACCGCTCGTGAAGCCTGAAGAGTCGGTTTGCCTTTGTAAATGGTAAACCGCTTCTCGCTGCTGAATAAATACCCAATCCCTCACATCGAGGGCTTGTACACAAAGCTGGCAGGGAGGCTGTCCTTCACAAAGCTGGACGCGAGCCAGGCTTACCTGCTATTAGAGTCATAGAGATGTACAGCATGGAAACAGACCCTTCGGTCCAACCCGTCCATGCCGACCAGATATCCCAACCCAATCTAGTCCCACTTGCCAGAACTTGGCCCATATCCCTCCAAACCCTTCCTATTCATATACCCATCCAAATGCCTCTTAAATGTTGCAATTGTACCAGCCTCCACCACTTCCTCTGGCAGCTCATTCCATACACGTACCACCCTCTGCGTGAAAAAGTTGCCCCTTAGGCCTCTTTTATATCTTTTCCCTCTCACCCTAAACCTATGCCCTCTAGTTCTGTACTCCCCAATCCTAGGGAAAAGACTTTGCCTATTTACCTAATCCAAGCCGCTCATAATTTTGTAAACCTCTATAAAGTCAACCCTCAGTCTCCCCTCCAGGAAAAACAGCCCAGCCTGTTCAGTTTCTCCCTATAACTCAGATCTGCCAACCCTGGCAACATCCTTGTAAATCTTTTCTGAATCCTTTCAAGTTTCACAACATCTTTCCGATAGGAAGGAGACCAGAATTGCATGCAATATTCCAACAGTGGCCTAACCAATGTCCTGTACAGCTGCAACATGACCTCCCAACTCCTGTACTCAATACTCTGACCAATAAAGGAAAGCATACCAAACGCCTTCTTCACTATCCTACCTACGAGAGGACCCAGCACCGATCCTTGTGGCACTCCACTGATCACAGGCCTCCAGTCTGAAAAAAAACCTTCCAACACCACCCTCAGTCTTCTACCTTTGAGCCAGTTCTGTATCCAAATGGCTAGTTCTCCCTGTATTCCATAAGATTTTAACCTTGCTAATCAGTCTCCCATGAGGAACCTTGTCAAATGCCTTACTGAAGTCCATATAGATCACATCTACTGCTCTGCCCTCATCAATCCTCTTTGTTACTTCCTCAAAAAACTCAATCAGGTTTGTGAGACATGATTTCCCGTGCACAAAGCCAATTACAGGAGTCCCAGAAATATGCAACAATTATTACTCATAAGGGTTTGTACCAGTACTTGATATTGCCATTTGGGGTATTATCAGTCTGTGCCACTTTTCAGTGGATGATGCAGAAGCAAGAACATTTACCCCATGTCGCTATTTATATGGATGCAATGGTAATAAGAACGAAAATTAATAAGGAACACTTAGAGAACTTGGATATAGTCCTAAATCAATTTTTCCAATGTGCGAATCTGCTTAGGAAGGGAATAATGTGTGTTCCACATCTCTGCTTGAGCTACAGAGTTGGCATGACCAGGTTATACCTGTTGGAAGATAAAGGGAGGGTGATCAAAGGTGCCCCAGCCCATCTATCCAGGAGCTTAGTTCGTCTCTGGGTCTGGTAAATTATTACAGCAAGATCATTGATAACCTGGCTTCCATCCTTGCACCTTTGCATCAACTCTAAAAAATAGGATCCACCTCGGAAATGGTCACATAGACAAGCCCTAGATTTCAGTGAAGTAAGGAGACAGCTACTATCCTCAAAGGTGTTAGAACATTATATCCCAAGAAAGATTTGATACTGACATGCGATGCCTCCCTGTACAGCATCAGGGTGGTATGAGCTCAAATACCACGGGGTGGCCCAATTGAGAACAACCCTTAGCCTATACAGAGAGTAAATACACTCAGTTAGAGGAAGAAGGATTGGAAGTCCCAACAATATCTTTGTGGATGAAAATTGTGATAATAGTGCACCACAAACCTCTCTTGGTCTGCTTTAAGAGGACAAGGCAGTGCTGCCCATAGCTTCAAGGCACATTCAGCAGTGGGCTGTAATACTTAGTGTGAATAATTACATCCAGGAGGTTGCATAATGAATGTGGATGCATTGAGCCGCCTCCTGTTAGCAGGTAAACCACCGATGTAATCCCAAAAGACTAGTGTGTAATGATATTAAATTTTCTGGACACACTCAGTCACAGCTGACAATATCAGAACTATGACACAGCAAGATCTGTTCCTGATAAATCGGAAACAGCTGGGGAAACCAAGTGGTCATCCCAGACAGAAATGAAATCTTTTTAACCCGGACAGACCAGCTCATGTTAGAGGACGGCATATTGTTATAGGAAGTGAGACTGTTTGTCCCAAGCAAAGGTCGCTGCCAAATTGTGGCTGAACCTCACCAGGGTCTTCCAGGGGTCTCCAAAATGAAGGTGTTGGGAAGAAGTTATGTCTGGTGGTCAGGACTGGGTACAGACATAGTTGCATTGATGGGGCAGTGCCCAGAGGGTCAACAAGGACAAAATTACCACCCGCAGCTTTCCCCACATCAGTGGGAATGGCTGGGTAAACCCTGGACTCAGTTACATGTCAACTATTCAGGCAGCATCCAAGGAGCTTCAAAATCGACGTTTCGGGCAAAAGCCATTCATCAGGAAGGCTTTTGCCCGAAACGTTGATTCGAAGCTCCTTGGATGCTGCAAGAACTGCTGTGCTCTTCCAGCACCACTAATCCAGAATCTGGTTTCCAGCATCTGCAGTCATTGTTTTTACCTACATGTCAACTATGCTGGTCTTTTCATGGGCCCAATGTTCTTCATCATTCTAGATGTTCACTCAATGTAGTTGACTATGCATAGAGTTAATTTGTCACACATGATGATATTAAATAATGTGCAAGCATTTTTTGCAGTTCATGGACTCCAGACATGTTAGTCCCAGACAGCAGATCTTCATTTACCAGCAGTGAGTTTGAGTATTTTGTAAAGTCGAATGGGATTTGGCACATAAGGACAACTCTATACCATCCATCGTCCAATGGTCTGGCAGAAAGAGCAGTTCAAACTTTGAAGACAGGCTTAAAGAAACAGTCTACAGCTTCATTAGATTCCAAATTGTCCCCGATTCTATTTGAATATAGAGCCATCCTTAATGCAACTACAATTGCTAATGGGAAGAAGACTCACCAGATTAAGTTTGATCATCCCAGACCTAGCGGGAGAATGAAACAGGATCAAGAACACCAAAGCCACACACAAGATTCTGCCATGTGAGAGAGACAGATTGATGCAAAGGATGAAGTTTGGTGTAAGGACCATGGAAATTGTCATGTATTGGGAAGAGGCATGGTCAAGGTGAGGTCAGGTTCAGTGATGTATTAGGTTTGGGTAGGAGCGATGGTCCTGAACAAGCCTGTGGACCATATGAAAACCACAAACTCTCAAATGGTGCTGGAGCAAAACATGCTGTATCACTGTTTTCTGAAAAGTCAGAAAAGCTTCCAGAACCCATCATCTCAGTTGATTCCATCTCTTAGCAACCTTTAATACCCTTCTTCCCCATCTTGTCATTTAGACACTTTCAAAGATGATTAATTGCTTTGTATTTTCTTTCTCACCATGTTTAACCCACCCATTCCTCTTTAACAGCCATGTGGGAGTGTATTAAAACCCCTCACTACCACCCCACCTCACCTCTGCATGGGTTGATTTCAGGTCCAGGATGGGTGAGATAGAACAAAATGAATGGCCAATGCACCATCATGCTGAGCTGCTGCCAGTCTTAATGTGTGTAGGGAGAGGGGTTGGGTTTTTGTTCATCAGCCAGTCTGTCTCACCTTCAACACTCAGGCTCTGACCAGGCTGACCACTGACTAGTTTAAGACTGACATGTGCCTTCATTGCAATCAAGCATGTGACTGGCAGGCTCAGATTGAAGCAGACTAGAGAGATACATTTTGGCTCTTCAGTGGGAAGGGTACTAAAGGGAGGGGGAGCCACCTCATTTGGAGGATCCATTGGCTAATACCTAATGTACGCAACCTGCAGCCTCCATACCCCAATAACTGAGGCACATGCCCTCCCACCCAACTACAGTGGCTGCAGTCCTCAATCCTACCCAACCCAAAAATGTCCCACACTTACCTTTCAGTCCAGTATCCATAAACTTTCACTTGAATCCAGTTTCAGAATTCTGCTTTAGATTGTCCTTACTTTTCTCTAATCTAAAATGTTGAAACCAGACAGAGAGGAGAATTCAGCAGGAGAATTTCTCTTTTAAAATTGGTTCTGATCTAATTCACCACAAAACCCTCCACTTGTGGAGTCCAGTTTGTAAATGACCTACAACAAACTATCTTTCAAGTTAAGAGGTCAAGTGTTCACTGTGGGTGATAACTCACAACACGTACACACAAGTATACAAGGAACAGGTAAGGGGAAAGACATGACTACAGAATACTGTTGTTAAAGAAAAATCTGTTAAAAACTTTCATCTCAAAGTCATCAGGACATTTCACACACCTCCCTTGTTAGGTCCACGCCCCCACCAACTCCCTCTCCACATCTGGCACCTTCCCGTGCCACCGCAAGGGATGCAAAACCTGCACCCACACCTCCCCCTCCCTCCATCCAAGGCCACAACGAATCATTCCAAATCCGGCAGAAATTTACTTGCATATCCTCAAATCTCATTTACTGCATCTGTTACTCTCAAAGAAACAAACACAAAGAACCTTACAGCACAGGAACAGGCCCTTCGGTCGTCCAAGCCTGTGCCAATTCAGATCCTCGATCTAAACCTGTCACCTATTTTCTAAGGATATGTATCCCTTTGCTCCCTGCCCATTTATGGATCTGTTGAGATATATCTTAAATGACACTATCGTTCCCGCCCCTCCCACCTCCGCTAGCAATGCATTCCAGGCACCAACCACCCTCTGCATGAAGAATTTTCCTGATCTATCTTCCCTAAACTTTTCCCTTCTCTCTTTGAACTTGTGACCCCTGGTAACTGAGTCTTCTACTCTGGGAAAACTTTCTTGCTTTCCACTCTGTCTACATCTCTCATGATTTTGTAGGCTTCATGTCAGTCTCCTTTCGATTGAAAATAATCCTAATCTACTCAATCTCTCCTCGTAGCTAATACCCTCCATACCAGGCAACATCCTGGTGAACCTCCTCTGCACCCTCTCTAAAGCATCCACATCCTTTTGGTAATGTGGCGACCAGAACTATACGCAGTATTCCAAATGTTGCCGAACCGAAGTCTTGTATAACTGTAACTTGACCTGCCAACTGTTGTACTCAATAACCCGTCCAATGAAGAAAAGCATGCCGTATGCCTTCCTGGCCACTCTATCGACTTACATTGCTACCTTCAGGGAACAATGGACATGTACATCCAGATCTCTCTTTACATCAATTTTCCCCAGGATTTTTTCATTAACTGGATAGTTCGCTCTGGAATTGCATCTTCTAAAAAGCATCACCTCACATTGGTCTGACTTGAACTCCATCTGCCATTTTTCTGCCCAACTCTGATCTATCTATACTCTGCTGTATCCTCTGACAGTCCCCTTCACTATTTGCCACTTCACCAATCTTTAGTGTCATCTGCAAACTTGCTAATGAGGCAACCTTCCTCCAAATCATTTATGTATATCACAAACAACAGTGGCCCCAGCACGGCTCCCTGTGGGACACCACTGGTTATAGGTCTCCACTACTACTCAGTCTTCTGTTGCCCAATCAGTTCTCTATCCATCTAGCCAGAACATCCTGGACCCCATGTGACTTCACCTTCTTCGTCAGTCTATCATGGGGAACTTTATCAAACGCCTTACTAAAGTCCATATATATTTCATCCACATCCCCTTCCCTCATGAATCAACGTTGTCACCTCTTCAAAGAATTCTATTACGTATGTAAGATATGACCTTCCCCCCACAAAACCATGCTGCCGATCACTGATAAACCCATTTTCTTCCAAAAGGGTATATATCCAATTCCTCAGTATCTTCTCCAGCAGCTTCCCTACCACTGACATCAGGCTCACAGGTCTGTACTTACCTGGATTATCCCTGCTACCCTTCTTAAATAAGAGGACAACATTAGCAATTCTCCAGTCATCTGGGACCGCTCCTCCCTCCTACCCCCCACCACTGCGTTCAAGGATACTGCAAAGATATCCATTAAAGCCCCAGCTATTTCCTCTCACATCCCTCAAAATTTGGGATAGATCCCATTTGGATCTGGGGACTTGTGCACCTTAATGCCTTTTAGAGTACACAACACTTCCTCCCTCCTTATGCCAACTTGACCTAAAGTAATTAAAGATCTATCCCTAACCTCAACATCCACCATGACCCTCTCCTCGGTGAATACCACTGCATTACATCCATTTTCTCTGACACCACGCATATCTTTCCTCTTTTGTCCTTGTGTGGGCAACCTTTTCCCTAGTTACCTTCTTGCTCCTTACATATGAATAAAAGGCTTTAGGGTTTTGCTTAACCCTGCTCACTAAGGATATCTCATGACCCCTTTTAGCCATCTTAATATCTCATTTCAGATTGGCCCTACATTCCCAATATTCTTCCAAGGCTTTGTCTGTCTTCAGTCCATATATCAAATGTGGATTTTCCTTCAAACAGCTGCTCCCAATCTTCATTCCCCAGCTCCTGCTGAATTTTGGTATTGCTGGCCTTCCTCCAATTGAGCCCTCTTTGTTTAGGACCACTCTCATCTTTGTCCATGAGTATTCTAATATTTATGGAATTGTGATCACTATTCCCAAACTAATCCCCAACTAAAACTTCAACCACCCAGCCGGGCTCATTCCCCAACAGCAGACCCAGTATGGCCCCTTCCCAAGTTGGACTATTTACCTACTGCCTGAGAAAACCCTCTGGATGCTCCTTACAAATTCTGCTCCATCTCGACCTCTAACACTAAATGAATTGCAGTCAATGTTGGGAAAATTAAAATCTCCCATCACCACCACCCTATTGCTCTGACATCTTACTATAATCTCTCTACATAGTTGTACCTCTACCTCACCCTTGTTGTTGGGAGGCCTGTAGTACAGCCCCAACATTATTACCTTACCTTTCCTATTTCTGAGCTCTGCCCATATTGCCTCACTGCTCGGGTCCTCCATCGTGCTGTCCTTCAGCACAGCTGTGATATCCTCTCTGACCAGTAATGCAACTCCTCCACCCCTTTTACCTTCCACTCCATCCTACCTGAAGTATCGATATCCTGGGATATTTAGTTGCCAATCTTGCCCCCCCTCAACCAATTCTCAGAAACAGCAATAACTTTACACTCTCAGGGACCAATCCAAGCCCATAGTTCATCTCCCTTACCGACTACACTTGCTGTATTAAAATAGGTGGACCTCAGATCACCAGTCCATTTGCGTTCAATATCTGCCCCCTGCTTACTCTTCCCCTTAGTCATGCTGACTTCATTATCTAGTTCCTTACAGGCTTTAGTTACTGCCTCCTTCCTGTCCACCAGCCTTCTCATTTGGTTCCCATCCCCTTGCCACATTAGTTGAAACCCTCCCCAACAGCATTAGCAAATGCGCCCCCAAGTACATTGGTTCCACTCCAGCCCAGGTGTAGACCATCCAATATGTAATAGTCCCACCTTTCCCAGAACCAGTCCCAATATCCCAAAGATCTGAACCCCTCCCTCCTGCACCATCTCTCAAGCCACACATTCGTCCTGCCTATTCTTTCATTTCTACTTTGACCAATGCGTGTGTGGTGAAAGGGTTAAAATTATGTCCCAATACATGTGTGAATCTAACCGGAATGGAGGTGTTGCTTAGTCCCGTGTGAATCTTATTACACCCATCTCTCAAGCCACACATTCGTCCCGCCTATTCTTTCATTTCTACTTTGACCAATGCGTGACATTGGCAGCAATCCTGAGATTACTACCTCTGAGGTTCTACTTTTTAACTTGGCTCCAAACTCCTTAAATTCTGCTTGTAGGACCTCATCCTGTTTTTTTTAACAATATCATTGGTGCTTATATGAACTGGCTATTCACCCTTCCCCTTGAGAATTTACTGCAGTCGATCTAAGACATCCCTGACCTGTGCATCTGGGAGGCAACGTACCATTTGGGAGTTTCGTTTTTGACCACAGAAATGCCTAACTACTCCCCTTACAATTGAATCCCCTATGACTATAACCCTTCCACTCTCTTTCCCACCTTTCTGAACAGCAGAGCCAGCCACGGTGCCAAGAACCTGGTTACTGCTGCCTTCCCCTGGTGAGCCATCTCCCCTAACCGTATCCAAAATGGTAAACCTGCTTTGGAGGGAGATGACCACAGGGCACACCTGCACTACCTTCCTGCTCTGTCTCTGCCTTTTGGTCACCCATCCCCTTTCTCCCTCAGCAATTCTAATCTGCAGTGTGACCAATTCACTAAATATGCTATCCACAATCCCCTCAGCATCGCGGATGATCCAAAGTGAGTCAATCTGCATCTCTAAAGCTGTCATGCCAGTTTTAACAAGAGCTGTAACTAGACACACATCCTGCATGTGAAGGAGCCAGGGACATTAGTCATGTCTCTGAGCTCCCACATTGAGCAAGAGGAACATAGCATGGGTCTGCGATCTCCTACCATCTTAAGCTTTACCTAAGTTGAGACAAAAGTCACGAAAAAGGAAAGAGAAGTTTTCTTTTTACCAACTTACTTTAACTTACCAAAATCCTTCCCTTATCAACACACCACAGTCTTTTTTTGGTTAGAGGAGGAGGTAGGGTGGGAGATACTAGACAGGTAGTGTCTCGGGTTCAGCCACTGCCCGAATATGTGGTTTGCTTACCTTCCCGGCAGCCTCCCAGTCGTCATGCTCTCCACCCTCACTGCAATTAAAATGGACCCCACAGCCTCCCGAGGGAAGCTTTTTAAATAGTTTGTTCGCTTCTTGTTCGCTCCGATCTTGCTGCAATTAAAATGGAGGCTGCAGACTCAAGAGGGAAGGTTTTTTTAATTATTTGTTTGCCTTCCTGGCAGCGACCCCCACCCACCCATCGGTTTTCGTTTTCTCTCCGCCCTTGCTGCAACTAAAATGGTGGCCACAGACTCCCAAAGGAAGTTCTCGATGTTATCTACTCTACATAGGATAGACCAAATGCAAACATGCAAACTTGCAGAACAGTTCAGGGATCATCTCTAGTCCGTACGGACCAACCACTCCCACTTTCCTGTGGCCCCCCACCCCCACTCCCACTCCTCTGATGAGATGTCCATTCTGGGCCTCCTCCACTACCTACACAAGGCTACCTGCAAGCTGGAGGAGGAACACCTTATCCTACGCCTCAGGAGCCAGCAACCACACAGTCTCAGCATTGAATTTACCAGTTTCCATATCTCCCCTCCCCCACCACATCCCAGATCCAACCCTCCAACTTGGCACTGCTCTCTTGACCTGACCATCATCCTTTCCACCAACCTATCACATCGCCTATCCTCATCCACCTATTGCCGTCCCACCTACCTTCCCCCACCCCACCCCATCCCATCCCATTCCCATCCCCCTTCCTCTATTTATTTCTCAGCCACCTTCCCCTCCCCACTCCATATAAAGGGTCCTGCCTGAAACATTCACCCTCCTACTCCTCAGATGATGCCTGACCTGCTAAGCTTTCCCAGCACCACATTTTACCAACTCATTTCACAAGAATACCAACATAAAGGAAAAGCGACATTTGCACTGATCGAGAGGAGAGTGCTGATTGGTTAACAAGTACAATCTGATTGGAAAATGAACTCTGAATGGCCAATTGGCAACTCTGAGTCAAAATTCTTCAAGCTGCATGAAGAGGTTAAAGATCAAACAGGTAGCATCAAATTCAGTTCAAACTTTTGATTCAGTCATGATGACAAATTGACCATACTATTAGAGTATGGTACCGCACAGGAGGGCACAATCGGGTCTTTCCATCAGTGTCAGCTTCTTCGGAAAGCATTTGGATTAGTGCCACTGAACATACCATAATCATCCTGGTTGGTCCATGTGTGACTCCTTCCCAGTGATGAAATCAGAATGACCATTGAGAGGTCAGTCAGTCCTATTCACAGTGTGAGAGCACCTGATCGGGAAAAACTAGGGAGCGAAAGCCAGTGCTGCTTTTTCAGATGTGACAGGTTCATCAGACAAAGGAACAAATTCAACTTACTTAACTTTCTTTCAAATATTTATTCAATTCATCATCGGTTCATGTGCAAATTTCAAAACAGCATTTAGAAAGAAGGGAGGCAGGTATTTGAACAATCATTTACTGTTGTGTGTAACTCAGCAGGTTCAGTGAGTAAATCAATTTGAATAACAACCCATTCATTGTATCCCACACAGAGCAACTATTCAAATAACCTCACCATCTCGGTGGAGCTTGAGGGAAAGAACTGCACATTGGACCTCAGCAGCAACAAGTAAGTTACATTATTTACACAACTCTATCACCAATCCAGTGTGACTGTGGTACATTATTAAGACAGCTCTATCACATATCTGCTATGCCTGTATTACATTATTAACACAGCTCTATAATCAATCTACTGTGTCAGTGTTACATTATTTATACAGCTCTATCACCAATCCACGGTGTCAGTGTTACGTTATTAACTCAGCTCCATCACCAATCCACTGTGTCAGTGTTACATTATTAACACAGCTCTATCACCAATCCACTGTGTCAGTGTGACATTATTAACACAGCTCTATCACCAATCCACTGTGTCAGTGTTACCTTATTAACACAGCTTTATCTTTAATCCGTTGTGATTATGCAGATAATTGCTGATGCTTGATAGCACTGTTGATGACACCTTCCATCACTTCACTGATAATCAAGGGCAAACTAATAGGGTCGTAATTGGCTGGGTTGGATTTGTCCTGTGACTTTGGGACCATTTCTGGTTGAGGTAGGGCCTGTCCAAATTCGATGGGTTCCACCTCGGCAGACGTGGGACCGATATCCTATAGTGATTGTTATCTCAAGCAGTTATGGAGGGTTTAAATTAATGTTTGAAGTTTTTCTGTGAAGAAAACTTATGTCAGGAGTCAGCGAAGGAGCATGGATAAAAGCAAAAAGTAGAAAAGGGAATATGAAAAGTGATAGGCAGAGAAACCAGACAATTCAAACAGGGCTGTTGAGAAAAGTATTGTGGAGGAGTGGATGTTGGACTTGGGTGGACAAAGTTAAGAATCACACAATCGGTCATAGTCCAACAGGTTTATTTGGAAGTACTAGCTTTCGGAGCACTGCTCCTTCATTAGGTGGATGTGGAGTAAAAGATCTTAAGACAGAACTAATAGCAAAGGTTAACAGTGTTGTACAGTGATATATTAAACAAACTTGGATTGTTAAGTCTTTCACCTTTTGGAATGGTTTGCAAGTTTCATTTGCGAGACAAACAGTGTTAAAAGGACAAGCTAAAAAACCTGGGGCCTTAATGAGGAGAACATTTGCAATAAAGTGGATGAACTAATCATGCAGATCAATGTAAACGGATATGATATAATTGTTTTACCAAGACGGTGACCAGGATGGGAACTGAATGTCCCAATATATTCAGCATTTAGAAAGGACAGGCAAAAAGGAAAAGGTAGTGGAGTGACTTTGCTGGTTAAAGAGTACAATTAACACCATAGTGAGAAAGGATGTTAGCTCTGACAAAGTGGAGTCTGTATGGGTTGAGTTGATAAATACCAAGGGTGAAAATATTAGTGGGTGTAATATATAGAACCTCAAATTGAAGTAGTGATGTCGAGAATGGCATTGAACAGGATGTTAGAGATGCATGTGACATGAGAACATCAGTGATCATGGGTAATTTTAATCTGAACACAAATTGGGCAAATCAGATTAGCTACAATGCCATAGAGGAGGAAATCCTGGAGTTTATATGGTTTTCTTGATCAATATGTGGAAGAACCAACGAAGCAGCAGGCCACCTTAGACTGAGTACTGTTTATGAGAAGGGAATCAGTGCCAATCTAACTGTGCCAGACCTCTTGAGTGACCATAACATGATAGAATTTTATATCAAGATGAAGAGTGAGACAGTTGATTTGGAGACTGTGGTGCTGAATCTTAATAAAGGAAACAATGAAGACATGAGGCGTGCGTTGGCCTTGATAGATTGGGAGAGTTACTTAAAGGGATGACAATGGATAGGCAATGGCAAATTCAAGGAACATATTGGGGAACTGCAACAACTGTTTATTCCTGTCCAGAACAAAAGCAAAATGGTTAAGAGGACCAATCCATGGATTACAAAGGAAATTAGAGATAGTATCTGATCCAAGGAAGAAGCATACAGATTGACCAAGAAAAATAATAGGTCTGAGGATTGGCAGCAGTTTAGAGTTCAGAGAGCAAGGAATTGATGAAGGGAAAATGCAGTACGAAAGTAAGCTTGCTGGGAACATAAAGACTGACTAAGAATTTCGAAAGGTACGTAAAGAGAGAGAGAGAGAGATTTGTGAAGACAAATGTAGGTCTCCTACAGACAGAAATGGGGCAATGTATAATTGGGGGCACATGAAATGGCTGAGCAACTAAATACATACAGTAGCTCTGTCTTCACAAAAGAGGACACAAATCAGATACCAGAAACATTGGAGAATGCAAGATTTAGTGAGAGGGAAGAACTGACGGAGATCAGTATGAGTAGAGAAATTGACGGGATTGAAGGTGGATAAATCCCCAGGGTACTTAAGGAAGTGGCTGTAGAAATAATGATGCATTGTAGTCATCTTCTAGGATTCGATACGCTGTGAAAGAATCCCTGCAGATTGGAGGGTGACTAATGTCACTTCAATGTTCGATAAGGGAGGTAGAGAGAGACCAGGGATTTATAGACCAGGAAGCCTAACATCGGTCATGGGGAGAAGTCCCACATAAGAGATTATTGTGCAAGATTAAAGGCCATGGGATTGGGGGAAGTGTATTGTAATGGATAGAAAACTGGTTGGCAGAGAGGAAATGTCGAGTAGGAATTAATGGATCCCTTTCACATTGGCAGGCAGTAACTAGTGAGGTGCGACAGGGATCGGTGCGAGGACCCCAGCTATTCCCAATATGTATTAATGATCTGGATCAGGGAAGGAAACGGAACATATCAAAGTGTGCAGATGATACCACGTTGGGTGGGAGGATGAACTGTGATGAGGATGCAGAGACCCTTCAGCGTGATCTGGATAGGTTGGTTGTGTGAGCAAATCAGTGGCGGTTGCAATTAATGTGAGGTTATTCACTTTGAAAGCAAAAACAAGAAGACAGATTATGACCTGACTGGCTGTAAACTGGGAGAGGGGAGTGTGCAGTGGGACCTGGGTGTCCTTGTGTACCAGTTGCTGAAGGTAAGCTTGCAGGTGTAGCAGGCGGTAACGAAGGCAAATGGGATGTTGGCCTTCATTGCTGGAGGTTTCGAGTCCAGGAGCAGGGATGTGTTGTTATAGTTATACAGGGCCTTGCTGAGGCCACACTGAGAATATTGTGTACAGTTTTAGTCTCCTTTTCTGAGGAAGGATGCTCTTGCTGTCGAGGGAGTGTAGTGAAGGTTTACCAGGCTGATTCTGGAGATGGTGGGACTGACGAATGGGGAGAGATTGACTCAGGTGAGATTGTTTTCACTGGAGTTCACACAAATGAGGAGAATCTTATAAAGACTTTTAAAATTCCAACAGGACTAGACAGGGTAGATGCAGGGAAAAGGTTCCCGATGGTGGGTGTGTTCAGAACCAGGGTCACAGTCTGAGGATTCAGGGTGGGCCATTTACATAGAACATAGAACATTACAGCACAGTACAGGCCCTTCGGCCCTCGATGTTGCACCAACCTGTCATACCAATCTGAAGCCCATCCCACCTACACTATTCCATGGCGAATCTACTACCATTTAGGCAAAGCATTCCATACCCTCACTACTCTCTGAGTAAAGAAACTACTTCTGATATCTGTCCTATATCTATCACTCCTCAATTTAAAGCTATGCCCCCTCGTGCTCGTTGTCACCATTCTTGGAAAAAGGCTCTCCCTGTCCACCCTATTGAACCCCCTGATTATCTTATATGTCTCTATTAATGTCTCAACCTTCTTCTCTCTAACGAAAACAGCCTCAAGCCCCCCAGCCTTTCCTCATAAGACCTTCCCTCCATACCAGGCAACATCCTGGTAAATCTCCTCTGCATCCTTTCCAAAGCTTTCACATCCTTCTTATAATGCATTGACCAGAACTGTACACAATACTCCAAGTATTGTGGCCGTACCAGAGCTTTGTACAGCTGCTGCATAACCTCCTGGTTCCGGAACGTGATCCCTCTATTAATAAAAGCTAAAACACTGTATGCCTTCTTAATAACCCTGTCAACCTGGGTGGCAACTTTCAATGATCTGTGTACCTGCACACCGAGATCTCTCTGCTCATCTACCACAAATGAGGGGAGAATCTTTTCAAGACTTTTAAAATTCCAACAGGACTAGACAGGGTAGATGCAGGGAAGATGTTCCCGATGGTGGGTGTGTCCTGAACCAGGGTAACAGTCTGAGGATTTGGGGGGGCCATTTAGGATGTTGATGAGGAGACATTTGTTCACCCACAGAGTGGTGAGCCTGTGGGATTCATTACCACAGGAAGGAGTTGCTGTCAATACATTGAATGTAGTCAAGAGGCGGCTAGATGTAGCACTTGGGGTGAATGGGATCAAAGGTTATGGCGAGAAAGCAGGATTAGGCGACTGAGTTGGGCAATCAGCTATGATTGGGAGGAATGGTGGAGCAGGCTCGAAGGGCTGAATAGCCTCCTCCTGCTCATATCTTCAAGTTTGCTGTGTTTTACAGGACACAGCTGGGCAATTTTCCACATTGATGTGTACATGCCAGTGTTGTAACGGTACTGGAACAGCCTGGGTAGGGACATAGAAAATTCTGTAAAGCAAGTGGGACAAGTTGTTGGAGGGAATCCTGAGGGACAGAATGTACATGTATTTGGAAAGGCAAGAGCTGAAAATGTGTTGCTGGAAAAGCGCAGCAGCTCAGGCAGCATCCAGGGAACAGGAGAATCGACGTTTCGGGCATAAGCCCTTCTTCAGGATAGAAGACAGAGGCTGGCTCAAAGATAGAAGACAGAGGGTGGTGATGGAGGGTTGTTTTTCAGACTGGAAGCCTGTGACCAGTGGAGTGCCATAAGGATCGGTGCTAAGGTTAGATCTCATGGAATACAGGGAGAACTAGCCACTTGGGTATAGAACTGGCTCAAAGATAGAAGACAGAGGGTGGTGATGGAGGGTTGTTTTTCAGACTGGAAGCCTGTGACCAGTGGAGTGCCATAAGGATCGGTGCTGGGTCCACTACTTTTTGTCATTTACATAAATGCTTTGGATGTGAGCATAAGTGGTACAGTTAGTAAGTTTGCAGATGACACCAAAATTGGAGGTGTAGTGGACAGCGAAGAAGGTTACCTCAGACTACAACAGGATCTGGACTAGATGGGCCAATGCGCTGAGAAGTGGCAGATGGAGTTTAATTGAGATAAATGCAAGGTGCGCCATTTTGGGAAAGCAAATCTTAGCAGGACTTATACACTTAATGGTAAGGTCTTAGGGAGTACTGCTGAAGAAAGAGACTTTGGAGTGCAGGTTCATAGTTCCTTGAAAGTGGAGTTGCAGGTAGATAGGATAGTGAAGAAAGTGTTTGGTGTGCTTTCCTTTATTGATCAGAGTATTGAGTACAGGAATTGGGAGGTCAGTTTGCGGCTGTACAGGACATTGGTTAGGCCACAGTTAGAGTATTGTGTGCAATTCTGGTCTCCTTCCTATCGGAAAGATGTTGTGAAACTTGAAAGGGTTCAGAAAAGATTCACAAGGATGTTGCCAGGGTTGGAAGATTTGAGCCAAAGGGAGAGGCTGAACAGGCTGGAACTGTTTTCCCTGGACCATCGGAGGGGTGACCTTAGAGAGGTTTACAAAATTATGAGGGGCATGGATTGGATAAATAGGCCAAGTGTTTTCCCTGGGGTTGAGGAGTCCAGAACCAGAGGGCGTAGCTGTCGGGTGAGAGGGGAAAGATATAAAAGAGACCTAAGGGGCAAGGTTTTCACGCAGAGGGTGGTACATGTATGGAATGAGCTGCCAGAGGATGTGGTGGTGGATGGTACAATTGCAACATTTAAGAGGCATTTGGATGGGTATATGAATAGGAAGGGTTTGGAGGGATATGGGCCGGGTGCTGGCAGGTGGGCCTAGATAAGAATAAAAAGATATAACTGAAAGAGAATCCTGAACCCTGAGCCAACTCACCAGTACCCACTGCTGCCTGCACCAGACCTAGCAATGTAGGCATCGCTACTCTTTAGGTTTCATCTCTTCGCCACTGGGCCTGCCTTACCACTGACGCTAATGCCATGTCCCGTATGGAAACCATACTTACCCAACAACTGCTGCCAGGCCTACTGCACCCAAGGGTCCCTGTACTGGGCCTACTGCAACCAGGAGTCCCTGCTTTTGGACTAGCGCAACCAGAGGTTCCCATGCTGAGTCTATTACAACCAAGAGTCTCCGCTTTGGTCCTTCCACAACCAGGGTTGCCACTCTGGGTCTACTGCAACCAGATGTCTCTGCTCTGGATCTACTACAACCAAGAGTCTCTGCTCTGGGCCTACCACAACCAAGGGTCCCTGCACTGGGTCTACTGCAACCAGGAATCTTTCCTCTGGTTCTACTCCAACCAGGACTACTCACTCTGTGCCTACTACAACCAGGGGTCCCTGCTCTGGTCCTCCTACAACCAGGATCCCCGCTCTGGTCCTCCTACAACCAGGGGTCCCTGCTCTGGTCCTCCTACAACCAGGGTTCCCCATTCTGGTCCTCTTACAACCAGGGTTCCCCGTTCTGGTCCTCTTACAACCAGGGTTCCCCATTCTGGTCCTCCTACAACCAGGGTTCCCCATTCTGGTCCTCCTACAACCAAGGTTCCCCGTTCTGGTCCTCTTACAACCAGGGTTCCCCATTCTGGTTCTCCTACAACCAGGGTTCCCCATTCTGGTCCTACTACAACCAGGGTTCCCCGTTCTGGTCCTACTACAACCAGGGTTCCTCATTCTGGTCCTACTACAACCAGGGTTCCCCGTTCTGGTCCTACTACAACCAGGGTTCCCCGCTCTGGGCCTAATACAACCAGGAGTCCCTATTCTACTGCCCAACCAGGCAGCCACTGCAGTCTTTTCCAGAATCCCACTCCAACCGCTCTCCTACAAGTAGAGAGCAGTAGACATTCACAGTTTGTGAGAAGATTAGTAGCTCGGGTGCTCGTTGTTGTGGTTCTGTTTGCCGAGCTGGGAATTTGTGTTGCAGACGTTTCGTCCCCTGTCTACGGGACATCCCCAGTGCTTGGGAGCCTCCTGTGAAGCGCTTCTGTTTTGTTTCCTCCGACATTTATGGTGGTATGTCTCTGCCACTTCCGGTTGTCAGTTCCAGCTGTCCGCTGCAGTGGCCGGTATATTGGGTCCAGGTCGATGTGTTTGTTGATAGAATCTGTGGATGAGTGCCTTGCCTCTAGGAATTCCCTGGCTGTTCTCTGTTTGGCTTGTCCTATAATCGTAGTGTTGTCCCAGTCGAACTCATGTTGCTTGTCATCTGCGTGTGTGGCTACTAAGGATAGCTGGTCATG
>NC_057710.1:994034-994278 GCF_004010195.1 Chiloscyllium plagiosum
CCCTGATCCTATCCGCCAACAACTTCTCATGTCTCCTCCTGGCTCTTCTGAGCTCTCTCTTTAGGTCTTCCCTGGCTAACTTGTAACCCTCAAGTGCCCTAACTGAGCCTTCACATCTCATCCTAACATAAGCCTTCTTCCTCCTCTTAACCAGAGATTCCACTTCCTTCGTAAACCACGGCTCCCGTGCTCTACAGCTTCCTCCCTGCCTGACAGGTACATACTTATCTAGGACACACAGGAG
>NC_057710.1:994778-1002179 GCF_004010195.1 Chiloscyllium plagiosum
GACCAGCGGTGTCATTTGTTTTTCATTTATATAAATCATTTGGATGAAAATATAGAATGCATAGTTAGTAAGTTTGCAGACAACACCAAAATTGGTGGCATAATATACAGTGAAGAAGGTTATCTAACATTACAAAGGGATCTTGATCAAATGGGAGATGGAGTTCAATCTGGATAAATGCAATTACAAATAGAATTTGGTAAAACAAACAGAGGTAGGACCCAGGTAAAAACAATGACTGCAGATGCTGGAAACCAGATTCTGGATCAGTTGTGCTGAAAGAGCACAGCAATTCAGGCAGCATCCGAGGACAGGCAAAATCGACGTTTCGGGCAAAAGCCCTTCCATACAATTAATGGTAAGGCCTTGAGTGGTGTTGTAAAACAGAGACACCTAGGGGCTCAGGTACATAATTATTTGAAGTTTCTGTCACATATAGACAGGGTGGTTAAAAAAAGGCATTTAGCAATCTTGTGTTCGTTGCTCAGTCCTTTGAGTATAGGAGTTGGTAAGTCATGTTGAAGTTGTACAGGACGTTGGTGAGACCTTTTCTGGAATACTGTGTCTAGTTCTGGTTACCCAGTTATAAGAAGGATATTATTAAGCTGGAGAGGGTTCAGAAGAGATTTACCAGGATGTTGCCAGATATGGAAGGTTTAAGTTTTAAAGAAAAGCTGAATAGGTTGAAAGATTTTTCACTGGAGCGTAGGAGATTGAGAAGTGACCTGATAGAAGTGTATAAAATTATGAGAGGTATAGATAGTTAATGGTAGTTGTCTTTTCACAAGAATAGGAGTTTTCAAGACTAGGGGACACATTTTTAAGGTGAGAGGAAAAAATGTTTAAAAAGTCATCTTTCCCAATAGCGGGGGGGGGTTGGGGGGTTTGTGTATGGAATGAACTTCCTGAGGAAGTGGTAGATGTGGGTACAATTAGAATCTTTAAAAAACATTTGAATGGATACATGAATAGGAAAAGTTTGGAGGGTTATGGGCCAGGAGCAGGGAGGTGGGATTAGTTTAGGTTGGTATTATGTTCAGCATGGACGTCATGGACTAAAGGGTCTGTTTCTGTGCTGTTCAGGTCCATGAGTCTATATTGCCTGGGTGGGCAGCCATCTTGAAAAGTCTGTGACCACCTCTGATTGCTGGAGGAGCTTTGCTGCTGTTGCTGTTGCCAACCTCAAACACCAGGAGAATATTCCTGCTGCCAGCACTGTCTCCAATCACTCCGCGAGCTGCCTTTCCACTCTTGGCTCCAGCTGCCACACCAATTTGGCTGACTAACTTATCACAAAGGCTCCAAATGAAGGAAAACAACAGAAAAAAATGGAAAAAAAAGAAATAAAAGAGAAAAAAAACATGAAGTCTGAGGAGGCAGTTTACATTCAGGGAGCCCGCTTGCAGCACTGCCATTCCACTGTCATCTACTTGCGCATGAAAACCCACTTTCCATCTACTCACTTCATCTACACTTCCCACTGCTTTAGGAAAGCAGCCAGCATCATCATGATTCCTCCCACCCTCTTCCACCTTCTTCCATCGGGCAGAAGACAGAAAACTTTGAAAGCAGATACCAACAGGTTTTTCCTCGCTGTCATCAGACTTTTGACGGACCTCTCATATATTAGAGTTGATCTTTCTCTGCACCTTCTCTGTAGCTGTAACACTATATTCTGCATTCTATTCATTACCCTGATGTACTTATGTAAGGTATGGTTTGTCGGGTTAGCATGCAAAGCAATACTTTTTCACTGTATCTTGCTACATCTGACCATAACAAGTCAAATCAAAATGGCCTACCCCACATCATTAGATTGTGACCCCTGGTTTTAAACTGCCCAATCATCAGGAATAACCTTCTTATGTTTAGCCAGTCTTGTCCTGTCAGACGTTTATCGGTTTCCATGAAATACAACCATAAGGTCATAGGTTGGGCCTATGAGCCTTGAGCCTCTTCCAGCATTCAACGCCATCACGCTGATCCGACATTTCTCATCCACTTTCCTGCCTTCCCCATAACCCTGGATTCCCTTTCTGATCAAGAATCTATTTTAGCCTTAAATATACACAGCTCTGCCCCTACAGCTGTCTGTGGCAAGGAGTTTCAAAGATTCACAACCCTCTGAGAGAAGACTTTTCTCCTCGTCTCAGTCTGATGCCCCTACATTTGAGATTATGTACTCTGGTCCTAGATTCTCCAACAAGGGCAGGCATCTTGTTACCCACTTAAGAAGCCTATATGTTTCAATGGCATCACTACTCATTCTTCTAAACTCCAGTCAGCCAGGTCCCAATCTGTTTAACCGTTGCTCATAAGACAATCCCTTTGTAGGGATAATGCAAGTGAACCTTCTCTGAACTGACTCCAAGTTTCCTTAAAGAAGGAAAGGGGACCAAATCTGCTGACAGGACTCCAGATGTCATCTCCCCAGCACCTTGTACAATTGCAGTAGGATTTCCCTCCTCTTATATGCCAACTCCCTTGATATAAAGGCAAATATTCTAAAGGGGCTATTTCCACACTACAGGGATTCTATGATTCCGCTTCCTGATTACCTGGTGTACCTGTGTGCTATCTTTCTGTGTTTCATGTACAAATCCCTCCAAAGTCCTTTTGTGTTGCAGCTTTCTGCACTTAATCTTCATTTAAAATAATATTCTGCTCTTTTGTTCTCCCTTCCAAAATGAACAACTTCACATTTTCCCAGATTATATTCCATTTGCCAACTTTTTGCCCATTTACCTCGCCCATCTATATCTCTGGGTAAACTGTTAGTATCCCTCTTGTAATCTGCCTTTCCACCTAATTTTCTGCAAGCTGTGAATTTGGCTCCAGTACATTCACTTCCTTCCTCCAAGTCAGTAATGTGTATTGGAAACTGGTGCAATGCCTGCACTGAGCTATGTGGAACTCCACAGGTTGCAAACCTGAAAAAGATCCCCTTATCCCCACTAAACAAAAACACCAAAGAACTCAGAGGTGAATTTCCTAATCCTGTTTTTAATTCCAATGTTTTTTCTTATCACCACTCATTATTTCCTGCCCATGAGCCATTTCTCTATCCATGCCAATAGCCTATCTCTCCAAAACTCACATGCTTAACCTTTTAGAATTAGATTTAGATTTATTGTCACATATTTTGTGATGCACATTGTTTAATGCCTTCTTGAAGAGATTTCACTGAATTGCATTGAATATAATCATAACTGATTCAAGCTCTTCTCATACATCAGCCCTATCTTCGCAGGAATCAGTCTGATAAACTTATGTTGCACTCTTTCCATAGCCAGATAATCAAATCTATAATTGCAATAAGACGTCCCTGCTCTTTTACTTGAATCCTCTCGCTTTGAAGAGTAACATCCTATTGCCATGCTGCACTTTCAGTGACTGGAATACAAGGGCGCCCAGGTCTGATTGCACTTGCCCTTTTCCCAATCTATCACCATTCACTTAGAGTCATACAGCACAGAAACAGACCCTTCAGTCCAACTCATCCATGCTGACCAGATATCTTAAACTGAGCTAGTCCCATTTGACCGTGTTTGGCCCATGGCCCTCTGAACCCTTCCTGTCCATGGACTTGTCCAAATGTATTTTAAATGTAGTCATTGTACTTACTTGTTCCACTTCCTCTGTCAGCTCATTCCACACACTCACCATCCTGTATGTGAAAACATTGCCCCTCAGGTCACTTTTAAAACTTACCTCTCTCACCTTAAACCTATGCCATCTAGTTTTGGACTCACCTATCCTGGAGAAAAGAATTTGGCTCGTCACCTTATCTATGCCTCTAATGATTTTATAAACCTCTTTAAGATCACACCTCAGCCTGCTATGCTCCAGGGACAAAAGTCCCAGCCTATCCACCATCTCCTTTTAACTCAAACCCTTTTTTGTAACGTTTTTGTAAATCCTTTTGGCACCATTTTTAGTTTAATAACATCCTTCTTATAGCAGGGTGACCAGAACTGCATGCAGTATGATAAATGCAGTCTTACCAATGTCCTGTACAACCATAACATGACATCCCAGCCCGTGTACTCATTGCTCTGACCAATAAAGGTAAACATACCAAGCACCTTCTTCATCCCCTGTCTACCTGTGAAACCACTTTCAAGGAACTATGTACCTACGCCCCTCGGTTTATCTGTTCGACAATATCCCCCAGGGGAGACAGTGAGGTCTGCAGATGCTGGAGATCAGAGTTGAGAGTGCGTTGCTGGAAAAACACAGAAGATCAGGCAGCATCCGAGGAGCAGGCGCCCTGATGAAGGGCTCTGGCCTGAAACGTGATTTCCCTGCTCCTCGGATGCTGCCTGACCTGCTTTGCTTTTCCAGCAATACACTCTCAACACTTCCCAGGGTCTTACCATGAACTGTCCTGCCCTATAATGTGCTTTTCTATTTTTGTTACCAAAGTGGATAACTTGACATTTATCCACATTTTACTGTGTGTGCCATGCATTTACCCATTCACTCAACTTGTGTAAATCTCACTGAAGTACCTTTGTATCCCCTTCACTGCTCACCCTCCCATCCAGTGCTGTGTCATTTGCAAACATTTTGTCCCCTCATCTAAATCATTAATATATTGTGAATAGCACTGATCCCTGCAATCCCGCACTAGTCACTAGGTGCCACTTAGAAACTGATCCAAAAGTGATCTGCTTACTAGCCGTTCTCCATGTCAATAGCCTGGCCAAGAGGCCTATTTCCACATGATATGATACTGATCCCAATCCATGAGCTTTAAGCTTACATGTTCACCATTTTTGTGAGCCTTCTGCAAGTCCAACTAAACGATATCTACCAGCTCTCCCTTAAAAATAGTACAAGTACTCAGTCCCCAGTTTGTATCTTTATGTGCATGTTCCAAAAGACATATTTTCAATGTGGAAGAGTGGCAATCTGAGAATGATTGTTGGTCTTTTAAAGATTAAAGTCTAATGGAGAAACTTGCTCTGTTCGAGGTACATGAAGACTTTGGTTTGCATCAAGTAATTTTTCTGTTTGATAACTCAGCAGCATTTTGCTGTTTCTCTGCTTTCTTTATCGTTTCACAGGTTGCAGGTTCATTGGCTGGGCCAAAGTTAATTTCCTATCTCCAAGTGCCTGGAGAAGGTCATGGTGAGCTGTCAGCAAGAACTGCAGCAGTCCATGTTGGATAGGGTTACCACACAATGCCCTGAGGGAGGGAATTCCAGGATTTTGATTGAACTAAACTGAAGGAACTGTAATATATTTCTGAGATAGGGTGATGTGACCTTTAGGGTCACAGAATCAGATCCTGGAGTGCAGAAAGAGGCCATTCAGTCCATCGTGCCTGCACCAGCTCATATTGAGTATCATTATCAACAGCCAAAAGCTTGCTTTCTCCCCATCCCTTTGCACATTATTTTCATCCAAGTAACCACCAAATGTCCTCTTGAATGCCTCTACCACATTTTTAGACTTTGCATTCTGTACGCAAACGACTTGCTATGTCATAGATTTATAGAGCTGTACAGTATGGAAACGGACCCTTGAGTCCAACTCATCCATACCATCTGCAACATGATCTCCTAACATCTATATTCATTGCACTGACTAATAAAGGCAAGCATTCCAAACCCCTTCTTCATTATCCTGTCCACCTGTGACTCTACTTCCAAGGAGCTATGAGCCTGCATTCCTAGGTCTCTTTGTTCAGCAACACTCCTGAGGACCTTACCATTAAGTGTATAAGTCCTGTCCTCATTTGCCTTTCCAAAATGCATCACCTCACATTTATCTAAATTAAACTCCGTTTGTCATTCCTCCGCCCATCTCATCAAGATCCCGTTGTACTCTGAGGTAACCTTCTTCGCTGTCCATTACACCTCTAATTTTGGTGTCATCTGCAAACTTGCTAACTATACCTCTTATGCTCACGTCCAAATCATTTATATAAATGACAAAAAGAAGTGGACCCAGCACCAAACCTTGTGGCACACCACTGGTCACAGGCCTCCAGTCTGAAAAATAAACCTCCACTAAAACCCTCTGTCTTCTACGTTCGAACCAGTTCTGTATCCAAATGGCTAGTTCTCCCTGTATTCCATGTGATGTAACCTTGCTAATCAGTCTCCCGTGAGGAGCTTTGTCAAACACCTTATCATATCCAGTGCACTGCCCTCATCAATCCTCTTTGTTACTTCTTCAAAAATGCAATCAAGTTTGTGAGACATGATTTCTCACACACAAAGCCATGTTGACTATCCCTAATCAGTCCTTGTCTTTTTTAAAACATATGAATGGTGTCCCTCAGGATTCCCTCTAACAACTTGCCCACCATTGATGTCAGGCTCCACAGTCTATAGTTCCCTGGTTTTTCTTTACCACCTTTCTGAAATAGTGGCACCACATTAGCAAACTTCTATAGCTCACTCTCAATTCTGTTTCTTTCCACAGATTCCTCTTGCCCAGAGGGTTCCAGGTATCACATTATGATTCCAATGGGACTCTGGTGACAGAGACAGACGCTGGAATGGTGAGAGTGCAATAATTGTTAAAGAGATAGCTGTCAATCTTTGTTTCTCTTTCCTATTCCTGCTATTTCTTTCTTTGCTGTCCAGTGCATATATTATCGGCATCAAACCACGTTGGCTTCTGTTTGGTCTGACAATGCTGCTCCTTTCACAAGGTTATCTTGTCCTCGGCTTTTTTTTTTCAGGAGGTCTAAAAGCAGTGATTCTGAAATGTCTGGGCTTTCAATGGGTGTTTGGGGCCAATTTGACTACAGATAACAGATACTTCCTCAGGCAAAAGGCTTTTAAGTTTTTTAAGACAAAATTTGTGCAATGAAAGGGAAGTGGTCAGTTATTCTATTCACCTTTTCTCTGGTTTCGTTTGGTTTTGGCAGTGTGGCTATTCACTGAAAGCAGGCAGTCAGTTTGAGGCTGCTGATCCAAGAAGCAGCTTCATGGAAGAGGTGGGGGTTCCATGCTGCCATCTCACTCTCTCTCCTGTAAGACTTTGTATTTGATTTTACCTTTGGTGCCAAGGAGTATTTATGGGGACTGTTGCAAGTACTGGGAACAGCAGCATTAAGTTGGGATAATCTGCTGGGTTTTTCGATAGGTTACATTAGAACATACAACATAGAACAATACAGCACAGAACAGGCCCTTCGGCCCACGATGTTGTGCCAAACATTTGTCCTAGCTTAAGCACCCATCCATGTACCTATCCATTTGCTGCTTAAAGGTCACCACTCCCATAGGCAGCGCATTCCATGCCCCCACCACTCTCTGGATAAAGAACACACCCCTGACATCTCCCCTATACCTTCCACCCTTCACCTTAAATTTATGTCCCCTTGTAACACTCTTTGCACCGGGGAAAAAGTTTCTGACTGTCTACTCTATCTATTCCTCT
>NC_057710.1:1002940-1015703 GCF_004010195.1 Chiloscyllium plagiosum
TCAGGCCCGGGGGACTTGTCTATCCTCAAGTTGTTCAAAATGTCCAACACATCTTCCTTCCTAACATGTATCTCCTCTAGCTTACCAGTCCATTTCACACTCTCCTCTTCAACAATACGGTCCCTCTCGTTCATAAATACTGAAGAAAAGTACTCATTCAAGATCTCTCCTATCTCTTCTGACTCAATACACAGTCTGCCACTACTGTCCTTGATCGGACCTACCCCCGTTCTCGTCATTCTCATGTTTCTCACATACGCATAAAATGCCTTGGGGTCATCCTTGATTCTATCAGTGTTCAGTATTCTGTTCGCTTTTGTTTGTGTTTATTTCGGCAATCTTGTAAATAAAATAAATTCTCTTTTGTTTAAAATTAAGTGGTTTGACAACTGCATTCCTCCTGGAATATCCACTTTTACGCCTTCTGTAAACAGCTAGCAAAATTAGGGTCCGGGCTACTTCCTTGACATTGGAAAGATCGGACCTGGTATTTGTCTGGAAGGTTGCAGCTCAGACACCACCAGAGCTTTTTCTATGACTCTATGACCTGGGATAAAGCAGCCTGTTTGATTGGTACCTCAATGACTACCTTCAACATTCCCCCTGCACTACCAACACACAGGAGCAGCAGATGCATCATCATCAGCCACTTGGATCTTTATTGGCAGTGGTTTGTGGGGAAATCAAATCATCCTCTGATTAGATTCATATTTCTTAAAAAAAAACACCTATCTTTAGGGAATAACATGTTGGTTTCGACAGGAGATTGGCTGAATAACAGGAAAAAAAAGGAGGCATAAATAGATCATTTTTAGGTTGGCAAGTGTAACAGGTATCACTGTTGAGAATTTTTATTTATTCATTCATGGAACATGAGCGTAACTGGCTGGGCCAGAATTTATTGTCCATCCCTTATCCCTGGAGAAGATACAGTCTTTGGGGTATAGCGTCAATCACAATGCAACTTGGGAGGAAATTCCAGAATTTTGACCCAGCAACAGTGAAGAAACGGTGATATATTTCCAAGTCAGGATGACATCAGAAGTCACCAGATTAAAGTCCATCAGGTTTATTTGAAATCACAAGCTTTTGAAGCATTGCCCTTTTATCAGGTAACTTCATCCCAGTACAACACCGTCACCTCCACATCATAAGTCAGGATGGTGAGTGGCTTGGAGCGGAACTTGCAGTTGGTGGGTTCCCATATATCTGCTTCCTTTGTCCTTCTAGATGGAAGTGGTAGTGAGTTTGAAAGGTGCTGTCTAAGGATCTTTGGTGAATTTCTGTAGTGCACACTGCTGTTACTGAACATCAGTGGTCGAGTGAATGAATATTTGTGGCTGTGGTGCCAATAAAGTGGGCTGCTTTCTCCTGGATAGCGTCAAGCTTCTTGAGTGTTGTTGGGGCTGGCAAGTGGGGAGTATTCCATCACACTCCTGACTTGTGCCTTGTAGATGGTGGACAGTCTTTAGGGAGTCAGGAGATGATTTACTTGATGTCGTATTCTAAGCCTCTGACCTGTTCTTGGAGTCACTGTGTTTATGTGGTGAGTCCAGTTGAGTTTCTGGTCAACGGTAACTCCCAGGATGTTGATAGTGGAGGATTCAGTGATTGTAACACAATTGAATGTCAAGGAGTGATGATTAGATTTTATCTTGCTGTGGATGGTCATTACTTGGTAATTGTGTTATGTGAATGATACTTGCTCCTCATCACAGTGACTGGGATGGGACACTTCAGCAATGGAGAAAACTTTGGAGTTATTTGGATTCTTTTCCATGGAGAGGAATTTTCAACATAATGAGAGGTTCAGATAGAGTAGATAGGAAGAAGTCCTTCTCTCTTGTAAAAGGATTGAGAACTGGAATGCATAATTTTGAAATGTCTTACAAAAGTAGCAAATGCACAGTGAAAGAAAAACAATTTGAAGCAATGGGCGATTTTGGAATTGACTACATGGAAATCTGGTGGAGGCAGATTCAACTGAAGCATTCAAGAGTACAGTGAGTGATTATCTGAACAGAAACACAAACAAGAACACAATCTGACACATTCACACATGGCATACATAAAAATCAGAGCTATCTCACCTTCACACTGACAATGAACACAGAACACTACAGCACAGGAGCAGGTGCTTTGGCCCATCATGTCTGTGCTGTCGATAATGCCATTCAAAATTATTCCCATCTCCCTACACAAAGTATAGATTCTGCCATTTTCAGCCTGATCATGTTCCTGTCTGAATGTCTCTTAAACGGTGCTGTAGTATCTGCTTCTATCTACCACCTCCCCTGGCAGTGCATTACAGGCACATGTGTGAAATACATACCTCACACATCTCCTGTAAACTTTCTTCCTCTCACCTTAAACATACTCCCCTGGTATTTGACATTTCCGTCTTGGGAAAGAGAATCAGACTATTCCCTCCTGTCCCTGCCTCTCATCATTTTATTTGCTTCAATCAGGTTGCCCCTCAGACTCCAACACTCCAGCAAAAACAATCCAAGCCTCTCCTTATAGCTCATACACCCCAATCCAGGCAACATCCTGGTAAATCTCCTTTGCCTCTCCAAAGCCTACACATCCTTCCTGTACTGTGGTAACCAGAACTGCTCACTATATTCCAAATGTGGCCGAACTGAAGTTTTATACAACTGGAACATGAGCTGCCAACTTTTATAGTCAATGTCCCGAACAATGATGCAGTATGCCTTCTTGTTATTGAAAGTGTAGAAGTGTACTGTACCTTTCAGAGAGTGAAGAACTTAGGCACCCAGAGCGCTAGATAAGATACATTGTAACATTTGGCCCAGCAGATAGAGTAGCTAGTTGCCTGAATACAAAGACAAATTTGAATTAGGCCAATCGGTTTAAATTACACCCCAAAAAATACCAAACTCCGATCTAGTTTGAATTTAGCATATTGACAATATTAAAAGCCAATGACATAATCTGATGTTTTGAGGGTATAAGACCGGGAAAAATTGAACAGTTGAAGAAAGAACTGCCAAGCAAGCAGCATGTATAGACTGCCCGATACACAGCTCCTTTAAAGTATCTTACCTATCAATGACCTTTGAAATAGAAGTCCCTAAAAAAAAGGAAAATCTACAGAAGAAGATGCAAAGGTAAATCTTACTCATTTTTTTATCAGACTAGTATTATAGAAGGAAAAGTAAATGATAGGTTAGAGGAAGGAGTTGTAAATAGTTATTAGTTAATTATCTCTGTTATACTTTAAGAAATAAAGTTGTTAATTTTTACATTAACAAATTGGTCTCTCGAGTTTTCATAGATTACTGCACAGGTTAAATCCTTTCTGTATTGCTGGTTTAAATTAGCAGAAAGGTTTACCCATGTCATAACTCTTCTTTACACCTTATCCACTTGTGTTGCCACTTTCAGGGAGCTATGGGCTTGCACCCCAAGATCCCTCTGTATTTCAGTGCTCCTAAGGGTCCATTCACTGACTGTATACTTACCGCTTGTATTTGACCTCTCAAAATGAATCACCTCCCATTAAGTGTCAACCACATTGCTGTGGGTCTGGAGTCCCGTGTAGGCCAGGCCAGATGAGGACGGCAGATTTCTTTCCCTGAACGCATTGAGCCAAATGTTCTTTTTCACCAATCGACGGTAATTGCATGCATGCCATTAAGCCAAGTTTTGTTCCCTTATTTATTCCAGACATTTTATTGAGTTCACATTTCACCATTTACACTTGTGATATTCATAACTGTCTTTCCAGAACATATCTAGAACTTTTTTATATTTTCATTTTGTGGGTGTTCCTGGCTGGGCCAATATTTATTGCCCATCCCTAGTTGCCCTTCAGAAGGCGGTGGTGAGCTGCCTTCTTGAACCGCGGCAGTTCATGTGCTGTGGATCAATCTACAATGCCATTAGAGTGGGATTTCCAGATTATTAGTCCTTTGACATTAACACCACACCACCTTCCTTTAATTAGATCGCACACGTTTTCCAAGGTTACTGAACTGGGTCTGAATGCCATTAGATGTCTTGGCTTACAGTTTGAGTTATGCAAAAGCAAGATGCCATAGTTTGGTAGAAAAGTGAATCAAAAACTGAAAATGCTGGAAATTCTCAGCGGATCAGGCAGCATCTAAAAAGAGAGAGTGAGGGAGGAAATGAACTGCCAGAAGAAGTGGTAGATACAGGTACAGTTACAACATTTAAAAGACAGGTGCATGGATAGGAAAAGTTTAGAGGGTTATACGCTGCAGGCAAGGATGCCCTGAGGCATGGTACATTGGCGAGACCAAGCAGCGGCTACGGCAGCAAATAATGGACACTGCACAACAATCAACAGACAGGACTGTTCCCTCCCAGTCGGAGAACACTTCACTGATCCAGGACATTCAATCTCAGACCTTCGGGTGACCGTCCTCCAAGACGGACTTCAGGATAGGAAACAAAGAAAGGTGGTCGAGCAGAGGCTGATAGCTAAGTTTGGTGCCATGGGGATGGCCTCAACCAGGACCTTGGGTTCATGTCACATTACAGGTGACCCCATTGCACGATACACATACACACACAGACAGACGCACACGCACAGACAAACATAGACACAGAGACACTCCTACACACACATGCACACGCACACACATAGACATGCACATATACACATATAAGATTTTCCGGGAACAGCGGGAGACAGAGTGGAGATGACGTGGAGACCAGGAGGGTGCTGAGAAAGTAAGGCAACTGTTTAAATTCTTACCTTTGAAGCACGCATCCTTTTTCCTGTCTGGGAGCAGCAGGAGACAGAGTGGAGGTGACATGGAGATCAGGAGGGTGCCTGGAAGGTAAGGACTTAATATATTTGGGCAGCGGCTAAACCTGAGATATTACACGTGTAGTATCTCCTGTTCTCCCCCCCCTCCCCTCTAACCAGAAGAAAAAGACTCTGTCAGGTAAGGCTTTTTTTATCTCTTTCTTTTCTTTCATATATTTAAGTGCATTGTTTGGTTTTAGTTAGTTGATATAAATATCAAGGGGACCTCAGACCCGTGGCATGTGCCTTTTGCTTAATGTGGGAACTCAGGGGCGTGGCTGACATCCCTGACTCTTACACTTGCAAGCAGTGTGTCCAGATGCAGCTCTTGTTTGACTGCGTGACGGCTCTGGAGCTGCGGATGGACTCACTGTGAAGCATCCGCGATGCTGAGGAGGTCTTGGATAGCATGGTTAGTGAACTGGTCACACTACAGGTTAGAATTGCTGAGGGAGACAGTGAATGGGTGACCAAAAGGCAGAAAAAGAGTAGAAAGGCAGTGCAGGTGTCCCCTGTGGTCATCTCCCTCCAAAACAGGTATACCGCTTTGGATACTGCTGGGGGAGATGGTTTACCAGGGGAGTTGCCAAGATCATGGCAGAATGGTGGGCACTGCTGTTCAGAAGGGCAGGAAAAAGACTTGTAGGGCCATAGTCAGAGGGGATTCTATTGTAAGGGGAGTAGAGAGGCAGTTCTGTGGCTGAAAACAAGACTCCCGGATGGTATGTTGCCTCCCAGGTGCTCCTGTCAGGGATGTCACCGATCGGCTACAGAGCATTCTAAAAGGGGAGGATGAACAGCCAGTTGTCTTGGTATATATAGCCACCAACGATATAAATAAAAAATGAAATGAGGCCCTGAAAGCAGAATTCAGGGAGCTAGGATGAAGTTAAAAAGGAGGACCTCAAAGGTAGTAATCTCAGGATTGCTACCAGTGCCATGTGCTAGCCTGTGTAGAAATGAAAGAATAAGCAGGATGAACACATGGCTTGAGGGATGGTGTAGGAAGGAGGGGTTCAGATTTGTGGGACATTAGGACAGGTTCTGGGGAAGGTGGGACTATTACAAATTGAACCAGACTGGAAGTAATGTTCTTGGGAGAGTTTTTGTGACTGCTGTTGGGGAGGTTTTAAATTAATGTGGCAGGGGGCTGGGATCCAGAAGAGAAGACAAGTAGACAGCAAGGTGGAAACTGGAGACTGTAAGAATTATGAAGATAGCATTAATAAGGGGAAGAGTAGGCAGAGAGCAGGTGAGCACAAAAGAACTGGTGGCCTGAAGTGCACATACTTTAATGCAAGGAGTATAGTGGGTAGGCAGGTGAACTTAGGGCTTGGATCGGTGCCTGGGAATATGACGTTATTGCAATCACAGAGACTTGGTTAAAGGAAGGGCATGATTGGCAACTAAATGTTCCAGGATAGAGACGCTTCAGACAGAACAGGGAGGGAAGTAAAGGAGGGGGTGGAGTTGCATTGTTGGTTGGGGATGATATCACGGCTGTGCTAAAGAAGGACATTATGGAGGGCTTGGGTAGTGAGGCATTATGGGTGGAGCTGAGAAATAGGAAGGATGCAGTTACATTGTTGGGGCTGTACTACAGGCCTCCCAACAGTGAGCGAGAGGTAGAAAAACAAATAGGTAAACGGATTATGGAAAGATGTAAAGGCAACAGGGTAGTGGTGGTGGGAGATTTTAATTTTCCCAACATTGATTGGGATACACTTAGTGTCAGAGGTCTGGAATGGACAGAATTTGTAAGAAGCGTTCAGGAGAGTTTTCTCAAGCAGTATGTCAATAGTCCAACGAGAGAAGTGGCCATTTTGGACCTGGTACTGGGGAACGAGCCAGGACAGGTGGTAGAAGTTGGGGGATTTCTTTGGGAACAGTGACCACAATTCTGTAAGTTTTAGAATACGTGTAGACAAAGATGAGAGTGGTCCGAAGGGAAAAGTACTAAACTGGGCCAAGGCCAATTATATCAAAATTAGGCAGGAGCTGGGAAATGTGGATTGGACACAGCTATTTGAAGGAAAGTCCACATTTGATATGTGGGAGGCTTTCAAATATACATAAGCTCCAGGCAGCTAAGAACAGAACGGGCCCTAGAGGAATATCAGGAGAGGAGGTCCAATCTTAAACGAGGAACCAAGTGGGCTAAAAGGGGTAATGAAATAGCTTTAGTGAGCACAATTAAGGAGAATCACAAAGCATTTTATTCTTATATAAGAAGCAAGCAGGTAACCAGAGAAAGGACTGGTCCACTAAAGGATAAGGAAGGAAGGCTGATTGTCGTACCTGAGAGAATAGGTGAGATTCTCAATGATTACTTTGCATCAGTGTTCACTGAGGAGAGGGACATGATGAATGTTGAGATGAGAGATAGAAGTTTAATTTCTCTGGAACACGTTGACATAAGTAGAGACAGGTTGCTGAGGGAGGCCAGAGAGGAAATAGCTGGGACCCTGACAGATATCTTTGTAGCATCCTTAAACACAGGTGAGGTGCCGCAGGACTGGAGGGTTACTCATGTTGTCCCCCTGTACAAGAAGGGTAGTAGAGATATTCCAGGTAACTACAAACCAGTGAGCCTGACGTCGGTGGTGGGAAAGTTGCTGGAGAAGGTACTGAGGGATAAAATAGTTTTGTGCAGGGGAGGTTGTGCCTTCCCAACTTTCTTTGAGGAAGTGACCAAGTTGAGAGATGAAGGGAGGTCTGTTGATGTCATATACACGGACTTTAGTAAGGTGTTTGATAAGGTTCTTCATGGTAAACCAGTGGAGAAAGTGAGGTCACATGGTGTGCAGGGTGTTCTGGCTAGGTGGATAAAGAACTGGTTGAGCAACAGGAGACAGAGAGTAGAAGTTGAAGGGAGTTTCTCGAAATGGAGGAAGGTGACCAGTGGTGTTCCACAGGGATTAGTGCTGGGGCCACTGTTGTTTGTAATATACATAAATGATCTGGAAGAGGGCATTGTTGATATGATCAGCAAGTTTGCGGATGACACGGAGAATGGTGGAGTAGCAGAAAACATAAGGGACTGTGAGAGAATACAGATAAACTGGAGAGTTGGGCGGAGAAGTGGCAGATGGAGTTCAATCCAGACAAATGCGAGGTGATGCATTTTGGGAAGTCTAATTCTAGAGTGAATTATACAGTAAACGGAAGAGTCTTGGAAAACGTTGATGAGCAGAGAGACCTGTGAGTTCAGGTCCATTGTACCCTGAAAGTTGCTGTACAGGTGGTTAGAGTGATCAAGAAGGCATATAGTATGCTTGCCTTCATCGGGTGGGGTATTGAGTATAAGAGCTGGCATGTCATGTTAAAATTGTACAAGACATTGGTTCGGCTGCATTTAGAATACAGTGTACAGTTCTGGTCGCTACATTACCAAAAGGGTGTGGACGCTTTGGAGAGGGTGCAGAGAAGGTTTACGAGGATGTTGCCTGGTATGAAAGGTGCTAACTATGAAGAGAGGTTGAGTAGGTTTAGGTTAGGATTGTTTTCATTAGAAAAAAGGAGGTTGAGGGGGGACCTGATTGAGGTCTACAAAATCATGAAGGGTGTAGACAGGGTAGATTTTTCCCAGGGTGAGGGATTCAATAACAAGAGGTCATGCTTTCAAGGTGAGAGGTGAAATGTTTAAGAGGGATACATGTGGCAAGTACTTTAGACACAGGGTGGTAGGTGCCTGGAACGTGTTGCCAGCAGAGGTAGTAGAGGCAGGCACAGTGGATTCATTTAAGATGCGTCTGGACAGATGCATGAGTAGGTGGGGAGCAGAGGGATGCAGATGCTTAGGAATTGGGTGACAGGTTTAGACAGGAGATTTGGATCAGCTCAGCCTTGAAGGGCTGAAGGGCCTGTTCCTGGGCAGTAAATTTTCTTTTTTCTTCTTGGTCTTTGGGTGAATTTGTACTTGGAGAAATTAATTTTACTTTGCTCGAAAACTACATGAATCCAATGGAAATTCCGTAAATCCAAATTTTAGATTAGAATCAGTCTGACTATTGTGGCACAGACAGTCTCACACAGGGCATCTCACATCTTAAATGCATTATCTGGGCCGACATGACACCAATTGTTAAAGTTCACTTGAAAATATAACTTTTAAATGTTATGCAATTTAGATATGAAAGAACTGAAACTAACATGGTAATTCTAAAAGGTGAGAGACTTAACAAACAATCCAGGTATTTTTGAGATATAATTTTGATCTTATACTCTACAACCATCTAGTGAAGGAGCAGCGCTCAGAAAACTAGTGCTTCCAATTAAACCTATTGGACTATAACCTGGTGTTGTGTGACTTTTTAACTTGGAACAAGTTTAAATTGGGAGACCTGGTTGGCATGGTTGAGTTGGACTGAAGAGTCTGTTTCTCTGACTCGATCTCACATTTGTGGAGCAAAGGTCATAGAGTCATAGAGATGCACAGCATGGAAACAGACCCTTCGATCCAACCTGTCCATGCCGACCAGATATCCCAACCCAGTCTAGTCCCACCTGCCAGCACCCGGCCCATATCCCTCCAAACTCTTCCTCCCCCCTCTGCGTGAAAAAGTTGCCCCTTAGATCTCTTTTACATCTTTCCCCTCTCACCCTAAACCTATGCTCTCAAGTTCGGGACTCCCCCACCCCAGGGAAAAGACTTAGTCTATTTCTCCTATCCATTCTCCTCATAATTTTGTAAACCTCTATAAGGTCACTCCTCAGCCTCTGATGCTCCAGGGAAAACAGCCCCAGCCTGTTCAGGCTCTCCCTATAGCTCAAATCTTCCAATCCTGGCAACATCAGATCTTTTCTGAACCCTTTCAAGTTTCACAACATCTTTCCGATAGGAAGGAGACCAGAATTGCATGCAATATTCCAACAGTGGCCTAACCAATGTCCTGTACAGCCGCAACATGACCTCCCAACTCCTGTACTCAATACTCTGACCAATAAAGGAATAAACAATAGACAATAGGTGCAGGAGTAGGCCATTCTGCCCTTCGAGCCTGCACCACCATTCAATATGATCATGGCTGATCATCCTTAATCAGTATCCTGTTCCTGCCTTATCTCCATAACCCTTGATTCCACAATCCTTGAGAGCTCTATCCAACAATTTCTTAAATGAATCCAGAGACTGGCCCCTCTGGGGCAGAGCATTCCACACAGCCACCACTCTCTGGGTGAAGAAGTTTCTCCTCATCTCTGTCCTAAATGGTCTACCCCGTATTTTTAAGCTGTGTCCTCTGGTTCGGCACTCACCCATCAGCTGAAACATGTTTCCTGCCTCCAGAGTGTACAATCCTTTAATAATCTTATACGTCTCAATCAGATCCCCTGTCAGTCTTTCAGGGTATACAAGCCCAGTCGCTCCAGTCTTTCAGTGTAAGGTAATCCCGCCATTCCTGGAATTGACCTCGTGAACCTATGCGGCACTCCCTCTAAAGCATACTAAATGCCTTCGTCACTATCCTATCTACCTGCAACTCCAAGGAGCTTTCAAAGAGCACTGAACCTGCACTCCAAGGTCTCTTTGTTCAGCAACCCTCCCAAGGACCTTAACATTAAGTGTATAAGACCTGCTAAGATTTGCTTTCCCAAAACGCAGCACCTCGCATTTATCTGAATTAAACTCCATCTGCCACTTCTCAGCCCATCTGGTCCAGATCCTGTTGTAATCTGAAGTAACCCTCTTTGCTGTCCACTACACCTCCAATTTTGGTGTTATCTGCAAACTTACTAACTGTACCTCTTATGCTCGCATCCAAATCATTTATGTAAATGACAAAACGTGGAAGACTGTGCAATGATAATTATTACCCACTGACAATTAATCTGGGCAAGCTTTGTTACCCTAATTTTATCGCTTTCCTAACCTATTCAACCAGCAACCACTATCTCAATTCTCTGAGACTCATTCTGTGTGCTGCATCTGCTGGTATGGTCCATTTAAGAGAGAGCCAAATTCTGGGAAATGTGATCTCATGTGATATTGCCACTTCTCAGGAGGTTTAATGCTGAGATGTATGTTCCTACAGTATCGCTGTTACTATGTGGGATCTGTGAGAAGATTCCCTGGATCCCAGGTCTCTGCAAGCACATGCTCAGGACTCAGGTAAAGAAACTGATAGTTTCTTCTCAGGTTTTGAACTGGATTTAGGTAAGAACATTTTAGGCTGTGAGATGTTACCTCTAGGTAAGAACATTTTAGGCTGTGAGATGTTACCTCGACAGGATCACTCACTATGTAACTGTACTGAGATGTGTTTATTCAGCAGGGTGAGGGTCACTCATTGTGTAACTGTACTGAGATGTGTTTATTCAGCATGGTGAGGGTCACTCACTGTGTAACTAAAGGGATGTGTTTATTCAGCCAGGTTGGAGTCACACACTGTGTAACTGTACTGGGATGTGTTTATTCAGCAGAGTGAGGGTCACACACTGTAACTGTACTGGGATGTGTTTATTCAGTAGGGTAAGGTTCACTCACTGTAACTGTACTGGGATGTGTTTATTCAGCAGGGTGAGGGTCACTCATTGTGTAATTGTACTGGGATGTGTGTCTTAGCAGGGTACAGGTCACTCACTGTGTAACTGTACTGGAGTGTGTTTATTCAGCAGGGTGAGGGTCACTCACTGTGTAACTGTACTGGAGTGTGCTTATTCAGCAAGGTTACAGTTGCAAGCAATGTTTTTTTCTCTGTGTCTCCCTCTGTCTTTTTTGCAGTGCTGTGATTGTGTTCAGTAGTCGAACTTATGTAATTGAACCTGTGGTTGGGGATGCAGATGGTCGTCATTTGTTGTACAGAGCTGAAGACCTCCTGCCAGTATTGAGTAGCTGTGGAGTCAGAAATCTAACCCTTGAGTTAAACCTGACCGATCACCTCCAGCCCTCTCAGAGGGTGAGTAATGAACACTGTAACTAACTAACTAACAGAAAGAAAGGAGTCCAATAGAAAACACAATCTGCAGACACGGCTTTCAGCTCAGTCAGCTCATGGTGGGTTCATTTACTCAGCATATTCCCCTTTTTCTTCTAACTGTTACAACACAGCAGTGAAATCTTCTGTTAATTAAACCAACCACCCAGAAAAGCTCTCCTCGGCTCGTAATCTGTTAAAATATAAGCAACAGAGAACTCCCAAGTTCCACTATTTAAAGAAAATAATATCAATTTATTCTTTCATTCTTAAAAGCAAACATTAAACAATGAGTATTCACAACTGTTAGCCCCTCTTTCTCTTAATTGCTTTTTTCTGCCTCCAACTCTTCAACAGTATGCTCTTCCTATGAGGCATATTACATCAACTTAATTTCAAAACCATACAGCAGCTGTCGTCTTTGGTGTCTTTCTTTTTCCACCTGAAGATCTACCTGGGTCATCTTCATTCTTTTTTTGTGAAAATGGAGTGTTTTGATATCTTGGGCCTTTCTCAATGACAGTTACTCTGTCTGACTTTCAAAATACCTGTCTGTTTTATACCCCCAACATCGGATTGTCTCATTAGTTCGAAGTTGCCAAAACACTAAATTCAAACTCGATTGGGTTTTAATATCCCGAGGCATAATTTAATCTGATTGGTTAAATTTGAATTGTTATCAAAAGGACAATCAACTCAGGTATCCATTTCACAGCCAAATGTTACATACTTTCAATTTTCCAGTACATCCTGAGACTGCTATCTACTCAAATACACAGGTGCTTGCAAGCTCTCAGTTCAGAACAGCATTCACTCTCTCTTAAAGGTACAGTACACACCTTCAACTTCTTAACATCTTCCCCATTCAGAAAAAATGGACCATCATAATATAGACTATAGACATGTGGAGACTGTTTAATGAACAGTTGTTGCGAGTGATGAATAAATATGTCCCTTTGAGACAGGCAAGAAGGGGTAAGATAAAGGAACCTTGGATGACGAGAGCGGTGGAGCTTCTCGTCAAAAGGAAAAGGGTAGCTTACATAAGGTG
>NC_057710.1:1018249-1021872 GCF_004010195.1 Chiloscyllium plagiosum
ACACCGCTGCCCGCTACCAGTAAGTAATTTTAAAACAAACAGTCTTACCTTAGCTGCTGCTCGCACTCAAACTCATCATCTTCCTGTAGCGGTATAACTCCAACTCTTATATCGATTGTAACTTTGAAGGTTTTCAAAGGACTTGATGTAGCTAACACTGCTGTGGTGGTTAATACTGCTTTTAATTTCTCAAATGCCTCATGGCATTATTTTGTGCACCAAAGTTTTATGTTTTTCTTTAGCAGTGTTGTGGCACCGCGAACAGACTTACTAAAGTTTGGAACAAACTTCTGGTAGAATCTGCTTAGTCCAAAAAATTAAAGTAACTCTTCAAGGATGGCCATGGAAATTCCTTGCTGGCCTTCGTCTTTGCGTTCCCTTACAGGACCAATGTTATGTCCCAAGAACATCACGTCTGTCTTCACGAATTCTGTTTTCTTCAAGTTTATTACCAGTTTTGCCTCTCGTAATCATTTAAAGGGCTTGCCAACTGTACCATGTGATCTCTCCACGGCTTGCTAAAGATCACTTTGAGGAGGAGCGAACAGAGAACTGCTGCGTAAGTGAGGCTTTACATTTGGGTGGTTGAGTCACCCGAAACACAACTTGGGTAGTGTCTCCCACCCATCCTCCTCAAAAGAAAATAAGTTTCCGTGTGCCGTATTAGTAAGGTAACTCATTTGTTTTTATTCTTTATTTTTCTAGTCTTGTTTGGAATTTAGAATAGTGGGAATGGAGGTTAGGGCAGTTGAATGTTCCTCCCGCAGAATGTGGGGGGTAAGGGTCACCACTAGTGTCCCTGCTGACTGCATCTGTGGGAAGTGAACCCAACTCCAGCTCCTCAAAAACTGCATTAGGGAACTGGAGCTGGAGCTGGATGCACTTTGGATCATTTGGGAGGCAGAGGGGGTTATTGAGAGGAGTTACAGGGAAGTAGTAACACCTCAGGTACAAGAAGATGGTAGTTAGGCTACAGTCAGGGAATGGAAAGGGAACCGGCAGGCAGTGCAGGGATCCCCTGTGGCCGTTCCCCTCAAAAACAAGTTCACCATTCTGGATTCTATTGGAGGAGAGTCTTACCGGGGCAAGCAATGGGGCACAGGTCTCTGGCACAGAGTCTGTCCCTATTACTCAGAAGGAAAGGGAGAAGAGCAGCAGAGCATTAGTCATTGGGATCTCCTTAGTTAGGGGGACAGATAGGAGGTTCTGTGGGAAGCAAAGAAACTCGTGGTTGGTCTGTTGCTTCCCAGCTACCAGGGTTTGTAATGTTTTGGATCTTGTTTTCAGGATCCTTGAGGAGGGGGTGCAACCCCAGGTCGTGGTCCACATAGGCACCAACAACATAGGTAGGAAAAGGGATGGGGATTTAAGGCAGACATTCAGGGAGCTAGGGTGGAAGCTCAGAGCTGGAATAAACAGAGTAGCTTTCTCGGGTTTGTTGCCCATGTCACGTGCTAACGAGGCGAGGAATAGGGAGAGAGAGGAGTTGAACACATGGCTACAGGGATGGTGCAGGAGGGAGGGATTTGGATACGTGGATAATTTGGACTCATTCTGGAGTAGGTGGGACCTCTACAAACAGGATGTTCTACACCTGAACCAGACGGGTACCAATATCCTGGGGGGAAATTTGCTAATGATCTTTGGCTGGGTTTAAACAAATTCAGCAGGGGGATGGGAACCTAAATTGTAGTTCAAAAAGGCAGGAAGTTGAGAGTAGTGAGGTCAGAAATGAGATTTCAAGGTTACAAGAGTTCACTGGCAAGCAAGACGTTGGTTTGAAGTGTGTCTACTTCAACACCAGGAGGATCCGGAATAGGGTGAGTGAAATTGCATCATGGGTTGGTACCTGAGATTTCAACGTTGTGGCCATTTCAGAGACATGGGTAGGTCAGGGACAGGAATGGTTGTTGCAAGTTCCGGGATTTAAATGTTTCAGTCAGAACAGAGAGAATGGAAAAAGAAGGGGAGGGGTGGCACTGTTAGTCAAGGACAGTATTACGGTAGCAGAAAGGACATTTGAAGACTTGTCTACTGAAGTAGTATGGGTTGGGGTTAGAAACAGGAAAGGAGAGGTCACCCTGTTGGGAGTTGTCTGTAGGCCTACGAATAGTTCCAGAGATGGAGAGCAAAGGATAGCAAAGACGATTCTCAATAGGAGTGAGAGAGACAGAGTAGTTGTTATGGGGTCTTTAACTTTCCAAATATTGACTGGAAATACTATAGTTTGAGTACTTTAATTGGGTCAATTTTTGTCCAATGTGTACAGGAGGGTTTCCTGACACAATATGTAGACAGGCCAACAAGGGGTAAGGCCACATTAGATTTTATACTGGATAATGAACCTGGCGAGGAGTTAGATTTGGAGGTAGGGGAGCACTTTGATGATAGTGACCACAATTCAGTTATGTTTAATTTAGCGATGAAAAGGGACAGGTATATACCGGAGGGCAAGAGTTATAGAACATGAACATTTTAGAACATTACATCACAGCGCAGTACAGGCCCTTCGGCCCTCGATGTTGCGCTGACCTGTCATACCAATCTGAAGCCCATCTAACCGACACTATTCCATGTATGTCCATATGCTTGTCCAATGACGACTTAAATGTACTTAAACTTGGCGAATCTACTACCATTGCAAGCAAAGCATTCTATACCCTTACTATTCTCTGAGTAGAGAAACTACCTCTGACATCTGTCCGATATCTATCACCCCTCAATTTAAAGCTATACCGAGATCTCTCTGCTCATCTACCCTACCAAGAATCTTATCATTAGGCCAGTACTTTGCATTCCGGTTACTCCGACCAAAGTGAATCACCTCACACTTGTCCACATTAAACTCCATTTGCCACCTCTCAGCCCAGCTCTGTTGCTTATCTATGTCTCTGTAACCTACAACATCCTTCATCACTATCCACAACTCCACCGACCTTAGTGTCATCTACAAATTTACTAACCTACCTTTCTATGCCCTCAACACAGACCCTTGCGGTACACCAGTAGTAACTGGACTCCAGGATGAACATTTCCCATCAACTACCACCCTCTCTCTTCTTTCAGCAAGTCAATTACTGATCGAAACTGCTATATCTCCCACAATCCCATTCCTCCACATTTTGTACAATAGCCTACTGTGGGAAACCTTACCAAATGCCTTGCTGAAATCCATATACACCACATCAACTGGTTTACTCTCATCTACCTGTTTGGTCACCTTCTCAAAGAACTCAATAAGGTTTGTGAGGCACGACCTACCCTTCACAAAACCGTGCTGACTATCCCTAATCAAATTATTCTTTTCTCGATGATTATAAATCCTATCTCTTATAACCTTTTCCAATACTTTACCATCAACTGAAGTAAGGCTCGCTGGTCTATAATTACCAGGGTTGTCTCTACTCCCCTTCTTGAACAGTGGAACCACATTTGCTATCCTCCAGTCTTCTGGCACTTTTCCTATAGACAATGACAGTTTAAAGATCAAAGCCAAAGGCTCAGCAATCTCCTCCCTGGCTTCCCAGAGAATCATAGGATAAATCCCATCCGGCCCAGGGGACTTATCTATTTTCACACTCTGCAGGGTTTCTAATACCTCTTCCTTGTGAACCTCAATCCCA
>NC_057710.1:1025062-1034596 GCF_004010195.1 Chiloscyllium plagiosum
GGTATGTAGAGATGAGTTCAGTGGGGCAGGAGCATGCTGAGACAATGGGTCGGCCAGGGTGGTCAGGCTTGTGGATCTTGGGAAGGAGGTAGAACTGGGCAGTGCGGGATTCCCGGTCTATGAGGTTGGAAGCTGTGGGTGGGAGATCTCCTGGGGTGATGAGGTTCTGTATGGTCTGGGAGTTATGGTTTGGTGAAGGGGGGGTGGGGTCATGGTCAAGGGGGCGGTAGGAAGAGGTGTCCTCGAGTTGGCGTTTGGCTTCAGCGGTGTAGAGGTCAGTGCGCCAGACTACCACTGCGCCCGCTTTATCTGCTGGCTTGATGGTGAGGTCAGGGTTAGAGCAGAGGGAGTGGAGGGCTGCACGTTGTGAGGGTGAGAGGTTGGAGTCGGGGAGGGGGTTAGACAGGTTGAGGCGGTTAATTTGAAGTCCACATTGATGCTCTGGGATTGAAGTGTTCTGAGGCGGAAGATGAGCACGCCCCTGGTGCTCACCTTCCACTCTACCAACCTTCGCATAAACCAAATCATCCGCTGACATTTCCGCCAACTCCAAATGGACCCCACCACTAGGGATATATTTCCCTCCCCGCCCCTTTCAGCCTTCCGCAAAGACCGTTCCCTCCGTGACTACCTGGTCAGATCCACGCCCCCCTTACAACCCATCCTCCCATCCTGGCACCTTCCCCTGCCACCGCAGGAATTGCAAAACCTGTGCCCACACCTCCTCCCTCACCTCCATCCAAGGCCCTAAAGGAGCCTTCCACATCCATCAATGTTTTACCTGCGCATCCACCAATATCATTTATTGTATCCGTTGCTCCCGATGCGGTCTCCTCTACATTATCTGCACACACTAGGCAAAAACTGTCCCATCTATAGTACTCGTACTATAGTGTTCCCAGTCAATATTTGGAAAGTTGAAGTCCCCCATGACAACTACCCTGTCTGTCTCATTCCTATCGAGAATCATCTTTGCTATCCTCTCTTCTACATCTCTGGGACTATTCGGAGGCCTATAGAAAACTCCCAACAGGGTGACCTCTCCTTTCCTGTTTCTAACCTCAGCCCATACTACCTCAGTTGACGGGTCCCCAAACATCCTTTCTGCAACTGTAATACTGTCCTTGACCAACAATGCCACACCTCCCACTCTTTACCATCTTCTCTGTTCTTTCTGAAACATCTCAATCCTGGAACCTGCAACAACCATTCCTGTCCCTGCTCTATCCATGTCTCCAAAATGGCCACAACATCGAAGTCCCAGGTACCGACCCATGCTGCAAGTTCACCCACCTTATTCCGGATGCTCCTGGCGTTGAAGTCGACACATTTCAAACCAACTTCTTGCTTGCCAGTGCCATCTTGCAACCCTGAAACTTGATTTTGGACTTCTCTACTCTCAACCTTTCCTATACTCGAACTACAATTTTGGTTCCCATCCCCCTGCTGGATTAGTTTAAACCCACTTCAATAGCCTTAGCGAATTTCCCCCCCAGGATATTGGTACCCCTCTGGTTCAGATGAAAACCATTCTGCTTGTAGAGGTCTCATCTACCCCAGAAAGAGCTGGTGGAAAGGCAATTACGATGCAATTAGGCAAGATTTGGATGTATAGGTTTGGGAGGGAAACTGCAGGGATGGGCACAACAGAAATGTGGAGCTTATTCAAGGAACAGCTACTTGATAAGTGTGTACCTGTCAAGCATGGAGGAAGCTGTCGAGCGCAGGAGCCATGGTTTATGACGGACGTTGAGTCTCTTGTCAAGAAGGAGAAGGCTTATGTTAGGATGAGATGTGAAGGCTTAGTTAGGGCGCTTGAGAGTTACAGGTTAGCCAGGAAGGATCTAAAGAGAGAGCTAAGAAGAGCCAGGAGGGGACATGAGAAATCATTAGCAGATAGGATCAAGGAAAACCCTAAAGCTTTCTATTGGTATATTATGTATTAGAATGGTATTATTATGGTATAGAATGACTAGAGTAAGATTAGGGCCAATCAGGGAAAGCAGTGGGAAGTTGCGCGTGAATTCCGAGGAGATAGGGTAATCGCTAAATGAATTCATTTTGTCAGTATTCACACTGGACAAAGACAATATTGTGGAGGAAATACTGAGACACAAGCTACTGGACTTCACAGGATTGAGTTTCACAAGCAGGAGGTGTTTGCAATACTGGAAGTGTGAAAATACATAATTCTGGATGGGACTTATCTTGGATTCTTTGGGAAGCCAGGGAGCAGATTGCAGAGCCTAAGGCTTTGATCTTTACATAGAACAATACAGCGCAGAACAGGCCCTTCTGCCCTCGATGTTGTGCCGACCTGTGAACTAATCTAAGCCCATCCCCTGCACTATCCCATCATCATCCATATGCTTATCCAAGGACTGTTTAAATGCCCCTAATGTGGTTGAGTTAACTACATCAGCAGGCAGGGCCTTCCACACCCTTACCACTCTCTGAGTAAGGAACCTGCCTCTGACATCTGTCTTAAACCTATCAGCCCTCAATTTGTAGCTATGCCCCCTCGTACAAGCCAACATCATCATCCTCGGAAAAACAGTCTCACTGTCCACCCTATCTTATCCTCTGATCATCTTGTATGTCTCTATTAAATCCCCTCGTAGCCTTCTTCTCATCAATGAGAACAGACACAAGTCTCTCAGCCTTTCATCGTAAGACTTTCTCTCCATATTAGGCAACATCCTAGTAAAGTTTTGCAAGGTTTGAAGCTCAGGTTGAGGTTTAGGGTGTAGGTTTGCTCGCTGAGCTGTAGGTTTGATATCCAGACGTTTCATTACCTGGCTAGGTAACATCATCAGTGGCGACCTCCAAGTGAAGCGAAGCTGTTGTCTCCTGCTTTCTATTTATATGTTTCTCCTGGATGGGATTCCTGGGGTGTGTTGATGTCATTTCCTGTTCATTTTCTGAGGGGTTGATAGATGGTATCTAGATCGATGTGTTTGTTTATGGTGTTGTTGTTGGAGTGCCAGGCCTCTAGGAATTCTCTGGCATGTCTTTACTTAGCCTGTCCCAGGATAGATGTGTTGTCCCAGTCGAAATGGTGAGTTTTTTTCCTCCATGTGTAGGGCTACGCGGGAGAGAGGGTCATGTCTTTTTGTGGCTAGCTGGTGTTCATGTATCCAGGTGGCTAACCTGGTAAATCTCCTCTGCACCTTTTCCAATGTTTCCACATCCCTCCTGTAACGGAGCGACCAGAACTGTACAATATTCCAAGTGAGGTCGCATTAGCGTTTTGTACAATTGCAGCATGACATCACGGCTCCAGAACTCAATCCCTCTACCAACAAAACCTAACACATTTTTTTTTTACAGCACTATCAACTTGGGTGGCAACTTTCAGGGATCTATGTACATGGACTCCAAGATCCCTCTGCACATCCACACTACCAAGAATCTTTCCATCGACCCAGCACTCTGCCTTCCTGTTATTCTTCCCAAAGTGAATCAACTCACATTTATCTGCATTGAACTCCATTTGGCAGTTTATCTCAGTCCCCCTGCAACCTGTAACATTCTTCCAAACTATCCACTACTCCACTGACTTTATTGTCGTCTGCAAACTTACTAATCCATCCACTTATGCCTGCGTCTTAGTCATTTATAAAAATGACAAACAGCAGTGGTCCCAAAACAGATCTTTGTGGCACACCATTGTTAACCGGACTTTGTCTTCATTGTCTACAGGAGTACTGCCAGAAGACTGGAGGATAGCAAATGTTGTCCCCTTGTTCAAGAGGGAAGTAGAGACAACCCTGATAATTATAGACCAGTGAGCCTTACTTCGGCTGTGTTGGAAAACGTTATAAGAGATAGGATTTATAATCATCTGCAGAGAAATATGTTGATTAGGGATAGTCAACACGACTTTGTGAAGGGTAGGTCGTGCCTCACAAGCCTTATTGTGTTCTTTGAGAAGGTGACCAAACAGGTGGACAAGGGTAAAGCGGTTGATGTGATGTATATAAATTTCAGTAAGACATTCGACAAGGTTCCCGATGGTAGGCAGTTGCACAAAATACAGAGGCATGGGATTGAGGGTGATTTAGCAATTTGGATCAGAAATAGGCTAGCTGAAAGAAGCGAGAGTGACAGGATAGTTGTTATGGGGGCTTTAACTTTCCAAATATTGACCGGGAATACTACAAGTACTTTAGATGGGTCAGTTTTTGTCCAATGTATGGTTTCTTGACACAGTTTGTAGACAGGCCGACAAGAGGCGAGGCCACATTAGGTTTGGTTCTGGGTAATGAACCCGTCCAGGTGTTAGGTTTGGAGGTAGGGGAGCACTTTTGGTGATAGTTGGTGATAGTGGTTGATGGGAAATGTTGATCCTGGAGATCAGTTACGAGTGGTGTACCACAAGGATCTGTTTTGGGTCCACTGCAGTTTGTCATTTTTACAAATGATCTGGATGAGGGCATAGAAGCATGTGTTAGTAAATTTGCGGTTGACACTAAGATTGGTGGAGTCGTAGATAGTGCTGAAGGACGTTGCAGGTTACAGAGTGACATAAGATAAGCTGCAGAGCTGGACTGAGAGGTAACAACTGCTGTTTAATGCAGAAAAATGTGAGGTGATTCATTTTAGATAGAGTAAGGAATGCAGAGTACTGGGCTAATTCTTGGTAGTGTAGATGAGCAGAGAGATCATGGTGTCCATGTACAGAGATCTCTAAAGGTCACCACCTAGGTTGATAGGAGTATTAAAAAGGCATCTGGTGTGTTAGCTTTTATTGGTAAAGGGATTGAGTTTCGGAACCATGAAGTCATGGTGCAGCTGTACAAAATGCTGGTGCAGCCGCACTTGGAGTATTGTGTACAGTTCTGGTCACTGCAATATAGGAAGGATGTGGAAGCTTTGGAAAGGGTTCAGCCGAGATTTACTGAGGTGTTGCCTGGTATGGAGGGAAGGTCTTACAAGGAAAGGCTGAGGGACTTGAGGCTGTTTTCATTTGAGAGAAGAAGGTTGAGAGGTGACTTAATTGAGACAGAAAGATAATCAGAGTGTTCGAAAGGGTGAACAGTGAGAGCCTTTTTCCTCAGATGGTGATGGCCAGCATGAGGAGACATTGCTTCAAATTGAGGGGTGATAGAGATAGGACAGATGTCAGAGGTGGTTTCTTTATTCAGAGAGTAGTAAGGGTGTGGAACATATTGCCAGCACCACTAGTAGACTCGCCAACTTTAAGGGCATTTAAATGGTCATTTGATAAACATATGGACAAAAGTGGAATAGTATAGGATAGATGGGTTTTGGATTGCTTTCGCAAATCGGCGCAACAACAAGGACCTATCCTGCCCTTTACTGTTATATGCTCTATGTTCTATCACTATATCATCCAAATAAACTGCATGGTTTGTTAATCCAGCCACAACTCTGTCCTTGGAATGTGCCTAGTGCATTCTTTATTCCAAAAGGCACCACTTTGAATTGATATAGCCCATTTAGGATTACAAATACAGAAACCTCTTTCGCTATATCTGATAAAGTTACCTGCCAGTAATCACACAGTAAATCCAACTTCGTGATGTGACTGGCTTGTCCAACTTTCACAATACAGTCCTCCAATTTTGGTTTTTGGTATGAATCTGATTTTGTTATGGATTTGACCTTCTGATAATCCACACAAAATCGTTGAGACCCGTCAGCTTTGAGAACTAACATGATTGATGAACTGCTCTCACTGTAACTCGGTTTGATGATATCTTCATTGAACATCATATCCATTTCCTTCTGGACCTGTGTGGCTTTGAAAGGATTAAGTCCGTTTGGGTGTTGTTTTATCAGAACAGCATTCCCTACTTCCACTTCATGCACAATAGTATTAGTCCTCTCCATTTCATTCCCACATATGTCGTCATACTGCTGTAACAAACGTTTCAACTGGGTTCTTTGCTCTCGAGACAGGTAGTTCACAAACTTAACCCACTCCTCAAGGACTTGCTTATTATTTAATTTATTTTGAGGTCCATCCAGCTCCACGATATCTGGATTTGATTCCTCACCCTGTGGGGCAGTAATCAATACCTTTTTCTCCAGTTCCCTGTCTATATTATAGTAAGGTTTCAACATAATCACATGACATACCCAATACAGGTTTTTTCGATCAGGCATCTTTACCAGATGGTTTACCTGACTCAACATTTTCTCAGTTTGATAGGGACCACGAAACCTGACCACCATATTAGGATGCTGTACACCTAAAGAGCTGTATGCCTAAGTCATCCATGACTTCCTTACACAGCCTAGCATTAAAATTAGACCCTTGGTCTGACTGATTCTCTCTGGGTAGCTCATGCCGCGTTAAGAAAGCTGCTAACTCCTCTTCCACCCTTTTTGCCTTAATACTCCGTCAGGCAATTGCCTCCGGAAATGTGGTAGACACATCTATTACATTTAGCAAATCCTGGGTCCCACTTTTAGTTTTTGGATGGGGACCTATACAATGAATCATAACCTGCGTGAAAGGTTCTTCGAATGTGGGAATTGACAACAAAGGTGCTGGTTTCATTACAACCTGTGGCTTACCTACCATTTGGCATGTATGGCCTGTCAGGAAAGGTGAGTCACTGATTAAAACTTTAAAAGCTTATGTCGAGCATTGGAGCCTTCCATTTCTGTTGCAAGCAGCAGAAGAGCAGGAGCTTGGACCAGGGGCCTGTCAGGAAAGGTGAGTCACTGATTTAAAACTTTAAGCAGTGGCAGCACCTCGGAGAGCAGAGGTTTCTGGGAAAGGAGGGACATTTTTATTTCACTCCAGCTATATAAGTCAGTGTTTTCTAAACCCGAGACCCTACTTTTGTAAGGCCTCCCACCCAACCACTTCCTCAAACCTTAAACACCAGGGACACATCAGCTAAGCATCTCTTTTTTTCAGTTTGTGATAAGGGGACTAGCAGGGATGGTAGTGCAGGGAGAGGAATGTTCCTCCTGCATGATGTTTGAGGTGAGGGACACCATTAGTGTCCCATCCAAGTACATCTGCAGGAAGTGCACCCAACTCTTGCTCCTCCAAGACCGGGTTAGGGAACTGGAGTTGGAGCTGGATGAACTTCGGATCATTTGGGAGGCAGAGACTGTAATAGATAACAGTTACAAGGAAGCAGTTACTCCTGGGCATGAAGAAAGCTGGGTAACTGTTCGAAGGGGGAGAAACAGTCAGTGGAGGGCTCCCCTGTGATCGTTCCCCTGAAAAACAAGTATACCGTTCTGGATACTGTTGGGGGGGATGACTTACCAGGGGCATGCACTGGGGTGCAGGTCTCTGGCACAGAGCCTGTCCCTGTTGCACAGAAGGGAAGGAGGGAAAGGAGGAGAGTGTTAGTCATTGGAGACTCAATAGAGGATCAGATAGAAGGTTTGTTGGGAATGAACGAGACTCACGGTTGGTGTGTTGCCTCCCAGATGCCAGGGTCCGTGATGTCTCGGATCGTATCTTTGGGGTCCTGAAGGGAGGAGATGACCAGCCCCAAGTCATAGTCCGCAGAGGGTACAACGACATAGGTAGAAAAAGGGATAGGGATAAAACATAGAACAATACAGCGCAGAACAGGCCCTTCAGTCCTCGATGTTGCGCCGACCTGTGAATTATTCTCAGCTCGTCCCCCTACACTACCCCATCCTCATTCATGTGCTCATTTAAGGATTGTTTAAATCTCCGTAATGTGGCTGAGTCGGCTAAATTAGCAGGTAGGGCATTCTATGCCCTTACCACTCTCTGCCTCTGAGATCTGTCTTAAATCTATCACCCCTCAATTTGGAGTTTTGCCCCCTCAAACAAGCTGACACCATCATCCGAGAAAAAAGAGTTTCACTGTCTACTCTATCTAATCCTCTAATCACTATGTATGTCTCTATCAAATCTCCTCTTAGTCTTCTTTCCAATGAGAACAGACCCAAGTCTGTCAGCCTTTCCTCATAAGACCTTCCCTCCAGACCAAACAACATCCTGGTAAATCTCCTCTGCACCTTTTCCAATGCTTCCACATCCTTCCCGAAATATAGCGACCAGAACTGTACACAATATTCCAAGTGTGGCCGCACCAGCATTTTGTATAGTTGCAGCATGATATTGCGGTTCCGGAACTCAATCCCACTACGAATGAAACCTAACACAGTGTATGCCTTCTTAACAGCACCATCAGCCTGGGTGGCAACTTTCAGGAATTATGTACATGGACTCCAAGATCCCTCTGCACATCCACACTACCAAGAATCTTTCCATCGACCCAGTACTCTGCCTTCCATTTATTCTTCACACTTAGCTGCATTGCACTCCATTTGCCACCTCTCAGCCAATTCTGCAGTTTATCCAAGTCCCCTGCAACCTGTAACATTCTTCCAAACTGTCCACTACTCCACCGACTTTAGTGTCATCTGAAAATTTACTAATCCATCCACCTATGCCTGCATCTAAGTCATTTATAAAAATGACAAACAGCAGTGGTCCCAAAACAGACCCTTGTGGCACACCACTAGTAACCGGACTCCAGGCTGAATATTTTCCATCAACCACCACTCGCTGCCTTCTTTCAGAAATCCAGTTTCTAATCCAAACAGCTAAATCACCCACAATCCCATGCCTCTGCATTTTCTCCAACAGCCTACCATGTGGAACCTTATCAAAGGCTTTACTGAAGTCCATGTATACCACGCCAACTGCCCTCCCCTCATCTACATGCTTGGTCACCTTCTCAAAAAACTCAATGAGGTTTGTGAGACACGATCTGCCCTTGACGAAATCATGTTGACTGTGTCCAATCAAGTTGTTGCTTGCGAGATGATTATAAATCTTATCTCTTAAAATCCTTTCCAAAAGCTTTCCTCCAACAGAAGAAAGGCTCATTGGTCTATAATTACCTGGGTCATCTCTACTGAACAAGGGCACAACATTTGCAATCCTCCAGTCATAGAACATAGAAGAATACAGCGCAGTACAGGCTCTTTGGCCCTCGATGTTGTGCTGATCCAAGCCCACCTAACCTACACTAGCCCACTATCCTCCATATACCTATCCAATGCCCGCTTAAATGCCCATAAAGAGGGAGAGTCAACCACTGCTACTGGCAGGGCATTCCATGAATTCATGACTCGCTGAGTAAAGAACCTACCCCTAACATCTGTCCTATACCTACCACCCCTTAATTTAAAGCTATGTCCCCTCGTAATAGCTGACTCCATATGTGGAAAAAGGTTCTCATGGTCAACCCTATCTAAACCCCTAATCATCTTGTACACCTCTATCAAGTCACCCCTAAACCTCTTTTCTCCAATGAAAAAAAACCCAAGTGCCTCAGGCTTTCCTCATACGATCTTCCTACCATACCAGGCAACATCCTGGTAAACCTCCTCTGCACCTGTTCCAGTGCCTCCACATCCTTCCTATAGTATGGCGACCAAAACTGCACACAATACTCCAGATGCGGTCGCACCAGAGTCTGATACAACTGCAACATGACCTCAGGGCTCCGGAACTCAATTCCTCTACCAATAAAAGCCAGTACACCATATGCCTTC
>NC_057710.1:1035674-1044384 GCF_004010195.1 Chiloscyllium plagiosum
GTTTTCCCTATTCCTACCAACTAAGGACCTTTCATGTTCCCTCCTTGCTGCTCTTAGCTCTCTCTTCAGGTCCTTCCTGGCTACCTTATAACTCTCAATCGCCCCAATTGAACCTTCACGCCTCATCTTTACATAGGCCGCCCTCTTCCATTTAACAAGGGATTCCAATTCCTTATTAAACCACAGCTCCCTCACATGACCCTTTCCTCCCTGCCTGACAGGTACATACTTATCAAGGACACTCAATAGTTGCTCCTTGAACAGGCTCCACATATCAATTGTGCCTATGCCTTGAAGCCTACTTTTCCAAGCCACGCATCCTTGGTCGTGCCTCACCGCATCATAATTTCCCTGCCCCCAGCTATAACTCTTGCCCTGCAGTACACACTTATCCCTCTCCATCACGAGAATAAAAGTCACCGAATTGTGGTCACTGTCCCCAAAGTGCTCACCTACCTCCAATTCTAACACCTGGCCTGGTTCGTTACCCAGAACCAAATCCAGTATGGCCTCACCTCTTGTTGGCCTGGCACTAAACCTGTAGACAATGACGACTCAAGTATCAAAGCCAAAGGCCCTGCTATCTCTTCCCTAGCTTCCCAGAGAATCCTCAGATAAATCCCATCTGGCCCAGGGACTTGTCTACTTTCACTCCTTCTAGAATTGATAACACCTGTTTGTAACTAACCTCAATCATTTCTAGTCTAAGATCTCATACCTCATTCTTATCCTCTACAATATTCTCCTTTTCCTGAGTGAAAAACTGAGAAGTGTTTGTTTAGCACCTCTCCAATCTCCACACGGTCCACAGTCAACTTCCCACTTCTATCTTTGACTGGTCCTATTCCGACCCCAAATATCCTTTTATTCCTCACATACCTATGGAAAGCTTTAGGATTCTCCTTTCTTCTATTTGCTAAAGACTGCTTGTGTCTTCTCTTTGCTCTTCTTAACTCTCTCTTTAAATTCTTCCTAGCTGATCTGTAACTCTCCATCGCCTCATCTGAACCAGCTTGAAAGGGTTCAGAAAAGATTTACAAGGATGTTGTCAGGATTGGATGATTTGAGCTATAGGCAGAGGCTGAACAGGCTGGGGCTGTTTTCCCTGGAGCATTGGGGGCTTAGGGGGGTTTACAAAATTATGAGGGGGATGGATGGGTAAAGAGACAAAGTCTTTTCCCTGGGGTCGGGGAGTCCAGAACGAGAGGGCAGAGGTTTAGGATGAGAGGGGAGAGATATAAAAGAGACCTAAGGGGCAACTATTTCACACAGAGGGTGGTAAGGGTATGGAATGAGCTGCCAGAGGAAGTGGTGCAACATTTAAGAGGCATTTGGATGGGTATATGAATAGGAAGGGTTTGGAGGGATATGGGACGGGTGCTGCAGATGGGTTGGACCAAAGGATCTATTTCCTGCTGTACATCTCTATGACTCTCTGACTCTAACCACGGTTCCCTTACCTTATCACGTCCTCCCTGCCTGACAGGGACATACCTATCAAGGACATGCAATATATGTTCCATAAACCAGCTCCACATTTCCATTGTCTGCATCCCCTGCATTTTGCTCCCCCATTCTTTGCATCTTAATTCTTGCCTAATCACATTATAATTGCCCTTGCCCCATCGATAACCCTTGGCCTGTGGCATGTACCTATCCCTTTCCATCGCTAAACTAAACGTAACTGAATTATGGTCACTCTCTCCAAAGTGCTCACCTAAATCAAACACCTGGCCTGGTTCATTACCAAGCACCAGATCCCGTGTGGCCTTCCCTCTTGTCGGCCCTTCGACATACTGTGTCAGGAAACCCACCTGTAGGCATTGAACAAAAACTGATCCATCTGACATGCTAGAGTTATAGCATTTCCAGTTAATGTTGGGGAAGTTGAAGTAGACACACTTCAAAGCAGCTTGCTGCCTGCCTGCACATTCTTGTGACCCTGAAATCTTGTCCCTGTCCTTCCTACTCTCATCCTCCTGTGCACTGCAACTACATCTAGTTTAAACCCATCCGAATAGCACCAGCAAATTTCCCACCCAGAATATTAGTACCCCTCGGGTTCAAGTGAAGACCATCCTGTTTGTACAGGTCCCACCTTCCCCAGATTGAGTCCCAATTATCCAAGTACCTGAAACCCTCCCTCCTGCACCATCCTTGCAGCCATGCGTTCAGCTGATATCTCTCCCTATTCCTTGCCTCGCTATCACGTGGTACGGGTAGCAAACTAGAGATAACTACTCTGTTTGTTCTAGTTCTCAGCTTCCACTCTAGCTCCCTGAAATCCTGCCTTATATCCCTATCCCTCTTTCTACCTATGTCGTTGGTACCTACATGGACCATGACTTAAGGCTGGTCACCCTCTCCCTTTAGGATCCCAAAGATACGATCCAAGACATCATGGACCCTGGCACCTTATATAAGTCAATGTTTTCCCAACCTGAAACCCTACCTTTGTAGGTCCGCTCACCCAACCACCTCCTCTGACCATAAAGACAAGGGACACATCGGGTAAGCATCTCTTCTTTTTTACTTTGTGATAAGGGGACTAGCAGGGATGGCAGTGCAGGGAGAGCAATGTTCCTCCTGCATGATGTTTGAGGTGAGGGACACAATACACCAACCATGAGTTTCGTTCATTCCCAACAAACCTTCAATCTGACCCTCTAACTATTGAGTCCCCAATGACTAACACTCTCCTTCTTTCCCTCCTTCCCTTCTGTGCAACAGGAGTAGGCTCTGTGCCAGAGACCTGGGCCCCACTGCATACTCCTGGTAAGTTGTTCCCCTCAACAGTATCCAAAACGGTATACATGTTTTTCAGTGAAACGACCACAGGGGATCCCTCCACTGACTGTTTTTTCCCCCTTCGAATAGTCACCCAGCTTTCTTCTTGCCTAGGAGTAACTACTTCCCTGTAACTCCTATCTATCACAGCCTCTGCCTCCCAAATGATCCGAAGTTCATCCAGCTCCTGCTCCAGTTCCCTAACATGGTCTTGGAGAAGCGAGAGTTGGGTGCACTTCCTGCAGATGTACTTGGATGGGAAACTAATGGCGTCCCTCACCTCAAACATCATCCAGGAGGAACATTCCTCTCCCTGCACTGCCATCCCTGCTAGTCCCTTATCACAAAGTAAAAAAGAAGAGATGCTTACCTGATGTGTCCCTAGTCTTTAAGGTTAGAGGTTGGGTGAGAGGCCCTACAAAGGTAGGGTCTCAGGTTGAGAAAACACTGACTTATGTAGCTGGATGGAAATTAAAATAAGACGTCCCTCCTTTCCCAGAAACCTTTGCTCTCTGACTTCAAATATAAAAGCACAAATCAGTGACTCACCGCTCCCGGCAGGCCCCTGGCCCAAGCTCCCGCCCTTCGAGTTGCTGATGTCACTGAAAAACAGAAATGGAGGACTCCCACGCTCGAGGTAAGTTTTTAAAGGTTCAAATCAGTGACTCGCCGCTCCCGGCAGGCTCCTGCCCTTTGAGTTGCTGATGTCGCTGAAAAACAGAAATAAGGATGTAAGGCAGGATTTCAGGGAGCTAGGGTGGAAGTTGAGAGCTAGAACAAACAGAGTTGTTTTACCTGGATTGTTACCTGTGCCACATGCTAACAAGGCAAAGAGCATGGACAAATATCAGCTGAACACGTGGCTGCAGGGATGGTGCAGGAGGGAGGGTTTCAGGTACTTGGATAATTGGGGCTCATTCTGGGGAAGGTGGGACCTGTACAAACAGGATGGTCTTCACTTAAACCAGAGGGGTACTAATATCCTGGGTGGGAGATTTACTGGTGGTATTCGGGTGGGTTTAAACTAGCTCAGCAGGGGGGATGGGATCCTGTGTTGTAGTTCCAGTACACAGGGGGATGAGAATAGGGAGAACAGGGACAGGCCTTCATGGCCTCTGCTAGCAGACAGCAAGATGGTTTGAAATGTCTCTACTTTAATGCCAGGAGTATCCAGAATAAGGTAGGTGAGCTTGCAGCAAGGATAGGTACCTGGGACTTCGATGTTGTGGCCATTTCAGAGACATAGATAAGTCAGGAATGGATGTTGCAGGTTTAGATCTTTCATTAAGATCAGGGAAGATGGTAAAAGAGGGGGAGGTGTGGCCTTGTTAGTCAAGGACAGTTTAATGGTGGTTGAAAGAACTTTTGAGGAAGACTCGTCTACTGAGGTGGTATGGGCTAAGGTTAGAAACAGGAGAGGAGAGGCCACACAGCTGGGAGATTTTTATAGGTGTCCGCAGAGTTCCAGGGTTGTGGGAAGAGAGGATTGGCAAATTGACCTGGAGTGAAAGGAACAGGGCGGTCATTATGGTGGACTTTAACTTCCCCAACATTAACTGGAAATGCTATAACTCTAGTACTTCGGATGGATCAGTTTTTGGCCAATGTGTGCAGGAGAGTTTCCTGACACAGTATGTCAAAGGTCTGACCAGAAGGGAGGCCACACTGAATCTGGTGCTTGGTAATGAACCAGGACAGGTGTTCGATTTAGTGGTAGGTGAGCACTTTGGAGATAGTGACCATAATTCGGTTACGGTTAATTTAGCGATAGAAATGGATAGGTATAGATGGTGGAAGAGTAATTATAATTATAATGCAATGAGGCAAGACGTAGGAGGCACAGAATGGGGTAACAGGGGATGGGGACAATGGAAACCTGGAGCTGCTTTAAGGAACAGATATTGCATGTCTTTGATACGTATGTCCCTGTCAAGCAGGGAGAAAGTGATAAGTAAGGGAACCGTGGTTTACTTAAGTTCTTGTATCTCTTGTTAAGCGGAAGAGAGAGGCTGATGTGACGTTGAAGTGAGATGGTTCAGTTGAGGCAATGGATAGTTAGAGAGTACCCGGAAGGATTAAAGAGAGAGTTAAGAGCAAGGAGCGGACATGAGCAGTCTTTAGCAGGTAGAATAAAGGAGAACCCTAAAGCTTTCCATAGGTATGTGAGGAATAAAAGGATGACTAGGGTAGAAATAGGGCCAGTCAAAGACAGAAGTGGGAAGTTGTGTGTGGACCCTGTGAAGATCGGCGAGGTACTAAATGAACATTTCTCATCTGTTTTCACTCAGGAAAAATAAAGTATTTTAGAGGAGAAGACTGAGATATGGGCTGTTAGACTTGAAAGGATTGAGGTTAGTAAGGAGGAGATGTCATCAATTCTAGAAGTTGTAAACATAGATAAGTCCCCTGGGCCGGATGGGATTTTTCCAAAATTCTCTGGGAAGCTAGGGAGGAGATGGCCGAGCCTTTGGCCTTGATATTTGAGTCATCATTGTCTACAGGTTTAGTACCAGAGGATTAGAGGATTGCAAATGTTGTGCCCTTGTCCAAGTAGAGCAGAAGAGATGACCCAGGTAATTATAGACCAGTGAGCATTACGTCTGTTGTAGGAAAAGTTTTGGAAAGGATTATAAGAGATAGGATTCATAGTCATCTGGGAAGCAACAATTTGATTGTAAATAGTCAACATGGATTCGTCAAGGGCAGGTCATGTCTCACAAACCTCACTGAGTTTCTTGAGAAGATGACCAACCATGTGGATGAGAGTAGGGCAGTTGACGTGGTATATATGGACTTCAGTAAAGCCTTTGATAAGGTTCCATGTGGTAGGCTGTTGGAGAAAATGCAGAGGCATGGGATTGAAGATGATTTAGCAGTTTGGATTAGAAACTGACTTTCTATAAGAAGGCAGCGAGCGGTGGTTGATGGAAAATATTCAGCCTGGAGTCCGGTTACTAGTGGTGTGCCACAAGGATCTGTTTTGGGACCACTGCTGTTTGTCATTTTTATAAACGACTTGGATGCAGGCATAGGATGGGTTAGTAAATTTGCAGATGATACTAAAGTTGGTGGAGTAGTGGTCAGTTTGGAAGAATGTAGCTGGTTGCAGGGAGACTTGGATAAACTGCAGAATTGGGCTGAGAGGTGGCAAATGGAGTTCAATGCAGCTAAATGTGAGGTGATTCACTTTGAGAAGAATAACAGGAAGGCAGAATACTGGGTAGATTCTTGGTAGTGTGGCTGTAAAGAGGGATCTTGGTGTCCATGTCCATAGATCCCTGAAAGTTGCTGTTAAGAAGGCATACGGTGTGTTAGGTTTTATTGGTAGAGGGACTGAGTTCCGGAGTCGTGATGTCATGCTGCAACTATACAAAACGCTAGTGCAGCCATACTTGGAATATTGTGTACAGATCTAGTCGCCCCATTACAGGAAGGATGTGGAAGCATTGGAAAAGGTGCAGAGGAGATTTACCAGGATGTTGCCTGGTCAGAAGCAAGGTCTTATAAGGAAAGGCTGAGGGACTTGGGTCTGTTCTCATTGGAGAGCAGTAGGCTAACAGGCAATTTAATACAGACATACAAGATGATCAGAGGATTAGATAGAGTAGACAGTGAGAATCTTTTTCCGAGAATGATAACGCCGGCTTATACAAGGGGGTAAAGCTGCAAATTGAATGGTGATAGATGTAAGACAGATGTTAGAGACTTGTACAAGGGGGCAGAGTGACAAATTGATAGATTTAAGACAGATGTCAGAAACAGGTTCTTTACTCAGAGAGTGGTAAGGGTGTGGAATGTCCTGCCTGCCAATGTAGTCAACTCAGCGACATTAGGGAGATTTAAACAATCCTTGGATAAGCACATGGATGATAATGGGATAGTATGGGGGGATGAGCTTAGGTTAGTTCACAGATCAGTGCAACATCAATAGCTGAAGGGCCTGTTCTGCACTGTATTGTTCTATGGCAAATGTTAACCACATCCTTGTGCAGTCCAGGCCATTAAAAGTCCCATACACTTCCTCTCTCTGTACTACCGGCAACACAATCTGGTGCACTTTTGACTATTTCTCATCTGCACTAACCTGCCGTGGTCTCCATTTTCATCTTTGGATTCTATCTTTAAAATAATAACCTCAGAAATGGAGGGTGATTACCTTAAATATAAATAAGGATTCTGTGAACGTCTATGAAGAATACATTCTGTCTCCCTTTCTGAGTATGCATCGATACATGTATCTTTTATTGTCTCATCTTTCTGTTGTAAGTTCATTAGTCTTTCAGGATTAACACGTCTGTCTGACCCTCTGCCTGTTCAGGTGTTTCCTGCACCATGACGTCAAACAGGGTGTCCACTAACTGAACCTCAACTCCTTCATCTTTCTGTTTAGTTTATGCTTCTTGTTGTGACTTATCATAGTAGGATCTGGTTACTACTTAGTCTGAAAAAATTCCAGGATGTTTTTCTTTTGACTCCTCAGTTCTTTGTCTTCCTTTGTTCTCCACAACAAGATGTTTCACTCTCAACTTGGATCCTGCTAAATTGTTCCCAAAAACAAGCTATATTCCTGGAACTGACACTCTGTCAATCACTGCCACTATTACTTCCCCAGTTGTGAGTTGGTATTCCAACCTGATCTTACATTGGGGAACGCTAAATTTCTGTCCATCTACCCCACAAATTACCACTCTCTCGGGTAACAGGCCAGAAAGAATGTAAATACGTTCATCTCTTACTATAAGAGACTAATTAGATCCCTTATCTGTCAAAATTATAACTAGTTTCCCTTCTCCCCCTGTTCTTTCTGAGTAAACTTTATCTACTGAGGTGAAGTCTTTATAGAGATCAGACACTAACTATATACCTAGAATCTGCCTCAGCTGGACACTCTCCAGCAGCTCCTCAACTTTTCTTAGGGTTTTCTTTACTACTTTCACTAATATCCCCACTTAGCCTCTTTTGTCACATCTTTTCCCACATTGCCTTTCTTTAATGACCAGCACTGTGTCTTTACCTGTCCCACCTTCTGGCAGTGAAAACACCTTTTCCCAGTACCCTTCTGAAACCACCAGCACTGGAATTTTCTGCGACCCACTCCATTACAGTGAAAATACCTGAGGCCTTTCACCTTCTTTCCACCCTCTTGGGCTTCATTTTGCACTTGTGGTAAACTATTACCAGTGTGCTCTCCTCTATTTTGTAGTGAAGGATCTCCCCTTCTCCCAGCTTCTGTCCCTCACAGGATGAAATTCTTGCCAGAAGCTAAAGTGAAGTTGGATCGCAGAGCTAGTCGGGAAGGTAAGTGATTGATATTTAAGAACCTACCTCGACGCCAACGGTCTTTTCACAGCAGAGAGCGGCGCGAGCTGGGCGGAAGTGAAGTTGGAGTTCAGAGCTAGTCGGGAAGGTAAGTGATTGATATTTGAGTGGGTGTGTTCTAGACCCCAGGCCCTACATAGTAGGGCCTCCCTCCCATCCTCCTCCTCTAACCTAACTTTAAACTCCACAGGTAAGCTACTCAGTGTTCTTGTTTTGGAGACGAAGTGTAGAGTAATGGCAGCGCAGGCAGTGGAATGTTCCTCCTGCCGGATGTTTGAGGTAGGGGTGACCACCGATACTCCTGCCGACTTCATCTGCAGGAAATGCAGTCAGATCCTGCTCCTCACAGAACGAGTTAGGGAACTGGAACTGGAGTTGGATGAACTGAGGATTATTCGAGAGGCTGAAAGGGTGATAGATAGAAGCTACAGGGACAAAGTTACGCCAGAGAACAGAGGTAGCTGGGAAACAGTTAGAGGTGGGAAGGGGAGGAAGCAGGCAGTACAGGGATCCCCTGTAGTCATTCCCCTAAACAATAGGTATACCGCTTTGGATACTGGTGGGGGGGACAGCCTAGCAGGGGTAAGCTGCAGTGACCAGGTCT
>NC_057710.1:1047933-1060047 GCF_004010195.1 Chiloscyllium plagiosum
CTGCCTGTGGGAGTGGTAGAGTCAGAATCTTTGGTGACCTTTAAGCGGCAATTGGATAGGTACATGGATGGGTGCTTAAGCTAGGACAAATGTTCGGCACAACATCGTGGGTCGAAGGGCCTGTTCTGTGCCGTATTGTTCTATGTTCTAAGGCCTGTACCCATCTATCAAAATAGCTATTTTTAATTCTTTTAAACTCAACATGAGTCTGACCTGGTTCTTTCCTTATGTTTCTGAACCGCTGTCCATATGCTTCTGGTACCAATTCATAAACATTCAAAATAGCCTGTCTGACACCTGCATAATCCCTGGACCCCTCATCTGACAGTGCTGCAAATACCTCACTAGCTCTGCCTACCAGTTTAGTCTGAAGTAGGATTACTCAAATTCTCTGACCACTCCAGCTGCCTAACCAATTTTTCAAATGAAATAGAGAAGGCTTCGACATCTTTCTTATCAAAATGTGGCAATGTTTTAACATATTTGTATGTGTCACTATCTGTTCTCTTCATCTCCATCCTGTGAACTTGACTTTCCTGTCTAGTTCACAACTTCTGATATTCAAATTCTCTCTCCCTTTCTCTTCCTTCTCTCTCTCTTTGCTCAGCTAAGAACCTTCTCTCTCTTTTTTCCGCTCTTTCTCTTTCTTCTCTCTCTCTCTTTCTTTATCTTCTAACTCCATTTGCCTCAATTGTAATTTAGGTTTTTCTAACTCTACTGCACCTGTCTGTTTCTGCTTGACCAACTCCATTACAATTTAAGTTTTCCTTTTGTCCCTGGTTAAACCCAATTCTAACCAATTTGCTAATTCTGAAAGTATGGCTTTTTCTGTCTTTTTAAACTTTCTTGGCAAATTTTCAAATCCCAGAACTTCTTCAGCCACCTTCAGAGCTATTTCTCTCACTTTTAGTTTAACCAAATACAAGTAACCAAAATTAAACAAGTTGTCTCACTTACGTTTTATTGAAAGATCTAGGAAACTAATCGGCAAGCGTTTAAATCTGCTGGGATCTTTCGCACCCCAAATCTGTTCAAATCTGTCCAAATCTCAGGCTGGATCTATCTGAACATGTCCAAATCCCGACAAGCCCCCAGACTGTTCTAACACCATGGTGAACCCTCCTGTTAATTAGCCTTGCTCCCAGTAAAGCTCACCTTGCCTCATAATCTGTTAAAATATGAGAGACCGAGAACTCCCAAATTCCACTATTTAAAGAAAATAATATCAATATATTTCTTTAATTCTAAAAGTAACATTAAACAATGACTATTCACAACTCTAAACCTCCCTTTCTCTTGACTTCTTATTACCTGCCTCCAACTGTATAACAATATACTATTCCAATAAAACACTTGTTAAAATTACATCAACTTAATTTCAAAACCATGCACCGGCTGTCAGCTTTGGTGTCTTTCTTCCTTCAGTTGAAGATCTCCCTGGGCCGTCTTCATTTTTTTTATTGCGAACATCTTTTATATGAAAAGGCACTTTTGATAGAGAGTGTTTCAATATCTTGCACTCTCTCTCGGTGACAATTATTTTGTCTGACTTTCAAACTGCCTGTCTTTTTAATATCCCTAACATCAGATCATCACATTGGTTCGAGGTTGGCAAAACAATAAAATCAAACTTAATTGAGTTTTAGTATCTTGTAGCAAAATTCAAAGTTGATTGTGTTTAAGTATCCTGAGGCAAAAATTAAACTGATTGTTTAAATTCAAATTGTTTGCAAAACAGCAACCAACTTAGCTATCTCTTTCACAGCCAAATGTTGCATATTTTCAATTTCCAGGATACTTTGAGACTGCTAGTTAGCCATATGACTAACTAGCAGGTGCTTGTAATCTCTCAGTACAAAACATTCACACTCTCTCGAAAGTACAGTAAATGCCTTCAACTTCATAACATAACTCTCCTTCTCCTGTTGAAATTCGATACTGACACTGACTCTAGTATTGAATTTATGGCTTTGCCATTCCTGAAGTGATATCAAAGTTAGTATTTCAGGACCCTTCCTCAGAATGGATGGTAGCTGGGAAATTATCAGTTTTTATGCAGAAGGTAGGATGGGGATGGGGGTAAGGAGTAAACAATAGATGGGGATAGAGCCCAGAGACAGAGAAAAACACTTGGACAGACAAAGGAGTGGATAACAATCTCGCTGGGAGGGTGAGTAGCTGTTCATGCAGACTGTTAGTGGCTCACAATGGGTTGTGTGGAATGGCGGACTATATGGTAACAAGTGTGGTGGACCAAGGCAGACCCCCTCAAACCATTTCAAGAAAGTAGCCCAGACTCTACCTTTGTAAGTTGTTTTAAGCAGTTATAGAGACATGGAGATATACAGCATAGAAACAGACCCTTCAGTCCAACTCGTCCATGCCGACCAGATATCCTAATCTAATCTAGTTCCATTTGCCAGCATTTGGCCCATATCCCTCTGAACCCTTCCTATTCATATACCCATCCAGATGCCTTTTAAATGTTGTAATTATACTAGCCTACACCACTTCCTCTGGCAGCTCATTCCATAAACACACCACCCTCTGTGTGAAAACGTTGGCCCTTAGGTTCCTTTTATCTTTCCCCTCTCACCCTTAACCTATGTCCTCTAGTTCTGGACTCCCCCACCCAGGGAAAAGACCTTGTCTATTTGCCCTATCTATGCTCCTCATAATTTTGTAAACCTCTATAAGGTCACCCCTCAGCCTCCGACGCTCCAGGGAAAACAGCCCCAGCTTACTCAGCCTCTCCCTATAGTCCAAATCCTCCAAACCTGGCAACATCCTTGTAAATCTTTTCTGAACACTTTCAAGTTTCACAACATCCTTCCTGTAGGAGCGAGACCAGAATTGTCCGCAATATTCCAAAAGTGGTCTAACCAATGTCCTGTACAGCCGCAACATGACCTCCCAACTCCTGTACTCAATGCTCTGACCATATACCTTCTTCACTATCCTATCTACCTGTGACTCCACTTTCAAGGAATTATGAACCTGCATATGACATAGGACATAACAGAAGTTTTGTGTGAACCACTGTCTTAAATAATTCAGTGTATAACAATGTATACTGGCTGAATGAAAAAAAACTTTGACTTTGTTAGACTATCTGTGCAGTTGTTTCACACTCTGCAGTGCCCCAAGCAAGCTAAAGCACTACTCTGCCCTTTGGTGCCCTACATTCATGCAACAGGAGTTGAGCCATAAAAAACTTTACACATCGTTTCTCAATTAATCTTAACCCAATCAAACTATAAGAGAGTCAGTCAGTGTCATAAATAGGTGCACAATCTTATTAGTAATCAAATTGTTCGCCTCGCTAATTCACAGCTATGACAAACGTCTCCTCAACAATTAAAACATTTCAGATGATAATTCACAAAGACTTGTGTGTTGTCAAATCTATGATGTGAGTCGTGATTCTGAACACATTTAAAGGCATGAGTCATCTTTCAACCACAACCACAATATTGCAATTACTGTGCAACTAGTTAGTAACATTTTGGATTACTCAGATATGTGGAATACAGATCCTTTGGGATATATTTTAGACTGGTTCATCTCTGAGGGGTTCCCACAGTCAATCTGAAGATCAATAATTTATTGCAATGGTTCCTAAAACAATCAGTTGTTTTAACTTGGATATTCCAGGAGAGATGCTACTGTTCAAACCAGATAGTTTTAAACAAAACAGAATTTATTTTCAAGATTACCAAATACCAGAATACGAAATAATTTAACCAATCCGAAATTTAACAGATTATCCCAACTTAATGATGTTGTTCCACCTACTGGCAACAATCTCCATAAATACCCTCGGCTGACAAGGTAAAATCAAACCCAGTGTCTTGCAGGAGAGATGTCAGACAGAGAGGAGGACTAGCATAGACCTGCTTCTTTGGGTGCAGCAGCTTCACAACCACTGCTTGTTGAAACCAAACTAAACTAAACCAGAAAAAAGCTGAGCTGGGAGAACTGGCCACTCTCCCCTTTTCATTGTATAAGTGTTTTCTTTAAATGTGAAAGCCTTTTACCTGAGGCAGTATCTGAAAGTTATAATCAAATTGGCCCTAAAACCCATCCAAGCCAGACCTTTCAGAATTGCTGCTTTTACGACATCTCTGAAAAAAAAAAGCCAAGGATAACATAACCTTGTTAAAGGAGCAGCTTTGTCACACAAGGGGTGTGGAGGGTGGGGTCTGGGACAGAGGGGAGTTCAGGCCCAAAAACTTCGCTGGAGCACTGCAACAAGCCTGAGACAGAGATATTGGCCAGGGAAGCTCAGCATAAGCTGGAAGAACAGCACCTCATTTTTCACTTGGGGACTCTGCATCCTTCTGCACTCAATATCGAGTTCAATAATTTTAGGACTTGAACTGTCCTATGTCCTCTAGCGCCCATCCAAACACACCAGGCCTGTACATCTCTCTGACTCCATCTACTCTACGACTGTGATTTAGCATTGTTGTACAGAGGGATCTTGGGTTTCATGATCCCTGTAAGTGGCCACACATGTAGATAGAGTGGTAAATAAGAGTATGGTATGCTTGCCTTTATTGGTCTGGGAATTGAGTACAAGAGTCAGGATGTCACTTTGCAGCTTTATAAGACTTTGGTTAGGCCACACTTATAGAGTATTGTGTTCAATTCTGATCACTGCATTACAGGAAGGATGTGGAGGCTTTGTAGAGGGTGCAGAAGAGGTTTACCAGGATGCTGCCTGGATTAGGGGGTACGAGCTATAAGAAGAGGTTAGAAAAACTTAGGTTGTTTTCTCTGGAGCAGTGCAGGCTGAAGGGAGATAGAATTCTATAAAATTATGAGATGCATTGAGAGAGTTGAAAGTCAAATCTTTTTCCCAAAGTTGAAATGTCTAATATTAGGGGGCATACATTTAAGGTGAGAGGGGGAAAGTTCAAAGGAGAGGGTGGTAGGAGTCTGGAACACACTGCCAGGGATGGTGGTGGAGGCAGATACGATCAGGGCATTTCAGGGACTTGTAGATAAACACATGAATATGCAAGGAATGGAGGGATATGAACCTAGGGCAGGCAGAAGGGATTACTTTCATTTGGCATTATGTTCGGCACAACATCGAAGGCTGAAGGGCCGGTTCCTATGCTGTACTGTTGTATGATCTTTGACTCTATGACTCTTAACCAGTTTCATAGCAATTTCTGCTGCTGGATGTCTGACCACAGGTTCAAGAAGGCAGCTCACCATCACTTTCTCAAAAGCAACTTGGGATGGGCAATAAATGCTGGCCCAGCCAGTGACACCCATGTCCAGTGAGAAAATAAAACAAAGGCATTTAACAAGCAATAATAACTGTCAGTTTGCATATTGCTGCTGCCTAGTGAGAACCTTGCAATGTTGCTTTTGAAGAGCATCAATGCTGGTGCATGTTGTTCCTGATGTTGAGACAGGCCACACTGCAGTGGTCACCTAATTCTGCCATTCATCTTGATTACTCACATCACTCAGAGAGCTGTAAGATTCTGCCCCTTGTCTCAGCCTTAAATGCATGGCTCCTAGTTCTCAATGTTCTTCCATTTCCAATCCACTGATGTATGCAGATCTGGGCCACACCTACCTCATGATGGCCCACAGATTTGATCTGCAAATTAATCTGTGAGCTTGTGTTTTCTGGGCTGGAGGCAACTGTTACTGAAAGGGAAAAGGAGAGCGGGTTGGGAAAGGGAGAATGTTAAAGAAGGTCTCGCTCTCGAATGCTTTGTGTTTGTATGTGAAGTGTCTGAAAGGGTGCAGTATAGAAGAGGCCTTTCAGCCCATCAAATCTACATCACTCAAATATACAATATTACCTGCATTATTTGCAATTTCCTGTGGCCTTGATCCCGGTTACAGATTCAAAATACCTTTCAAAAGAAGGGCTGAACAAGTCAATTAATAGACCACTCTTAATTTTAAACTGAGGATCATTCTGAGGAAATAAAGGTAGTGGACAGGACAAAATACTCGGGCCTATGAGAAAAGGGACAAGTCATGTGAATCGGCCTGTAACCGATACTGGCTCATTCAGAGCTCACTGTATCGTTTCACTTTAAACTGACAGAGATTTTCTCTTTCTCCAGATGGGAAGGGATGTGCTGTCAGAGACAAGATATGTCGAGCTGGTGCTTGTGACAGATCAGAACCTGGTGGGTAAAGTCTCCTCCTGCAGGATCAGGATTGTGTTTAACTTCTACTCTTCCTGTTGCACATTTTCAATTTTATTTAATCAACAATCATTTCATGAAGATGTTCAGAATAAAGAATAATATTGTTAGTGACAATAAGGAGGAAAAGTTTCATTGATGAGAGGCTTCACCATTAGAGTAAAATTCATTAAGTTGTTGACACAGAAATGGCCATTCAGCCTCAAGAGTCTCTTTGTCAAGAAATGTGAACAGTCTTGTTCCCTCAATCTATCCCCTGACCACATATCTTTATTTTTAACTGTGACCATTCACTTTCCTTTAAAAAGTATCACCTTCCCCATTCCCATTTCTACGAAACTCATTAGCAGAGAGGTTTACATCATTGCCACTTTCGGCACATAAAGGATTTTCTGGACAATGCCTGTGTATTCTGTAACTGACTAAGAAATGTCTGGTTCTCTTCATTTATTTTCCCTTATTATTGTACTTTAAACTGACATTAACCGACTGGCCTGTGTTAATAAAGACAGTTCTTACCCTTTGCTTGAGAGTTATTGTCACATTTGGCTCTGTCCAAACCACTGAACTCTTCTGAGGAATCTGGGCCAGATTGAAACATCATGCCAAGGCCTTCCACTGCGAGCATATTCATTTCCTTCAGCAACCTGTGATGCAAAGCCAGATAAAAAAGTGTAGGGTATGTATCCACTCACTGAGGAGCCAACCTCTCCAGTCTATTCTGCCAATTAATTTTCATCCATTCCCTGTACCATCTCCACTTGTCAGGATACAGAGCTCATGTACTCAGTCAGCAGCAGCTCATCTTGACAGCTTTCTGTCTCCTGATACTCTTGTTTCAGCATTGGTAATTACCCGAATTAGGAAGTTCAGGCATTCCCCTTTCATGGCAATCTCAGTCTCGATTGCTTTTTGCTTGTATGTGAAGTGTCTGAAAGGGTGTAGTAGAGAAGAGGCCTTTCAGCCCATCAAATCTGCATCACTAAAATACACAATATTACCTGAACTACTCCCAATTTCCCGTAGCCATGAATGTGGTTACAGTTTCAAAATACCTTTCAAAAGAAGGGCTGAACAGATATGTGAGGGGGAGGAAACAATGTCAGGCTATGGGGGCAGAGCAGGAAAGTGATATTAACAGGAGAGCTCCTCCACAGGTATAGCACTGGCAGGTTAGGTGAATGGCCTCAGCCTGTGCTCTCTAACCCTCCCACTGTGAAGAAGCCAGAAAGGATGATGAGGACTCCACACAACTTTGGGGAGTGTTTGGAGAGCAGTGGAGGGTGTGTGATCATGGGGAGTCTGAATTGATCTGTTTGATTCACTGAATCAGCACCAACCCTTCTGTTTCCTTCCAGTATCAGAATATGGACAGTAATCGAGGAGCTGTAGTGCGAAGAATGATTGACATTGCCAACACAGTCGACCTGGTGAGTATGAAGACTCTGTTCCCATACAGGTTCACCTTTCTCTGCTAAATCTCTGTTCAGTCTCTCCTTCCTATCAGGCAGGGTAGAATGACAATGATATTAAATACAGCATTGTGGTCATTCACAACAATTGAAATCACTGACACAAATGTTCCCATTCCCCGCTTCTTCCATGAGTCCAGAGATTGGTGAGCTCATGGATGTTCCGTTGATTTGTTCGTATATCTGGTTGTTGAATGTGAAGTGTGTTGTGAGGCACAAGTCCAGTAGTTTAAGTATGCCGTCTTTGTTGATAGGTTCCACGTCCTGTTGTCTGTTCTGTATGTCCAGCAGGTTGGCTATTGTTTCTCTGGCTAGGGTTTTGTCAATAGAGGTGAACAGTGCCGTTACGTTAGGGCTCACCGATCTCTGGACTCAAAGCAGAAGCAGTAATGCAAAGGTTAGAACAAACAGTCTTACCACAAATTCAACCCAAACTCTGATCAAGATTGTTGATGACACCTTTGTAATCATTAAAAACACAGAAATAGAGAAAACACATCGGATCATCAACGCCACACTAACAGGAATCCGATTCACGAGAGAAGAAGAAAAGGATAACCAACTCCCATTCCTAGACGTGATGGTTCAGAGAACACCGAACGGAGAATTCCCCACAAAGGTATCCAGGAAAGCCACACACACAGACCAAGTCCTGAACTATGAAAGCAACCACCCCAACACACACAAACGAAGTTGCATCAAGACACTATTCAAAAGGGCCACAACACACTGCAGCACACCAGAACTGCAAAAAGAGGAAGAGGAACACCTGTACAAGGTATTCGTCAAAAACGGATACCTGCGCAATTCCATCAACAGATGCCTAAGAGAAAGACAACTGGCTGGTATATTGGGTCCAGGTCTATGTGTTTGTTGTTGGAGTTTGTGGATGCGTGCCATGCTTCTAGGAATTCCCTGGCTGTTCTTTGTTTGGCTTGCCCTATAATGGTAGTGTTGTCCCAGTCGAATTCATGTTGCTTGTCGTCTGTGTGTGTGGCTACTAGGGATAGGCACTCATCCACAAACTCCATCAACAAACACATCGACCTGTACCCAATATACCGGCCACCACAGCGGACAGCTGAAACTGACAACCGGAAGCGGCAGGGACAGGCCACTATAAATGCCGGAGGAAACACCACAGAAGCGCTTTACAGGAGGCTCCCAAGCACTGAGGATGTCACCTAGCCAGGGGATGAAACGTTTGCAACAAAAATTTCCAGCTCGGTGAACAGAACCACAACAACGAGCACCCGAGCTACAAATCTTCACCCAAACTTTGAATTAACAATGTAGCTACAGAAAGAACGGATGCACTGGCAGTAATCTTTCATAAGTCCTTAGATTCTGGAATAGTCTCTGAAGATTGGAAAAAAAGGCCAATGTATCATCTTTATTTAAAAAGTGTGGCAGACAGAAAACAGGTACCAATCAGCCAGTTAGTTTCAGGATTGTTATTAAGAAAATGTTAGAGATGATTATAAATGATGTAGTACCAGGTCGTTTAAAAATACGCAAGCTGATTGAGGGAGAGAAGCATGGCTTCATGAAGAGGAAGTCATACCTGACAAATTAATGAGAATTCTTCCAGGAGTTGACAAGCAGATGAGAGAAAGGAGAAACACTGAATGTCATACATTTGAACTTTTGGAATCAGTGGAGCATAGGATATAGGAATGGGGTAGGCCTTTCAGTCCATCAAATCTCCTCTATTCAATATAATCATGGCTGATCATCCAACTCAGTCCAATGTTCCCATTTTCTCCTCATACCCTTTGATCCCTTTAGCTCTAAGAATGATATCAAATTCCTTGAAAACATTCAATGTTATCAAATCAACGACTGTCTGTGCAAGTGAATTCTATAGGTTCACCAATTACTGAGTGAAGATATTTCTCCTCATCTCAGTTCTAATGGTCTGCGCTGTATTACATTTACTGTAACCCCTGGTTACGAGCTCCCTGGTCATAGAATCAGAGTGGTGCTGGAAAAGCACAGCAGGTCAGGCAGTATCCAGGGAACAGGAGAGTCGACATTTCAAGATTAAGCTCTTCATGATTAATGTTGGAGGGTTTATGCCTGAAACATTAATTCTCCTGCTCCTTGGATTGAATTGAATTGAATGAATTTATTGTCACGTGTACTGAGGCACAGTGAATAGCTTTGTTTTGCGAGCAATACAGGCAGATCACAGAGTTAAGTAGCATAGATAAGTAAATAATAGGTAAACAGCGGTTAAAAACGAAAACACAGATACAGGTGAATGTTAAGAATTTGTGAGTCCATTCAGTATTCTAACAACAGTAGGGTAGAAATTGTTTCGAAACTGGCTTGTGCATGTGTTCAGGCTTCTGTATCTTCTCCCCGATGGTAGAGGTTGTAGAAAAACATTGCCAGGGTGGGATGGATCTTTGAGATTGCTGGCGGCCTTTCCTTGACAGCGGGCCTGGTAGATGGATTCTATAGATGGGAGATTGGCCTTTGTGATTGTCTGGGCCGAGTTCACCACTCTCTGTAACCGTCTCCGATCTTGAATGGTATAGTTACCATACCAGGTAGTGATACATCCAGACAGAATACTCTCGATGGCGCACCTATAAAAGTTGGCAAGGGTATTTGTAGTCATGCCAAATTTCCTCAGCTGCCTGAGAAAGAAGAGACGTTGTTGGGCCTTTGTAACCAGTGCGTCCACATGAAGAGTCCAAGAAAGCTTGTTGTGGATGCCTACTCCCAGGAGCTTGACACTCTCCTCTCGTTCCACCTCTGTGCTGTTAATATGTAGGGGGAGGCATGAGAAACATCCTGCCGAAGGTCAATAATGAGTTCCTTGGTTTTGCTGACATTAAGAGCTAGGTTGTTCTCAGTGCACCATTTTTCCAGGTCTTCCATCTCCCGTCTATAGTCTCGTTCATCGCCATCTGAGATTCAACCGACTATGATTGTGTCATCAGTAAACTTGTAAATGGCATTAGTCTGGTATTTGACAATGCAGTCATGGGTATACAGTGAGTAAAGTAGGGGGCTGAATACACATCCCTGGGGGGCTCCAGTGTTGAGTGTTAGTGACAATGAAATATTGTCTCCAATCTTCACTGATTGTGGCCTATTGGTCAGGAAACTGAGGATTGCAGAGAGTGGGGCTTCGTCTGAGATCACTAAATTTAGTAATCGGTCTCAAGGGGATAACTGTAGTCAATGAGTAGGTTTCTTATGTCGCTGTTCTTGGTGTCAAGATGTTCTAGGGAGGAGTTAAGGGCAAGTGACATTGCATCTGACGTGGATTTGTTAGTCCGATAGACAAATTGGTGTAGGTCAAGAGTAATGGGGAGGCTGGAGTTAATTAATGCCATGACCAGCCTTTCAAAGCACTTCATGACCACAGAAGGTAGGGCCAATGGACAGTAGTCATTGAGACATGCTGCATGAGCTTTCTTAGGTACAGGGATGATGTTGGTCTTCTTAAACAATGGGACCACGTTAGCCAACCTCCAGTCTTCTGGCACCTCACCTGTGACTATAGATGATACAAATATCTCAGCAAGAAGCCCAGCAATCACTTCTCTAGCTTCCCACAGAGTTCTACGGTACACCTGATCAGGTCCTGGGGATTTATCCACCTTTATGCATTTCAAGTTATGCAGCACTTCCTCCTTTGTAATATGGACATTTTGCAAGGTGTCACTATCTATTTCCCTACAGTCTATATCTTCCATATCCTTTTCCACAGTAAATACTGATGCAAAATATTGTTTAGTATTCCCCCCCCCCCCCCGCATTTTCTGCGGCTCCACACAATGTTAGGCTTATGTTAGGATGAGACGTGAAGGCTCAGGGCACTTGAGAATTACAGGTTAGTCAGGAAAGACCTGAGAGAGCTGAGAAGAGCCTGGAGGTGACATAAGAAGTCATTGGCAGATAGGATAAAGGAAAACACTAAGGCTTACTGTAGGTATATCAGGAATGAAAGAATGACAAGAGAAAGATTAGGGCTGATCAAGGACAGTCGTGGGAAGTTGTGCGTGACGTCCGAGGAGAGAGGAGAAAAATGAATATTTTTTATCAATATTCACACTGGAAAAAGACAATGGTGTCGAGGAGAATACTGAGAAACAGGCTACTAGACTAGATACATTTACTATAAACCGACCGACTCCCACAGCTACCTAAACTACACCTCCTCCCACCCTGCCCCCTGTAAAAACACCATCCCATATTCCCAATTCCTTCGTCTCTGCTGCATCTGCTCCCAGGAGGACCAGTTCCAATACCGAACAACCCAGATGGCCTCCTTCTTCAAAGACCGCAATTTTCCCCCAGACGTGATCGACGATGCTCTCCACCGCATCTCCTCCACTTCCCGCCTCTCCGCCCTTGAGCCCCGCCCCTCCAATCGCTACCAGGACAGAACACCACTGGTCCTCACCTACCACCCCACCAACCTCCATATACATCGTATCATC
>NC_057710.1:1060392-1082238 GCF_004010195.1 Chiloscyllium plagiosum
CACCTTCCTAACCTGCAATCTTCTTCCTGACCTCTCCGCCCCCACCCCCACTCCAGCCTATCACCCTCACCTTATCACCCTCACCTTAACCTCCTTCCACCTATCGCATTTCCAATGCCCCTCCCCCAAGTCCCTCCTCCCTACCTTTTATCTTAGTCTGCTTGGCACATTTTCCTCATTCCTGAAGAAGGGCTCATGCCCAAAACGTCGATTCTCCTGCTCCTTGGATGCTGCCTGACCTGCTGCGCTTTTCCAGCAACATATTTTCAGCTCTGATCTCCAGCATCTCAGTGCTCACTTTCTCCTACTAGACTAGATAGGATTTATTACTGTCTAAAAAGAAATAAGCGTTTTAGCGACAGTGAACACTGTTTTATGAAGGGTAGGTTGTGCCTTACAAATCGTATTGCGTTCTTTGAGATGGTGACCAACAGGCTGATGAGGTTAAAGCAGTTAATGTGGTGTATATGGATTTAAGTAAGGCTATTGCACAAAATACAAAGGCATGGGATTGAGGGGGATTTTGTGGTTTGGATCAGAAATTTGCTCGCTGTAAGAAGACAGAGAATGATGGTTGATGGGAAATGTCCATCCTTGAGTTCAGTTGCTACTGGTGTACCGCAAGGATCTGTTTTGGGTCCTCTGCTGTTTGTCATTTTTATATTTGACATGGAATGATGGGTTAATAAATTTGCAGATGAGACTAAGGTCAGTAGAGTTGTGGATAGTAACCCAATGTTGTGGGTTACAGAGGGAGATAGATAAGCTGCAGAGCTGGGCTGAGCAGTGCCAACTGGAATTTAATGTGGAAAAATGTGAGATGATTCAGTTTGAAAGGAACAACAGAAATGCAGAGTACTGGGCTCATGGTAAGGTTCTGAATGTTGGTTTTCTCACTGAGCTGGAAGGTTCATTTTCAGACGTTCCATCACCATACTAGATAACATCATCAGTGAGCCTCCAGATGAAGCACTGGTGGTATGGCCCGCTTTCTATTTATGTGTTTAGGTTTCCTTGTGTTGGTGATGTCATTCCCTGTGATGATGTCATTCCCCGTGACAATGTCATTTCCGGTTCTTTTTCTCAGGGGGTGGTAAATGGAGCATTAAAGAGCCACAAAGACATGACCCACTCTTACTAGTATCCTTACATGCAGATGAAGAAGGACACTACTTAACTGGGACAGCACATCTGTCTTAGGACAAGCTAAATAGAGACACATACAAGAATTCCTAGAAGCATGGCATTTCAACCAGAACTCGATCAGCAAACACATTGACTTAGATCCCATTTACCACCCCCTGAGAGAAACAACAGTAAATAACATCACCACAGGAAATAGTGTCACCACAGGAAATGACATCACCAACCCAAAGAAACCTAAAACCACAAATAGACTGTGGGCCAGAAGCTTACCTAGCATGGTATCGAAATGCCTGAAAACGAACCTTCCAGTTCAGCAAGCAAACCTACACCCAGAGCCTCAACATGAGCTACAAATCTTCTCAAAACTCACTCATGGTAAGATTCTTGGTAGTGTAGATGAGCAGAGAGATCTCGGTGTCCGTATACATAGATCCCTGAAAGTTGCCAACCAGGTTGACCAGGTTGTTAAGAAGGCATGCGGTGTGTTAGCTTTTATTAGTAGAGGGATTGAGTTTCAGAGCCATGAGGTCGTGCTACAGCTGTACAAAACTCTGGTGCGGCCGCACTTGGAGTATTGTGTACAGTTCTGGTCACCGCATTATAGGAAGGATGTGGAAGCTTTGGAAAGGATTCAGAGGGAATTTACTAGGATGTTGCCTGGTATGGAGGGAAGGTCTTATGAGGGACTTGAGGCTGTTTTCATTAGCGAGAAGAAGATTGAGAGGTGACTTAATTGAGACATATGAGATAATCAGACGATTAACAGTGAGAACCTTTTTCCTCAGATGGTGATGGCTAATACGAGGGAACACAGCTTTAAGTCGAGTGGTGATAGATGTAGGACAGATGTCAGAGGTAGTTTCTTTACTCAGAAAGTAATAGATGCATGGAATGCCCTGCCTACACTAGCAGTAGACTCACCAGCTTTAAGGGCATTTAAATGGTCATTGGATAGACATATGGATGAAAATAGAATACTGTCGGACAGATAAGCTTCAGATTGGTTCCATAGGTCGGCACAACATTGAAGGCCAAAGGCCTGTCGCTGTCATGTTCTATGTTCTATATTCTATATTCTCTATCATCCCAGAAATCAGTCTGGCAATCTTCACTGCATTCCACTATAGCCAGAAAATCCTTCTTCAGATAAGGAGACCAAAACTGTACACAATACTCCAGGTGTGGTCTCACCAATGCCCTGTGCAATTACAGCAAGACATCCCAGCTCCTGTACTCAAATTGTCTCACTGTTAAGGTCAGCATCCCATTTACTTCCTTCATTGCCTACTTCACCTACATACTTACTTTCAATAACTAGTGCGCGAAGACACCCTGGCCTCACTGCACCTCCCCCTTTCCCAATCTATCACCATTTAGATAATAATCTACTTTCCTGTTTTCACTGCCACTGTGGATAACCTCACATCTATCCACATTTTACTGTATTTGCTATGTTTGTCCACATACTCAACCTGTCCAAATCACACTACAACATCTCGGTATTCTCCTCACAGCTCACCCTCCCTCCTAGCGCTATGTCATCTGTAAACTTGGAGATATCACATTTTGTTCCCTCATCTAAATCATTAATATATTTTGTGAATAGCTGGGGTCTTAGTATTGATCCCTGTGGTACCTCACTAGTCACTACCTGCAACTTGGAAATAGACCTGTTTGTTCCTACTTTTTGTTTCCTGTCCTGCCTGTTCTTCATTTATGTCAGTACACTACTCCCAACTCCAGGAACACTTACATACTAATCTCTTTGTGGCACCTTGTCAAAAGCCTTCTGAAAGTCCAATTAAACCACATTCCTTGGTTCTCCTTTATCACTCTACTAGCTATGTCCTCGAGAGATTCGAGCAGAGTTTTCCTTTTGTCAATCCAAACTGATTTGATCCAATCGGTTTTTCAAGGCTCTCTATTAAACCGTTCAGAATGGACTCTCGCTATCTCCCCAATCCTGATGTCAGGCTAGCCAGTTTATGATTCCCAGATTTCTCTCTGCCTCCCTTTTGAAATAGTGAGGTTACATTAGCTACCTTCCAATCTGTATTTGGAGGTATTGGACTGGAGTGGACAAAGTTAAAAATCACACAACACCAGGTTATAGTCTAACAGGTTATCATCCAGCACTAGTCCTGATGAAGAAGCATCACTTTGAAAAATAGTGCTTGCACTCTGTAGGAAGTGTTCCAGAATCTAAAGAAGTTTAGAAGATGACCACTGACACATCCATTATTTCGAGGACAACTTCCTTAAGATCCTGAAATGTACATTATTGGACCCAAGCCTTTAATCCCATCAATTTCCCCATTACCATTTCCCTACTCATATTGATAATCTTCACTTTCACTTGACCATGTGCTCTCCAGTATTTTGGGGATATTGTTTGTATTGTCCTTTATTTAAGTAGTCTGCCAACTCTTTGTTTCACATTACAATGTCTCCTGTTTGTGATTAAAATGGGCCTACATTTATCTTCACTAATCCTTCACATTCCCTTAAAATATTTTACAATCAGTTTATATGTTCCTCACAAGCTGATGCTTGTACTTTATTTCCCTTTTTGAGTCAACCCTTTGGTCCTTTTTTGCTGAAATGTAAGCTGCTCCCAATCCTAAAGTCTGCTTTCTCCATTCTGACCAATTTGTTTCCCTTTCCTTGGATTATATAGTCCCTAATTTCCCTTGTTAACTATGGTCAGGCCATCTTTCCCATTTGATTTTTGACTCAGATGGGAATGAACATTTGTTGCAGATCCTCCATGCACGCTTTTATTGTTTCTCATTTCCTGTCCACTATCAGCTCTTTAAGTAATGTTCCCCAATTTAATATAGCCACTTCATGGCATATACCCTTGCAGTTTCCCTTATTTAGATTCAGGATCCTAATCTCAGAATCAACAATGTCACTCTCCATATTAAAGAATAATTAATTTGTTCTTGGATTGTGACTCTAGGCAGAGTCAAATGTGGCTTTCAATGTGCAATGGGATCATTATGTAAAGAGGAAAGATTTGCAGAAATGTAGGTGATAGGCAGGATAGTGAGACTAACAACATTGCTAATGCAAACATTCAGTATAGATGTGTGGGCTGAATGGTCTCTTCACTATTGTAACCATTCTTTCACACTATGGTTTGGTTTATACATACACTTCAAGGGACTGAATTAACACTTCTACCATAAGCCATTAGTTTCAGATCAATTCAGTCCCTTGAGTGACTGACACTTCTCTTTTTCCAGTATTACAGACAATTCAACTTTCGCATTGCTCTGATTGGAGTGGAGGTGTGGACCACAAACCAAATTTCAATTGACAAGAAAGCTACATCAACTATGGCCAGGTTCTTGAAGTGGAGGACGAACACACTTCTCCCGCGACTCCAGAATGACAACGCCCATCTCCTCGTGTATGTACCTCACACCCATCTCCCCATGTGTGTCCCTCACACCCATTTCTCCATGTGAGTACTTTAGACGGGTCAATTTTTGTCCAATGTGTGCAGGAGGGTTTCCTGACTCAGTATGTAGATAGGCCAACAAGAGGTGAGGCCACATTGTATTTGTTACTGGGTAATAAGCCGGCCATGTGTTAGATTTTCCAAGTAGGTGAGCACTTTGGTGATAGTGACCACAATTCAGTTACCTTTACTTCAGCAATGGAAAGGGATAAGTATACACCATAGGGCAAGAGTTATAGCTGGGGGAAAGGCAATTATAATGTGATTAGCAAGATTTAGGATGCATAGGATAGGGAAGGAAACTTCAGGGGATGGGCACAATAGGAATGTGGAGCTTATTCAAGGAACAGCTACTGTGTGTCCTTGATCAATATGTACCTATCAGACAGGGAGGAAATTGTCGAGCGCGGGAGCCGTGGTTTACTAAGGAAGTTGAATCGCTCGTCAAAAGGAAGAAGAAGGCTAAGTTAGGATGAGATGTAAAGGCTCAGTTAGGGTGATTGAGAGTTACAAGGTTGCCAGGAAAGACCTAAAAAGAGAGCTAAGACAAGCAAGAGGGTACATGAGAAGTTGTTGGTGGATAGGATCAGGGAAAGCCCTAAAGCTTTCTGTAGGTATGTAAGGGATAAAAGAATGGCTAGAGTAAGATTAAGGCCACTCAAGGACAGGAGTGGGAAGTTGTGCGTGGGATCAGAGGAAAAAAGGGAAGCACTAAATGAATATTTTTCATCAGTATTCACAGTGGAAAAAGACAATGTTGTCAAGGAGAATACTGAGAAACAGGCTACTAGACTAGATGGGATTGTCGGGCTTTTGCCCAAAACATCGATTTTCCTGCTCCTTGGATACTGCCTGATCTGCTGTGCTTTTCCAGCACCACTCTGATCTAGATGGAATCATAGTTCACAAAGAGGAGGTGTTAGCAATTCTAGAAAGTATGAAAATAGATAAGTCCCCTGAGCCGGGTGGGATTTGTCCTGGGTTTCTCGGGGAAGCCAGGAGCAGGATGCAGACCCCTTGGCTTTGATCTTTAGGTTGTCATTGTCAAAAGGAATAATGCCAGAAGACTGGAGGGTAGCAAATGTTGTTCCCTTGTTCAAGAAGGGGAGTTAGAGACATCCCTGGTCCAGTGACCAGTGAGCCTTGCTTCAGTTGTTGGTAAAGTGTTGGAAAAGGTTATAAGAGATAGGATTTATAATAATTAGAAAGGAATAATTTGTTCAGGGATAGTCAACACGGTTTTGTGAAGTGCAGGTCATGCCTCACAAACCTTATTGAGTTCTTTGAGAAGATGACCAAACAGGTGGATGAGGGTAAAGTGGTTGATATGGTGTGTATGGATTTCAGTAAAGCGTTTGATATGTTCCCCATGATAGGCTATTGCACAAAATACGGAAGAATGGAGTTGAGGATGATATAGCAGTTTGGATCAGAAATTTGCTACCTGTAAGAAGGCAGATGGTGGTGGTTGATGGGAAATGTCCTGGAGTTCAGTTACTGGTGGTGTAACGCAAGGATCTGTTTTGGGGCTACTGCCTGGATGAGGTCATAGAAGGATAGGTTGGTAAATTTGCAGGTCTTAACAACCCTATCAACCTGGGTGGCAACTTTCACGGATCTATGTACTTGGACACTAAGATCTCTCTGCTCATCTACACTACCAAGAATGTGGAAGATATAGAATATAGGGAAATAAATAGCGATGTGGGGGAGATGGAAGAAATACTATATGAGTATTTTGCATCAGTATTTACTGTGGAAAAGGATATGGAAGATATAGACTGTACGGAAATAGATGGGTGACATCTTGAAAAGCATCCATATTACAGAGGAGGAAGTGCAGGATGTCTTGAAATGCATAAAAGTGGATAAATCCCCAGGACTTGATCAGGTGCAAAAGGAAACTCTGTGGGACACTAGGGAAGTGATTGCTGGGCCTCTTACTGAGATATTTGTGTCTTCAATAGTCACAGGTGTGGTGCCAGAAGACTGGACGTTGGCTAACGTGGTCCCATTGTTTAAGAAGGGCGGTAAGAACAAGCCAGGGAACTGTAGATCAGTGAGCCTGACATTGGTGGTGGGCAAGTTGTTGGAAGGAATCCTGAGGGACAGGATGTACATGTATTTGAAAAGGCAAGGACTGATTAGGGATAGTCAACATGTCTTTGTTCGTGGGAAATCATGTCTCACAAACTTGATTGAGTTTTTTTGAAGAAGTAGCAAAGAGGATTGAGGAGGGCAGAGCAGTAGATGTGATCTATATGGACTTCAGTAAGGCATTCAACAAGGTTCCCCATGGGAGACTGGTTAGCAAGGTTAGATCTCATGGAAGACAGGGAGAACTAGCCATTCGGATACAGAACTGGCTCAAAGGTAGAAGGCAGAGGGTGGTGGTGGAGGGTTGTTTTTCAGACTGGAGGCCTGTGACCAGTGGAGTGCCACAGGATCGGTGCTGGGTCCTCTACATTTTGTCATTTACATAAATGATTTGGATGCGAGCATAAGAGGTACAGTTAATAAGTTTGCAGCTGACACCAAAATTGGAGGTGTAGTGGACAGTGAAGAAGGTTACCTCAGATTACAGCAGGATCTTGACCAGATGGGCCAATGGGCTGAGAGGAGGCATAAATGTGAGGTGCTGCATTTTGGGAAAGCAAATCTTAGCAGGATTGATACACTTAATGGTAAGGTCTGAGGGAGTGTTGCTGAACAAAGAGACCTTGGAGTGCAGGTTCATAGCTCCTTGAAAGTGGAATTGCAGGTAGATACGACAGTGAAGAAGGTATTTGGTATGCTTTCCTTTATCGGTCAGAGTATAGAGTACAGGAGTTGGGAGGTCATGTTGCAGCTGTACAGGACATTGGTTAGGCCACTGTTGGAATATTTCATGCAATTCCAGTCTCCTTCCTATTGGAAAGATGTTGTGAACCTTGAAAGGGTTCAGAAAAGATTTACAGGATGTTGCCAGGGTTGGAGGATTTGAGCTATAGGGAGAGGCCTGAACAGGCTGGGGCTGTTTTCCCTGGAGCATCGGAGGCTGAGGGGTGACCTTATAGAGGTTTACAAAATTATGAGGGGCATTGATAGGATAAATAGGCAAAGTCTTTTCCCTGGGATTGGGGAGTCCAGAACTAGAGGGCATAGGTTTAGGGTAGAGGGGAAAGATATAAAAGAGACCTAAGGGGCAACGTTTTCACACAGAGGGTGGTACCTGTATGGAATGAGCTACCAGAGGAAGTGGTGTTTAAATTGCAACATTTAAAATGTTTAAATTGCAACATTTAAAAGGCATTTGGATGGGTATATGAATAGGAAAGGTTTGGAGGGATTTGGGCCAGATGCTGGCAGGTGGGACTAGATTGGGTTGGGATATCTGATCGGCATGGACAGGTTGGACCGAAGGGTCTGTTTCCATGCTGCACATCTCTATGACTCTATTTACCAGGATGGTGCCTGGTATGGAGTGAAGGCCTTATGAGGAAAGGCCTTATGAGGAAAGACTGAGACATTAGAGAGAAGAAGGTTGAGTGGTGACTTATTTTAGGTAAAAACAAGGGCTGCAGATGCTGGAAACCAGATTCTAGATTAGAGTGGTGTTGGAAAAGCACAGCAGTTGAGGCAGCATCTGAGGAGCAGGAAAATCGCTGTTTCGGGCAAAAGCCCTTCATCAGGAATAGGATGAAGGGCTTTTGCCCGAAACGTTGATTTTCCTGCTCCTCGGATGCTGCCTGACCTGCTGTGCTTTTCCAGCACCACTCTAATCTAGAACCTGGTGACTTATTTTAGACAGATAATGTAATTTATATACTTCATATAAAAAGTCTTGGGTACTGACTGAAGGAGAATAGCAAAGAAGGAGAATAGCAAAGAAGGAGAATATAAAAATATTGGCAAATAAAATAAATGAAATTCCAAAGGCATTTTTAAAGCAAAGTACGGACAAATGGATCGTGAGTAAGGGCCGATCAGTCGCAATCTGTGTATGCAGATGGAAAACATTGGTAAGGTTTTAACTGTTTTCACCTTAGGTGAGGATGCTGGGGTTATGACATTTAGGGAGAGTGTCTTTGATGCATTAAGTAAATTAAATTTTGAGAGGTATGAGTGATTTTAATTGGATTAAAATTGCACGAATCTTCAGGCTCCGATGAAATGTACCTCAGAGTGCAGTGGGAATCAAGGGAGGAGAGGGAAGGCTCCCTGACTTATCTTTCAATTCCTCTCTGATCATTGGAAAGGTGCCAAGGGACTCGAGGACAATTAATGTGGTACCATCTTTCAAAATGATGTTGGGGTAAACTACAAGACAGTGAGTCTAACATCAATGGTTGGGAAATTTTTGGAAAAATTTCTGAGGACCAGAATTAACCTTGATTTGGAAAGGCAAGGATTTTAGTCAGCATTGCTTTGTCACAGGGAGATGATGTCTGACAGTTTTCAAGGAGGTGACTCTGTGTGTAGGGGTCGAAGTTAGTTCAGTGGATGAAACTTTTTTGACAAGATTTTTGACAAGGGGCTACGTTGCAGACAGGTCAAGAAGGTAAGAGCCCATGGGATCTAAGAAATTTGGATCTTAAATTGGCTTAGTGGTAGGAGGCAAAGAGTGATGTTCAAAGCTAGTTTTAGTGGCTGGAAGTCTGTGTCCAGCTGCATATCACAGGGCTGGAGCCATTGCAGGTGTTGTGTTCACTAATGATCTAGACAGGAACATATGACATGTAATCAGTAAGGTCACTGATGCTATGAAAATTGGCAAAGCAGTAAATAGTGAAGAGGAAGTCTGAGACAAAGGATGATGTGCTGAACAATATCTCATGGAGTTTAATCATGAAATGTGTGCAATTTCACAATCTGTTTGGGAAAAAAAGAACATCTAAACGTGAGTTTCATTCCTCTTGGGATTGCCACAAAAATAAATAATTTAATCAAAACACCCAAGTCCTCGACCTACCACTTTGATGGGATCACCATGAACCCAAAACACTGACTAGATTCCCACATTTAGCAATTATAAAGTACAAATCAATATATACTAATCACAAGTAAACAGCTTCCAATTATCAACATATGGCTGTACTCGGACAAAGAAAATTACAGCACAGGAACAGGCCCTTCGGCCCAACAAGCCCACACTGACCCTCCCAAGTCTCGTCCAACAGACCCAATTCCCCCCTACCCTATATCTACCCCTCATATAATACACCCCTGAACACTACAGGCAATTTAGCATGGCCAGTTCACCTAATCTGCACATCTTTGGACTGTGGTAGGAAACCAGAGCACCTGGAGGAAACCCACGCAGACACAGGGAGAATGTGCAAACTCCACACAGACAGTTGCCAGAGGCTGGAATCTAACCTGGCGCTGGCACTGTGAGGCAGCAGTGCTAACCACTGAGCCAACATGCTGCCCCTCCTAGCCCATTCATGTATATGTCTAGATACATCTTAAATGACACTATCATGCCCACCCTTACCACTTCTACTGGCAACGGATTCCAGGCACCACCACCCTTTGCGTAAAACACTTTGCACGCACATCTCCCCTAAACTTTACCCCTTTCACCTTGACCTTGTGACCCTACTAACTGAGTCCCCTACTCTGGGATAGCTTCTTGCTATCCACCCTGTCTATACCTCTCATGATTTTGTCGACCTCAATCAGGTCTCCCCCCCAGTCTCCATCTTTCTAATGAAAATAATTCGAATCTACTCAACCTCTCTTCATAGCTAGTGCCCTCCATACCAGGCAACATCCTGGTGAACCTCCTGTGCACCCTCTCCAAAGCAGCCACATCTTTTTGGTAATGTGGCGACCAGAATTGTACAAAGTTTTCCAAATGTGGCTGAACCAAAGTCTTATACATATGTAACATAACCTGTCAACTCTTGTACTCAATACCCCGTCCGCTGAAGGAAAGCATGCCGTATACCACTCTGTCAACCTGCATTGCCACCTTCAGGGTACAATGGACCTAAACACCCAGATCTCTCTGTATATCAAGTTTCCCCAGAACTTTTCCATTACTGTATAGTTCTCTCTTGAACTGGACCTTCCAAAATGTGTCACCTCGCATTTGCCCGGACTGAACTTCATCTGCCATTTCTCTGCCCAATTTTCTAATCTATCTATATTCTGCTGCATTCTCTAACAGTCCCCTTCACTATCTGCTCCTCCATCAATCTTAGTGACATCTACAAACCTGTTAATTAGACCACCTATACCTTCCTCCAAATCATTTATGTCCATCCCTGTGGAACACCACTGGTCACAATTCTCCATTTTGAGAAACACCCTTCCACTCCTACTCTCTGTCTCCTGTTGCCCAGCTAGTTCTTTATCCAGCTAGCTAGTACACCCTGGACCCCATGCAACTTTACTTTCTCCATCAGTATACCATGAGGAACTTTATCAAACACATCACTGAAGTCGATGTGTATGACATCTAGAGCCCTTCCCTCATCAATCAATTATGTCACTTCCTCAAAGAATTCTATTAAGTTGGTAAGACATGACCTTCCCTGCACAAAACCATATTGTCTATCACTGATAAGCCGATTTTCTCCCAAATAAGAATACATCCTATGTCTGAGGATCTTCTCGAGCAGCTTTCCTACCACTGACATCAGACTCACCGATCTGCAATTACCTGAATATCCCTGCTACCCTTCTTAAACAAGGGGACAACACGAGCAATTCTACAGTCCTCTGGGACCTTGCCTGTATTCAAGGATGCTGCACAGACATCCGTTAAGGCCCCAGCTATTTCCTCTCTCACGTTCCTCAGTAACCTGGGATAATCCCAACCAGACCTGGGGACTTGTCCACCTTAATGCTTTTTAGAGTACACAACACTTCCTCCTCCTTATGCCAAATTGCCCTCGAGTAATCAAACATCTATCCCTAACCTCAATATCCGTCACTCTCCTCGGTGAATACCGATACAAAGTACTTGTTCAGAATCTCACCCATTTTGTCTGACTCTACGCATAACTTTCCTCCATTGTCCTTGAGTGGACCAGCCCTTTCTCTAGTTACCCTCTTGCTCCTTATGTATGGATAAAAGGCCTTGGGATTTTCCTTAACCCTGTTTGCTAAAGATATTTCATGATCCTCTTTAGCCCTCTTAATTCTTCGTTTCAGATTAGTCCTACATTCCTGATATTCTGCTAAACCTTCATCCATCTTCAGTTGCCTCGACCTTATGTATGCTTTCTTTTTCCTCTTAGCTAGTCTCATAATTTCACCTGTCATCCATGCTTCCCTAATCTTGCCATTTCTATCCCTCATTTTCACAGGGACATGTCTATCCTGAACTCTAACCAACCTCTCTTTAAAAGCCTCCCTCATACTGAATATGGAATTACCCTCAAACAGCTGCTCCCAATCCACATTCCTCAGCTCATGCTGAACCTTGCTATAGTTGGTGTTTCCCCCAATTTAGCACTCTTCCAAGGAACACTTGTGTCTTTGTCCATAAGTAATCTAAAACTTACGGAATTGTGATCATTATTCCCAAAATAATCCCCGACTGAAACCTTAATGACCTGGCTGGGCTCATTCCCCAACACCAGGTACAGTATGGCTCTTTCCTGAGTTGGACGATTCACATATTGCTCTAGAAAACCCTCCTGGATGCTCCTTACAAATTCTGCTCCATCTAGACCTATAACACCAAATGAATCCCAGTCAATGTTGGGAAAATTAAAATCTCCCATGAAGACCACCCTGTTGCTCCAACAACTTTCCATAATTTGTTTACATATTTGTACCTCTAGCTCGCTGTTGGGAGGCCTGTAGTACAGCCCCAACATTGTTACTGCACCCATCCTATTCCTGAGCTCAGCCCATATTGCCTCACTGCTCAGTTCCTCCATCGTGCCCTCCTTCAGCACAGCTGTGATATCCTCTCTGACCAGTAATGAATCTTCTCCACCCCTTTTACCTCCCTCTCTATCCCACCTGAAGCATCATTGTCAGTAATGCCCTTCCCTCAACCAAGTCTCAGTAATAGCAATAACATCACACTCCCAGGGACTAATCCAAGCCCTAAGTTCATCTCCCTTACCTATTACATTTGCCGCATTAAAACAAATGCACCTCAGACCACCTGACCCTTTGTGTTCATCATCTGCTTCCTGCCTACTCTTCCCCTTAGTCATTAGCTGACTCCATTATCCTGTTCCTTACAGGCTTTAGTTACTGCCGCCTTACTGTCCACTAACCTCATTTGGATTCCCTTCCACCTTCCACATTAGTTGAAACCCTCTCCAACAGCATTAGCAAAAGCACCCCCAAGGACATTGGTTCCACTCCGGCCCAGGTGTTGGCTGTACAATTTTTTAAAAGTCCTACCTCCCCCAGAACTGATCCCAGAGTCTCAACAATCTGAACCCCTCCCTCCTGCACTATCTCTCAAGCCACGTATTTATCCTGTCTATTCTTTCATTTCTACTCTGACCAGCACGTGGCAATGGTGCCAATCTTGAGATTACTACCCTTGAGATCCTATCTTTAACTTGGTTCCTAATGCCCTAAATTCTGCTTGTCGGACCTCATCCCACTTATTATCTGTATCATTGGTGCCTACATGCACCACGACAGCTGGCTGTTCACCCTCCCCCTTCAGAATGTCCCGCAGACGATCTGGGACATTCCTGACCCGTGCACCTGGGAGGCAACATACCATTCGGGAGTCTTGTTTTCAACCATAGAACAGCCGATCTACTCCGCTTACAATTCAATCCCCTTTGACTATAACCCTTCCACTCTTATTCCCATCCTTCTGAACAGCAAAACCAGCCACGGTGCCATGAACCTGGCTACTGTTGCCTTCCCCTGATGAGCCACCTCCCCCATCAGTATCCAAAATAGTTTTAATACCTTGGGGCATAATTTAAATTGATTGGTTAAATTTGAGCTGCTGTGAAAGCAACTGAGGTATCAAGGTCACAGCCAAAATGTTACATCTTTCAAATTTCCAGCACACTGTGACTGCAAGTCAGTCACATGACAGGTGCTTGCCAGTTTTTAGCTTTCACTCTCTTAAAGGTACAGTTCACACCTTCAACTCATAGCAATCTTTCAGAATGGGGATGCAGGTTTCAGTTCATTAATATGTAAATCCCAGAACTTATTTCAAGTCACATTCCCAAGATAACCTCAGGTTTCATAAAACAAGGTGATATCTTAGTTCGGACAATGCATAAAGGTTGTGAGGTTAGAGTCTGTCTGTATCCCAATTTGAGTCAGACTGGTTCTATTTCCAAAGTAGAAATTTATGAAATGTCACATAGACTGACTGCCGACAAATTGTGCCTTTTGAACAAATTAGAATGTATCTGCAAATGCAAATCTGCAAATGCAAATTTGTATGTTTGAGTGAACGACTGAGTGAATGAGAGTGTGTGTGTGTGTGTCACATTCCCACAGGCCTGACCAAGTACTGGCAAATGGGACATGAGGAGATAACATTTTGATGCCTGGCTCAGACATGTGGGCAAACAAATTGGGTGGCTCAGTGGTTAGCACTGCTGTCTCACAACACCAGGGTTCGATACCAGCCTTGGGTGACTGTCTGTATAGAGTTTGCATATTCTTCCCATGTGTGTGTGGGTTTACCCCAGGTGGTCCAGTTCCCTCCCACAGCCCAAAGATGTGCAGGTTAGTTACATTGGCCATGCTAAATTGCCCATTGTGTTCAGGGATGTGTAGGTTAGTCACATTGGTCAGGGGTAAATATAGGATAATAAGGTAGGGGAAAGGGTTTTGGTGGGTTACTCTTCAGAGGTTCAGTGTGGACCTGTTGGGCTGAAGGGCCTGCTTTCACATTGTCGGGATTCGATTCTACAAATTTCTTCATGCTGCAAGGCATTATGATTCGATCAAGCTTGTATACTTATAGGGTAGTAATTGACGGAGTTGGATTTGTCCTGCTTTTTATGTACAGGACTTACTGGGTGATTTTTCACACTGTCAGGTAGATGCCAGTGTGTAACTGTACTGGAACAGTTTGGTTAGGGGAGTAGCAAATTCTGGAGCGCACAAAAAATGCAATGAGCCTGTGTCCTTTATCAAAGATGACTGTTCTGTCAGACATTTTTAATTGTAGAATGATGTTAACAGTGATTTCTCTTTTACAGAGGTGACGGTTTTGAGTATGGCGTTACAGGTTTGGCACCGTTAAGCGTGATGTGTTCATCGGATTATTCTGGAGGAGTAAATATTGTGAGTAATCATTCTGCCTTTGATTTCCCAACTCCTTGGGGATTGTAACACATTGCCCCTGTCTAAGACTGAGGAGAGGACAGTGACTGATCCACTCTGAACAGTGTGAGGATTTTGTTCCAATGTTTTTTCCAGTGGTTTAACAGTTGTCAGGATCCCCATGGAAATCAATAAGCCAACAACAGCAAATATAGTAAATGACCGTAGTCAGTTCCTTAGGGCTTTGGACGAGGACCCTTGCTATTTGTTGTGTACGTTAATGGTTGAGATATGAATGTGGGAGATCATAGCATCATGGAGTCCTACAGCACGGACAAAGGCACTTCGACCCAAACTGGTCTACGCTGACCAAAAGGTCCATCCACGCAAACCTCATTTCCCTGCACTTGGCCCATAAACTTTCTAAACCTTTCCTATCCATGTATTTGTACAAATGCCTTTTAAATGTTGTTAATGTCCCTTTCTCAACCACTTCCCCTGGCAACTCATTCCATATGGCGAAAGTGAGGACTGTAGATACGGGAGGTTAGAGTCGAGAGTGTGGTGCTAGAAAAGCACAGCAAGTCAGGCAGCATTCGAGGAGCAGGCGAGGAAACATTTCGGGCAAAAGCCCTTCATCAGGAATGAACTGATGAAGGACCTTTGCCGGAAACGTTAACTTTCCTGCTCCTCTGATGCTACCTGATCTGCTGTGCTTTTCTAGTGCCACATTCTCGAGCTCATTCCCTATGCATCCCACCCTCTGTGTAAAACATTGCCCCCAAGTACCCTTTTATTCTTTCCCCTCTGACCTTAAACTGATGCCCTCTCGTCCTTGAAACCCCAACCCTGGGAAAAAGACTGAGTGCATTCACCCGGTCCATGCCTCTCATGATCTTATACACTTATATGACATAATCCCCCTAATTCTCCTATGCTCTAAAGAAAAAAGCCATAGCTTGTCCAACTTCTTCCTATAACTCAAATCATTGAGTCCTGGCAACATCCTTGGAAATTTCTTCTGCGCTCTTTCCAGTTTAATAGCATCCTTCCTGTAACAAGGTGACCAAACGGAAGACAATACTCCAAGTGCAGCCTCACCTACGTCCTGGTAAGGCCGCACCTGGAGTTTTGCGCGCAGTTCTGGTCATTATTTTATAGGAAGGATGTTGAAGCTTTGGAAAGGGTTCAAAGGAGATTTACTAGAATGTTGCCTGGTATAGAAGGAAGATCTTACAAAGGAAGGCTGAGGGAACTGAGGCTATCCTTTCTTCTATATCTCTGGACTTATTCGGAGGCCTGTAGAAAACTCCCAACAGGGTGACCTCTCCTTTCCTGTTTCTAACCTCAGCCCATATTACCTCAGTTGACAAGTCCCCAAACATTCTTTCTGCAACTGTAATACTGTCCTTTTGACAGGAGGGAAACTAGAATTGCACAAATCTTCCAAAAGTGGCCTAACCAATGTCCTGTACAGCCGCAACATAACCTCACAAGTCCAGTGCTCAATGATCTCCTTTGAACTTTCCCCATCTTACCTTAAATGCATGCCTCCTAGTATTAGACATTGCAATTCTGATCATCAATTTTATCTGCGCATATCATAATTTTAAAGACTTCTGTCAAGTCTCCCCACAGCTTTCACCACACCAGAGAAAACAACCCAAATTTTTCTAACTTGTCCTTATCGCTCATACCCTCTAATCCAGACAGCATCCTGGTAAACCTCTTCTGCATCCTCTCCAAAGGCTCCACATCCTTCCTGTAATGCAGAGATTGGAATTGAACACAGTACTCTAAGGGTGGCCTAACCAAAGTCTCACACAACTGCAGCATCACACCCTGACTCTGGTACTCAATTCCCCAAACCATAAAGGCAAACATGCCATACTCCTGCTTTACCACCCTATCTACTTGTGTAGCCACTTTCAGGGAGCTATGAACCACAGGATCCCTCTATACATCAATGCAATTCAGGATCCTGCCATTAACTGTGTACTCTTCCTTAATATTTGATCTCCCAAATTGCAACACCTCACGCTGACCTGGATTAAACTCCATCTGCCATTTCTCAGCCCTATAAGGCCATAAGACTAGAAGGCTTAAGACCAGAAATTAGGCCATTCAGCCCATCAAGTCCGCTGTGCCATGCAATCATGGCTGATAAGTTTGTCAACCCCATTCTCTTGCTTTCTCACGATAATCCTTCATCCTCTTGATACTCAAGAACCTACCTATCCCAGTCTTAAATATATTCAATGACTTGGCCTCCACAGCCTTCTGTGGCAGTGAATTCCATCAATTCCCCACTCTCTGACTGAAGAAGTTTCCCCTTATCTCCGTTCTCAAAGCTCTTCCCTTTACTCTCAGTCTGTGCCCTCGGGTCCGAGTCTCTTCGACTAATGGAAACATCTTCCCAACACCCACTCTGACCAGGCCGTTCAGTAATCTCTATGTTTCAAGTAGATAACCCCTCATTCTTCAAAATTCCATTGTGTATTAACCCAAAATCCTCCAGTGTTCCTCGTATGTTAAGCTGTTCACTTCTGGAACCTTTCTAGTGAATCTCCTCTGGACATGCTCCAGGGCCAGTACATCCTTCCTGAGATATAGGGCCCAAAACTGCACACAATACTCCAAATGTGGCCTGACCAGAGCCTTATAGAGCCTCAGAAGTACATCCCTGCTTTTATACTCAAGTCCTGTCAAAACAAATGCCATCATTGCATTTGCCTTCCTAACTCCTGACTCAACCTGCAAGTTTACCTTGAGAGAATCCTGGACTAGAGCTCTCAAATCTCTTTGCACTTCAGACTTCTGAATCTTTTCCGAACTTAGAAAATAGTCCATGCCTCTATTCTAGGAGAAAGTGAGGACTGCAGATGCTGGAGATCAGAGCTTAAAAATGTGTTGCTGGAAAAGTGCAGCAGGTCAGGCAGCATCCAAGGAGAAGGAGAATCGATGTTTCGGGCATAAGCCTGAAGAAGGGCTTATGCCCGAAACGTCGATTCTCCTTCTCTTTGGATGCTGCCTGACCTGCTGCGCTTTTCCAGCAACACATTTTTAAGCTCATGCCTCTATTCTTCCTCCCAAACTGCATGACCTCACTTTCCCACATTGAACTCCAACTACCACTTCTTTGCCCACTCTCCTAACCTGTCCAAATCCTTCTGCAGCCTCCCCACCTCCTCAATGCTACCTGACCCTCTACCTATCTTTGTATTATCTGAAGACTTAGCCAGAATGCCCACAGTTTCTTCATCTAGATCATTAATGTATAAAGTGAAAAGTTCTGGTCTCAACACAAAGCCTTGTGGAACACCACTTGTCACCAGCTGCCGCCCTGAGAAGGACCCTTTTATTCCATGCTCTGCTTTCTGTCAGAAAGTCAGGCTTCGATATATGCTAACAACTTGCCTCTGACACCATGGGCCCTTATCTTAGTCAGTAGCCTCTTTTGCAGCGCTTTGTTAAAGGCCTTCTTGAAGTCCAGGTAGATAACATACATTGGTTCTCCTAGGTCTAACCTGCTTGTTACTCCCTCGAAGAATTCTCGCAGACTACCCTTTGATGAAACCATGCTGACTCTGCTCTATTTTATCTGCGACTGATCTATATCCCACTGTATCCTTTGACAACCTTCTGCATTATCCACAACTCCTCCAATCTTTTGCATCACCTGCAAACTTACTTACCCACCCATGTACATTTTCATTCAAATCATTTGTACGTATATATCACTAACAGCAGCGATCCCATTACTAGTCATGGCTCTGCAGCCTGAAAAGCGCCCTTCCACCACCTTTTAGGGGCAAGCCAATTCTGAATCCATGCAGCCAAGTCACCGTGGATCCCATGCATCTTCATTTCAGGATGAGCCTATCATGAGGGACCTTGTTGAAAACCTTACTAAAATCCATATAAACAACATCCACTGCTCTACCCTCATCAATCACCTTCATCACCTCCTCAGAAAACTCAATCAAGACATGACCTGCCCCGCACAAAGCCCTGCTGTATGGCCCCAATTAGGTCATGCTTTTCTAAATGCATGTAAATCCTATTCCTAAGAATGCTCTTCAATATCTTCCCAATCACCAATGTGAGACTCACCAGTCTATAGTTTTCTGGATTATCCCTATTTCTCTCTTGAACAGACGAACAACATTAGCTCCTTACCAGTTCTCTAGGACCTCTCCAGTGACTAATGAGGATACAAAGACCTTGGTCAAGGCCCCAGTAATCTCCTCTCTTGCCTCTCCCAATAACCTGGAGTAGATACCATTGGTTTCTGAGGACTTATCCACCTTAATGCTCTTCAAAAGTCCCAACATCACTTCTTTCTTGATCACAAACTGCCCTAACACATTGGCGTACTCCACACAAATCTCATGGTCCTCCATATCCTTCTCCTGGGTGAATACTAATGCAACATACGCAATTAGGATCTCACCCACATCCTCTGCCTCCAAGCACAAGTTCCATCCTTTATCCTTGAGTGGTCCTATTTAAACCTCTTGCTATGAGCAAGTCCCAGTCAATATTGGGCAAGTTAAAGTTACACCGTATATCAAAGCTATTGTTATTGCATCTTTCCATCTGCCCACAGTCTTCCGCAATGTCATGGTGGCTATTGGAGGCCTACAGTATAATCCCTTCAGAATGGTTACACCCGTTTTCATTTGGAGCTCTCCCCATATTGTCTCAGTAGACGAGCCCTCCTGTATGTCCTCTCTGATTGCAGCTATAACATTCTCCCTGATTAGTGATGCAATTCCCCCACCTCTTTAACCTCCCTCTCTATCCCTTCTAAAAGAACAAAACCCTGGAACATTGAGCATCCAGTCATGTCCCTCTCTCTCAACCAATTCTCTGTAATGGCCTCAACATCATAGTCCCATGTACTGATCGAGGCGCTAAGCTCATCTGCCTTACCTTATGTTGAAATAAACACATTTCAGCCCATTCATACCATTGTGTTCAGTTACCTGTTTCTGCCTGTCCTTCCTTTCAGACTGACTGGTCCCAACATCTACCATCCCCTCAATTCCTCCACTTGTTGAACTGTTGCTCTGGTTCCCAGCCCCCTGCCACTCTAGTATCAACCCTCTAGAGTAGCACGAGCGAAGCTCCCTGTGAGGATATTGACTGGTGCCTGTCCACATGGTTCACTCAGATGATCCTTAAGTTCAGCAGGGCTTGCTCTTTTTCGATCTCTCTCTTGCTTCTGCTGCTTTTGACCTCCTTGCACAGAGCAATGTCCATATAAATTATAAGACTTATTGGTTAAAAGCCATAGTTCTGAAATACTTCTTAAAAGCATTCAGAGTATTGTGTTCAGTTCAGTACACCTCATTGAAGGTAGGATGTTAAAGCCCTGGAGAGAGTGCAAAGGATATTTACGAGAATGATACCACGAATGAAGGAATTTAGACACAAAGAAAGATGAGAGAGATTGGGCTTATTCTCCTTGGAGCAGAGAAATTTAGGAGGTAACCTTATTGAGGTGTTCAAAATGATGAACAAGACAGCCTTTGTGAGGATCCGCAGGAGATGGGGGAAATACAAAATGAATATTATGCATCAGTGTTTACTATGGAGAAAGACATGGAAGATATCGAATGTAGAGAAATAGATGGTGATATCTTGAAAAGTGTCCATGTTACAGAGGAGGAAGCACTTGGTGTCTTGAAATGCATAAAAGTGGATAAATCCCCAGGACCTGATCAGGTGTATCCTAGAACTCTGTGGGAAGCTAGAGAAGCGATTGCTGGGCCTCTTGCTGAGATATTTGTATCATCGATAGTCAAAGGTGAGGTGCCGGAAGACTGGAAGTGGGCAAACGTGGTGCCACTGTTTAAGAAGGGTGGTAAGGACAAGCCAGGGAACTATAGACCTGTGAGCCTGAAGTCAGTGGACAGGTTGTTGGAGGGAATCCTGAGGGACAGGATGTACATGTATTTGGAAAGGCAAAGACTGATTACAGATAGTCAACATGACTTCATGCATGGCAAATCATGTCTCACAAAAAACTTGATTGAGTTTTTTGAAAAAGTAACAAAGAGGATTGATGAGGGGAGAGCAGTAAATGTGGTGTATGGACTTCAGTAAGGCGTTCAACAAGATTCCCCATGGGAGACTGATTAGCAAGGTTAGATCTCACGGAATACAGGGAGGACTAGCCATTTGGATACAGAACTGGCTTGAAGGTAGAAGACAGAAGGTGGTGGTGGAGGGTTGTTTTTCAGACTGGAGGCCTGTGATCAGTGGAGTGCCACAAGGATCAGTGCTGGATCCTCTACTTTTTGTCATTTACATAAATGATTTGGATGTGAGCATAAGAGGTATAGTTAGTAAATTTGCAGATGACACCAAAATTGGAGGTATAGTGGACAGCAAAGAAGGTTACCTCAGAGTACTCCAGGATCTTGACCAGATGGGCCAATGGGCTGAGAAGTGGCAGATGGAGTTTAATTCAGATAAATGTGAGGTGCTGCATTTTGGGAAAGCAAATCTTAGCAGGACGCATACACTTAATCGTAAGGTCCTAGGGAGTGTTGCTGAACAAAGAGACCTAGGAGTGCAGGTTCATAGCTCTTTGAAAGTGGAGTCGCAGGTAGATATGACAGTGAAGAAGGTATTTGGTATGCTTTCTTTTATTGGTCAGAGTATTGAGTACAGGAATTGGGAGGTCATGTTGCAGCTGTACAGGACATTGGTTCGGCCAGTGTTGGAATATTGCATGCAATTCTGGTCTCCTTCCTGTTGGAAAGATGTTGTGAAACTTGAAAGCGTTCAGAAAAGATTTACAAGGATGTTGCCAGGTTTGGAGGATTTGGGCTATAGGGCGAGGTTGAATAGACTGGGGCTGTTTTCCCTGGAGCGTCAGATACTGAGGTGTGACCTGATAGAGGTTTATAAAATCATGACGGGCATAGATGGGGGAGTCCAGAACTAGAGGGCATAGGTTTAGGGTGAGAGGAGAAAGATATAGAAGAGACCTAAAGGGCAACATTTTCACGCAGAGG